>NW_005054299.1:2998755-3062771 GCF_000277835.1 Geospiza fortis
AAATTTACCTTTTGAAGAGACTAAAATCAGAAGATTTTAAAAGTGCTCTGAGTAATCAGAGTGTAGAGAATAATGAAGAGGAGGGAGTTTAAGGCAAGCTAGTATAGCTGAGGCTGAACTTCAGAGACAGATCGCCTACTTAAGAATACAGCTCACAGCATGTTCCAGTGACTTTCTGACATTTCATCTATCTTACTGTATGAGCTGCTTCCAGATCTATCCTTCTAAAACTCCCACTTCTGTCTCTACTTGTCTTTCACTTCCCTCCCCATTTGATGCATTCAAAGTTCTCCAGAGTATTTCAGGAGACAAAAGCCACCAGAGCAACTGACTGACATACTGGTTATCTGGATTTTAATAACAAAATATAGCAGTTCTGTGCATTAGTGCATTTCTGATCAGATTTTTTTTTGTCTCAGATCCACTTGCATGTGGCAAACTTTCCTGATAGTGTACTGAAAAGAATATAGATGTTTTATTTTGTTGAAACAGTCAACCTCAAAGTCTTATGTAAACTGCTTCTAATAACAACACCACTACATTAAAATGTATGACTAGAACTACAGATTTTAGGTGATACCCATTAACAGCATGGTTCCTCTCTGGAATAAGGAGGACTTCCTGTCATGCCCTAAATA
Organism: Geospiza fortis; assembly: GCF_000277835.1. Taxonomy (NCBI): domain Eukaryota; kingdom Metazoa; phylum Chordata; class Aves; order Passeriformes; family Thraupidae; genus Geospiza; species Geospiza fortis. The sequence goes on from NW_005054299.1 coordinate 2,999,394, forward strand.
CGCTGGTATTTATTGATACTTTTTACTTTAGACTAAAGGAAAAGGCAAAAAAGAGATTAGGTCTGCCTACGAAAAGAAATATACCTCTGATGATATCAAGTTTTGGTTGTTGGGGGGAAGTAAAGAACAACACTTGCAACCTCTCTGTCTCACTCTGGACTCAGGTAACATTCTCTAGATTTTGCTACTTAGACTGCTGAAACCAGCACAATTGATCACTACTGAATGACCTGCTCCTTCCTGTATCTGAAACATGTTACTGTGTTCTAGGAAGGCAGGATATAAGTCCTATACAACACCTGGTTTATTTGTTTATACCCATAACAATCCCCGTAATTTTCAGGAAAGTTTTCAGCATCCTATTTCCTAGGAAATATATTAAACTGCTTCAGCTTTCAGAGTGCACTGATCACAGTTCTGTAGATTTTTTCATGGACTCTCTATCTCAAAAGGTTTTAATATATAGCATTATTTCCCACTTCAAAGGCTACTTTTAGGTATAAGGCGCTATTTCCCCAAGGACTGACAGTTAAAAAATACACTCCATACTTTGAACTAGGTTTTTTCATTGCACACATGGATATTGGAACTCTAGAGAGGTTCCTCTGGTATAATCTGCATCCATAGAAGCTGGAACAGCCCACTGTAAATTTAGGTTTAACTGGAAAAAAGAAAAGACATTCAGTCTCATCTGACTTCTGCTGGCACAGAAGAGAGTTGATAACTGCATTTCCACTAAACTCCTTCAGCATCTTCACTTAGATTTTCCCAGGAAGATAGCAAGAATGGGCTAAGCAGGTTTTATCATAAAATGAAACCTGTAGAAAAGTGCATATTTGTAAAATGCTTACAGCAAAATAATCTTATAACAAAATGCAATATATTTATATTACTTTCTTCCTACAAAGCATCATCAGGATAGAAGATGGAATATTTTTTTGTATTTTCTAACTACTACACAAGGTACATCATAATTCAATTCTCTCTGGTATCTGCCATTGTTAAAACTATTGAATTTTAAACTGCTAAAGCATTTTATTCCTGCTATGAATTCTCACACACGCCTGGGCAATGGCTTCAGAAGTAGGGAGGGAGATTTCTGACCATCAGAGATATGATTAATTGAACAAATGGCACCAATTATGTTATGTCTGTCTTTAATCTAACCTAACACACATGAGACTTGTATACAGCAGAATTCCCAATACCTGCTCCAGCCAAGAGAACTCTGATATATCTGAAGAATGAAGCTTTCCTTGCTGTAGACAAAATGAATATGCTTGTTTAGGCTATAAAGGTGAGAAAGAATGAAAAGATGGACTAGGTTACACATTCCCAGTGCCTGAGAAAAGAAAGCTCAGCACTGCACTGCATAACCTGGCAAAGAGTCTTCCCTGATAAAAATAGGAATGCTTTTGATGTGTTAAAGGTATTCTTGGGTTTCTTCAATTTATGTGTCTTTAAATCCCTTCCAGAATTAGTCTATATTGAAATAGCTTCACAAAGAGCTACAAATTTCAAACATTCTTAATATATTAATATCATTATAAGATTAAAACCTCCTTGTGTTATATAGTCAACTATATAGTCAAGATACTAAGATCTCTGGATAAGATGCTCTCTGGATAACAGAAAAGAATATGAGAAAACTGAGGTTAAAGATCAGATTAATTCTAGCAAGTAGTGTGAAGAACTAAAATGTGTCAACAGTGTCTGAGAAAATACAGCAAAAACAAGCCTGGAGAATAATTTTGCATAGTCTGAAGTCATAGTGCCTCAGTCACATCATATTTTTTCCAAAATATCCAGGCACAAGTAACCCAGGGAAACTAAAGACAACTTAGGAAATGCCCCAAGCTGAAAAGAGTTAGACACCAGGAGACTTCCCAGAGGAAACAACACTCTTAGAATCATGCAATATCCTGAGTTCAAAGGGACCCACAAGGATAACTGAAATCCAACTCTTGGTCCTGCACAAAGATTCCAAGGTGTGCCTGAGAGCATTGTCCAAATGCTTTGTGAACTCTGGCAGGCTTGGTGCTGTGACCTCTTCCCTGGGGGGCCTGTGCCAGTGTTCTCCTGCTTCTTCCTATTGCAGAGGGGAAAGTGGGTGAGACCAACCTAATTCTGAATTTCAAAATAACCAAATACAACCATGCAAGTTTCTGGCATTTGAGGGGATGCACTGGTTCCCTGCAGCCAGAGTCAGCCATGTAAGGCTGGCTGTTAAAGGCAGCCTCAGTGCTTTTCTAGAAAACAGAACTGTGATCCTGTCAGCTGTTGAGAACACTCAGATGATACCTGCTGCTCCCTATCTGTGGAGAGCACCAGTAAAGCTCATTGTGGAAGGGAAGTCATAAATACCCTTTCAAATGTGCAGCATGTGGCAAAAGATGGCACTCTTGAACTGAAACTGTTTGAATAAATATTGTCCTTTGCATCAGGGCTAAGTGGTTATGAATTGCCTGCTAAGAGTGCACTTAGAGCAGACCTGTCACGGCGCTGTCTCTAACCACGAGCACAGCAAGGGCAATGGAAAAGGGCTTCCCACCCCACATTCCTTACAAAGTCAGCTTAATCCTGCCCAAGATGCCAGCTCCCATCCTCCTGCCTGCTGCCAGCAGCACCCCTGCTCCTGCTCAGAAGGTGGCAGGCACCCTGAGGGACTGCAGCCACTGAAAGCACGTGGGGGTAAGCCACCCTTCAGAGCAAAGGCTTTGGGAACTCCAGGATTGCCAGGAATACATCCAGGCACTGATGCCATGCCCTGCAGCTAGGAAAACTATTCAAAACAATGTAAGTAGTAGGCCACTGCACAGGAGCCAACATATTCATTCCATCAAAACCAAATTAGAGTTTTTATGTTTGAGTAGCATAAATCAACTGAAGCGTGCAAGAGAACTCAAGCTAAATTAGAGGGAAATAATATGTTACTTCAAACAAAATTAATTTCTCAGACTTCCAGTAAAACCTGAACTATGCACGCTACGATTGAAGGAAATTTTATTTACACTCAAACATTTTCAAAACCAGGATATTTTCTTAAATGACGAAACTTAAGGTAAAATGTTGTATCACTGGGATTATAAATACAATTGAAAACAAGAGAAAACAAGTGAAATTTACAAGTGAAAAAATATTTCAATTGAAAGTAATATACTTGACTACAAATATTGAATAATTATGTGGAAGATATTATGGTAAAATACATCCAGGGATAGTTAAACAATTCATTCCAATACCTTGCATGATATGAAAAATTTATTTTCTTACCACTATAGAGCATGGTATCTCAAATATAACTACTTAAGTACTTTTCTTTACATACCTGCATCACTTACAGAAACAAAACAGAATTATTTTTACCTGAAAAGTTAAGGCCTACATTCTACTACCTAGAACAGTAGTTTAGGATTTTTTCCCCATAAATCAAGTGCAAATATTCATATACACGTAATTTAATAATACATTTAATCTCATTTTCTATGCAGACATATGAAAATAAAACACTCTGTTTAAATTGACTGCTACCTAGTTTCCTGCAGTTTGAGCTGCAGCATTACAGTTCATACACAAACAGCTTTGACCTATGCACCCTAAGAGCAAAAGCAACTATAAGCTCACCTGGCTTCTATTCAAAGTTTTTAAAAAGGAATATTTCTTCCCTTTTCCAAATATGCTTACCTCTTCCTTTGTCTTTTTTGATATGACCCTCAGCCAGTCTCCAATCATGCTGAGGACAGCTGCAAAGTAAGCCAGCCCAACAAGGATCCAGAACCACACCACTGGTTTGTAAAAATCTAGGTATTCAATGTCTGATCCCCCTGAAAAACAATACAGTAAAAATTAATTCACGCTTAATAGCTATAGATGAAAAGATGTTTTTAAATTAATTTTCCTAGAAAAAGAAGTTTCTTACATCTTCTATATTTTTACCCATGCAAAATATTTGATAAAATTTGAACAAATTATATAAATTAGTTCACTCTTAACAGTAAAATCTGGAGTTTGCAAATTTTAGACAAAGGTTGTTAATAATTCATAGTAACTATTGAATGAACACAAACTGATTCAACTTCTGATACCCTATCATTGAAAATAGAGATCACTGAAGACAGCTTGAGTGAAATGACTTGCCACCTGCTCCAAAAAATGATGCTGTGCCAGTTTTAAGTATTGACCCAAAGAATGTAATGTGTTCATATCCTGAGAAATCTGTTTTTGCAAGAACTTTAAAACATCTCAATACTTATATAAAACCTTTAGCCTCAGTAAAGAAAGAGCAGCACCTGCATTAACAAGTGTCCCTGGTGGGTAGGCAAACATTATCTTGTCCATTCTGCAGAAGGAAACCAGAGTGCAGGGACTTGAGCTGAACTGATCAGACCCCACCGCCACCCCCCAAAAAAGGTGGATAAAAGAAGTGTGCTGAAGGCAAGTTTTTTGAATCCCACTGCCATAACCACCAGTCACTTCTTTTCAGTGGTAAAGTATAAAAAACTATAAATTTCAGAGGTGTCTGTAATAGAGCTTTCAGGTATAATACAGCTATAAGGAACAGATGTCCTATTTCCACACAAAAATAAGTTATGTTCATCCAGAGCTCCTGACAACACCGAATTACTCACATTGCACATCTTGCCATGCAATAAAACAGAAGCCATAAACTTGTAATTCAGCTGTGTTACAACAAATAAAACCAGACTTCTAGTTTGGGCTGCTGCAAGAAGTTTGATGTGTGTATCTGCCCATAATTGAAGAGACTCTGCAGTAAAACCTTCTCAGGCACATTAAAGTAGCCTGTACAGGTACAGAGTACTTTGTTTTATGTATCTGCAGCCTATACTGAAGCAAATCAAAGGAAAATTGCCCCCAAAATATCAAGCACCTTGTTGTGGTACTGAGATTGACTCTCATAGAGAATAATGTTTTTATTTAGCTTTATTATGACTGAGATTACATGCAAATAACAAAGAATTTTAGATGGCTAGCTTTGTATGGAACCCCTCCCAGACAGAAATTTCATTTTCATGTCAATTTCACCTTTTCATAAAAAAAATTTAAAAAGCATTGAGCTGCAATGGTTTGATCAGCTATCCAAGAGATGAATCCACATTGTGAAAGTGGATAGTCTTGGATGCCTTTGTAGTCCCAAGCAGAGGTAGGAGAGAGGGCTCTGTTTAGAACAGAAGACATCCAGCCATCAAAGGGGCTGAGTTTGTCACAGCACAAGACAAACAAAATACCAAACCGTTTGTTAGCAACATCCATCTCATGTCAATCTAGTAAAAGAGTATTTTAGAGATGATTCGCCCAAAATTCGTTGTAATTCAAAAAAATGGTTGATTGCCACTCTCTTCGCTATAGTAATGGGCCACTCTTGGTGGTTCATCCTCTTCTTCAGCAGTTCATACAATGCACAAGAAAGTATCATAGAAAGCATCCCTATGGCTGGTTTTTAATTTTTGGCATATTATTTTTCTAAACTGAAACTGGAAGCTAACTCTGCCAGTCTGCAGGAAGCACTTCTTCACAGTTTGTAATTATTTATTTACAGCAAAGTTAATCACTGGGGCAAGAGTTAGGACAAATTCATGTTCAGCCAAGTTTTCTGTGCTGTCTGGCCAGGAGAGGGCTCCATCTAGCTATGCCCAAAGAAGCTCAGCTCTTCTGAAGCTGAAGGGACCACAGGTATCCAAAGAAATACTCTAGGATAAGGCTTTGGAGCTAGAACCTTTATCAGCTGTTGAGCATCTGAATTTCAAGGACTCCTTGGATGATTTTGCAATTTAATCAAATCTTAAGGGAGAGAGGCAGACATACCTGAGGATGTTTGTCCTGACATAACTCTCTTGTGATGCTCAAACTGCCATAATGAAGTTACCTGGGAATGTCATTAAACAGGATTTCATAGAGAAATGTGATCACAACTCAACTGTTCTGAATTTAAACTACAAGAATTCATTAACTACCAAATTCACTTAAATGGATATGAATGCATTTGGGTATGAGTATGCATAGCTAAATGTACTTTTACTGAAGTATATGAGATAATCTAATGATTTTATGGGCAACATCATAAAAAGTATCAACATGATAGACTATCATATTTCTTTTGCAAAGCAAGGTTCATGGAGCCCTCTAGGAAGCAAAATGCTGAGAAGGCAGAACATGAAGTTTGTTGCTTATTTGGCAAACCCAGTTTTGTGGGCTGAGGGACAAATCTTTTCCCAGCTTTCTTTAGCCTCTACCCAAAATGGGTTCAAACCACAATGAAGAAGAAATGTAGCAGTCTCATTGCCATAATCTGTTACCAAGAGCACCCACAGCATATTGCCAAGATGTTTTCTGGTAAAGATTTGATCTGAAGTTGCTTGAAGACTATGAGAAAAACAGTTTTCCCATCCATCAGAATCACAGGCTACTGTATTGCTGCTGCCATCATTCTCACATCTGCCAAATAAATTTTATTTGGGATTTTCACCACTTTGGAAAACATAAGTTGTTCTATGACCCAAACATATTCCTTACTAAGGTCAATAACTCTGTTTCAGTGAAGAAAGGCATTAGTGAATATCTCAGGCATGCTTTAGGACAGATTCTGGTTCTCAGGTTAGAAGTATATATATATCTGGATCAGGGTTAGAAGTATATATTTTTTACTTATTTATTTATGTAAAACAAGCCCTTTGAAAGTAAATAATTGTCTTCATTGTTGCCACTCATTTTTCCCATTCTCTCTACAGTAACTGGCTTAAAATAGAAACATGTAATTATTTCTATAAAGTTGGTTGGCTTTGCATTTTTACTTCAAAATTAGAAGGAGAGAATAGAAAGTGCTGTCAATATTGAGTATCTTACCATACCAGCAAAAATTTCTGGGTTATTCAAATGTTGGCACTGCAAACAAGGATATGTCCATAATATTTCATCTGCAGTAAAAATTACTCTGGATATAGAAAAATTATATAATCCAGTTTTAATTGCAGAATAACAAGTAGCTGTCCACCATCCCTGTTGTGACAAACATGTTTAATCCAGAAATGCAATTTGTCCCACTCCAAAGACACATGGACGTTCAGCCCTGCAGCTTGAAAGGAATTACCTCTGAGGACTGAAAAAAAAAGGCGGGGGGGACAGAGAAAGACTAGCTCGTGTGGCAATGTGGAAATGCAGAAGGCTGGGGCCAAGACAGTATTGCACTGACAGAGATGGAATGTAAGTGGGCCAGAGAAGCCACTTGATGCCACTCAGTGGAAAATGGAGAGCTACTTCAGAAAATAAAGCACAGCTCTAAACATTCCTCACATGCTGTCCTGCACAGACATCAAGAAGTCAGTGCTCCATCTTCAGCTTAAAGCACAGCTCACAGCAGAGAGCCCCTATTATGGACACCGAGCCCCGAGGGGGCAAAGAGCTCCTTCAAACGCCAAAAAGGGACTCAGAGTCTGTGGGAGGGCACAGAGCTCTCCTCCAGGATGCTGGGCACACCCATGGCTCAGCATGGCAGCAATTCCTCCCTGCTGGCGCGTGGTATCACACAGTGCCAGCAGATCAACTGGGCTGCTATGACCACCGGGTCAAGTGCCCCAGTTCAGTGACATTAAATGAGACTGAAATATCTCATTTCTCTCCAAACTGGGTCTCAGGCCAAGCAACACAGTGCAGAGCCAGGTATGTGTATCACAGTGGCAATACAGCAGAGCTGATTACAGAATGAAACAGTGAAAAATCAGTAAGTTAAAAATCAGGGTTTAAACATGGAAAATAAACCAAGCCAAAAAAACCCAAACTCTCACAAAAGTAACAAGAGTTGGAATACATTTTTAAAGTAACATTTTCAGAATTCTGTGATCTGTTTCACTGAACCAGTTGAGACAATCTTATATCATCATTATGCTCCACTGTGAAACAGACTACTCAGATGTTATTTATATTTTTGCCTTCTACTTAATTTAGTCAAGTTTTGGACATGTCACCTAATTTAGATTTGAAACCTGTTAGATTAATGCCATTAGAAATATTTGAATATACTTTCCAAACTGCACTGCAAGTTAAAGAATTTATCTGTGCATGTGAACAATATATTGCCAATTATACAGATATATTCATGTGCCTCAGTGCAAACCTTAGTACCCAGAAATATATTTCATTGTACTGAAATCATGACACATTGAACATGAGAATATTTCTTTTTCTCTTTCACAAGATATTAATAGTTTTGGTTGGGTTTTCTTCTGTCATGTTAAAGTAAATGTTTTCTCTTGAAAACCAGAAAAGGGATGTTTGACTATGTCCTGATATTCATGGGGCAGTGCAGGCTGTAGTACAGTTTTTCTTCTTATTTTTGCAAAAAGCTACAATAATCTTTCTTCAAATAAAAAAAAAGTGTTTCTCTCCCTCCAAAAAAATGAAACCATTCTAAAAATGTGAAAAATCAAGTAATTTCATAAGACAGAGAAGCAGTCAATTTTTTTGGAATATTGTTCATGTATTTTCTTGAACATGAATTGCAAGGGCTTTTCATCTTTTCCTTCCTTGCATGTACCATGAGTGATCAGTCTATTATGTTTTCCTTAAGGCCTTTCTTGCCGATGGAAACCCCAGCTGAAGTTTCCACAGGCTCCAATAACTCCTTCGACTCTGACTAACAAAGGGAATGTTTCCTCATTCTGGTTTCTGCAAATAGAGTACATGGTCTGCAGGACAAAAAGAAAGTTCTAAAGAAAATCCTGGAGAACTAAAAGAATTTCTAATATGACAGCCTGTACTAAAGTCAATGATAACATTACATTCCGGAATCCTGTGTTCAGCTCTTGGTTCGCTCTTGGTACAGCTGTTGAGTAACACTCTGTTCTTTACCTCCTGAAAGGTCTTCAGGGCTTTTTTACAGCTTTTACTTGCAGTGGCACCAGAAAGAAGAAAGTTTCATGTAAGTGAAAAATGATGGGTATTTTGGAAATTTTCCCCCACACACCGACACAAATGTTAACACAACCATGGGACTACGTGGGGCTTGTAAAATTACGTTTTTTTTCTCTGAGATGGCAGTTCCCAGAAAAAAAGATTTGAAAGTTTTCAAATATATAGGAAATTGAGGGTTTTGAGGGAACTTTATGGACCAAAACTGGCACACATATATGGATTATCATGTGGGCCCCCAGAGTGCTAAATGAATTATCAATTTGACTTTTATTGCAAGAAGTACACTCTGATATAATTGCAAATTGGACCATCACTGCCCACCTTTTTGCTTTATGCTTGACTATAATGCTAAGTGGAAGAAGGTAATTTTCACTGTAAGTATTGTTTAAGGAAAAAAAGTCAGAAAAATGAATAAATTAATGCCAGTGTGAGGAGTTTTTCAAAATGTAAAAGATTCTGCATCTAGGCACCAAACAGACTGAAGCATCATTCTGTCTTCTGGTTTTTGCCTCACCATGGCAAACCAGAACCAAGACAAGCATGCTCTAGAACCACAATATTCTATCATGACCATGTCTTTTACAGCCTTATACAGAATTACAGGCCTTAACTCTTCATGTTTCTCCCTTGTTTGTGACACCCAGTTTTCCTAAACTTCAAGGAGAGTTCTCCAGACAAAGCCTACCACAAAAAATATCAGCAGCCCTTAGTGTCCACTCTGTTGTTATGACTTACCTCAAAGAGAAACAAACAAACCAAAAAATCACAAAGAAAAGATACTAATTTGTTGGGGTGCAAAAAATTCTGCAACTTTCTCAAAATTAATAAGGAAGCCTAGCTTTTAGGACAAATTCTATCAGCTCTATTGAGGCTTGCAATATCAGTTTCCTTCAAATAATTTTTACTTATATACACACCAATGATTAAAAACTTCCACAATGCAAAGCTCAATCAATTAATACTTAACCTATTTTTCAAATTTTTTATTTAACTGGCCAATAATGTACCGCAAAGAAAACAAATTTTTGAAAAATCCATCAAGTCATCAGCCAAAACCAGAGTATTTTAGTTCACCCAAAGATATTATTGACTTCATCCCTGTCAGAATATAGTCCCATGGGAATGTTAACCTCCCAGCTGGGATGGAGACAGCCATTTAACCCTGCTCACTTGAGCATTGTCTCTGCAAGTACAAATCTCATCGCCCCTTCAAGTCAATAACATATTGCAGTTCAAATACAAGTCTTATGCCTGTTGCTCAAAGAAACTAGACAACACTTCTAATGCTTTGAAATAATGAGCACAGTAGGATTTGAAATTAAATAAAGAACATCTTTCAAGTGAACCATAAAAGGCCATCAGCTATAGAACAATATAATTCAAGAACATTCTGTAGAAAGAGAAAGTATTTCCTGGTAGAATTAAAAAGCAGACAATGTAGGAAAAAAATTATGATATCAAATGGTTTACAAATAGAAAAGTCTATGGAAATTTATAATGGGAGTAATGATGAATGTACTCAGTGTTCTAGTTAGAGCCAAGTGGGCCATTTCACATAATGCTTTACAGAAAATATAACCAGGCCTTTATACGCTATCATTTTTATTCCCTGTCATACACATACCCTTTAGGAATGAAAGTCTAAAACACCCAATTCTTGACTTAGAAACAGCATAAATGTTTTATTTCATTTCATGCTAGTTGTTATCTGACCAGAATCACAAGTTCTGAAGACAAAATGAAAATAAGAAAAAGAATACAGGAAAGAAAATGGAAGGCAGAAGTCAAGACACATACAAAGACATTTGGAAACATCACAAATAACTATGTAAAAGTCAAAAGAAATTTGATTTGCTATTTTACAGTTCAGTTCTATAATTTACAAGAATCTTTGGCAAGTTTGCAAGGAGTCTAAAAATGAAGGCTGCCTGAGTAGCTTAGTATCTTCAACAAAAACTAATTTTACCCCCATTTTTCCCACATTTTATAAATATGTCAAGCAGTTCCAACACTTTAGAGGTCCTTGTTGGACCTCACCAACCTGAAAAACCTCTGCCAGTGACAAGACCCTTTTCGGCCATCATGGCAAAACTTCAGGCACATCTACAAGAGGAGTTACCCAACCTCAGCTTGGCACACTTGGACTCACACAACAGCCACAGGCTCACACAAGACACAGGAGGAGCCCAGAGCCTGGGAGTGTCTACCAAAAACAATTCCCTCCAGTAGAGTCTCTCACTGAGAGCAGACCAGCACAAAAGGCCTTGTGAGCCACCTCTGCCTTGCACTGAGTTCAGAGGCGGGGGAAAGGCATTTCATGACAGAAATGAGGGTTCTGTATCAGCAGAAGCATCAGATGAGGCCAAGGAAAGCAAGTCTCAGGTTTGGAGCACAAAGCTCTGAGTTTCTCATCATCACCTCTACACATCACTGACTTGGATCAATGTGCTTTCTCAGCACAAACAACATATACTTACACAAATCTAAGAGGTGAACGTACACCTCTGACATCTTTTCAAGAAAAAAGTTAACACAGAGAACTGGCCCAGACTTTTTTTTGGCTTAGTATATCAAAGTTATTTACAGCTAATTCAGCTTAATGGAACCATAAGAATTGGACAGGTTATCTACGGGTTGTGCTAAAACTCCTCCTGAGATTACAAAAAACACTTGGGCAAATGTGTACTGACAAAGAGTTACAGAGTAGGATGCAGCAGATCCTACAGAATACAGACATTTCAACGGCAGAAAGAGAGCTCTGGAATATTTAGAAAGTAAGGGATGCACACAAAACATATCACTTCACAGGGTGAGGCATTTCAAACAAGTCCAGCTGAAAAATGTATTCAGATTAAAATGCTCTGTTAGTGCTTGCACTTTGTAACCTGTAAGAAAAATAAAACAAAACCCTTACCTGAATGATAGTCTACTTAATTTTTAATAGGATAGGAAGAGAAAAAAACAGTAGGCAGAGAAATGCACCATAAATTTCACTGTCCCACCTCCTGTCTCTACGCTGTCACATCAACCAAAACGAGGACAGGGCCCATCACATGAATGAAGAAGGATAAAACTGGGAGAGGGTTACCACAAGAGAGTTACATCTGTCCCAAAACTAAGAAAAAAAATGCAGAATAAATATCACTATGCAAAACATTATAAGACAAAGAGTTATGAAAAACATCTTACCTGCAACATAGTCACCAAATCCAATGGTAGTTAAAGTGATGACCACAAAGTAAATTGCATCTAAGGTGTTCCAGCCTTCTATGTGCTTGAATATAACTGCAGGAAGGGCAACAAACAGCACGCAGCCAAACAGAATGAATATTATTGTTGAAATGATGCGAATCTTTGTCTGACTCACATTCCATTTCTGGAAAGGAAAGGGGAAAGAGAGGAAACTCATTGATAATAAAACTGCACCCATGCACATCAGCACCTATCACCCCACAGTGTGCACTACATAGCTCTAGAGGACCTTATTATAATTCTCAAATAAACAGGAAAACTCAAGCAGGATTTTATTCTGAAAAGGGTTTCAAAGCAAGCATGACTATCCTAGGAAACATTTGCCAGCAGTAAATGCAGAGCAGGGCTGGACTCTTCACGGGTAGCATTCAGAAACACCAACAGCTGATGATGCATAAGTTTTGAGGGCTGTCTAGATATTTGAGTGAGTTACAAGTAGTGCATGCACCTGCAATTTCTCTCATTTTGTACATACACAAATAATCAACTAAATAAGGTGAATTTTAATCATACCGTTCTCTGCAATCAAATCATCAGCTAAACCATATCCTACAAAGCAGGAAGGGATGTAAGAGAGCCAAACCTGTCCAAGGACAAAATAAACCTGCCTAAGCCGCTGGCCAGGCAACCTGTGATCATACTCTTGTAATCTGATAATTTTCCTAATTCTTAACCTACATCTCAACTCCTTCTGTTTAGGTATACTGTTTATGGTCCTATCCAAGACAAATACAGAAATTGTTAATTTTTTCTTTCCAGCAGAATTTCACATGTGTTCTCTTTCAGTTACATGTTCTTTAAACCAAATTTATTTATTTCCTTTTCCTCCCTTTCCTATTTTTCTTGCAATCCCTTGGCAGCAGAAAACTACCCCATGTTTCATTAAGTGCTGTACTCAAAAGCAGATATCAAAAAAATAGCACAAAATTGAATGGAATGAGCCTTTCTTATGCTTTGCCTATTTTCCATGGCAGTATGACATTAACCCATGCTAGCATGTTAACTTCTACAGTCCACAGAACATTTCCATAAAATTGCACCTAGACAGCTGTTTCCTGACATGCAGCTGCATATTTTATTATTCCTTCATAGATTACTTTGAATTAGTCCTGCTTAAATTTAATCCTATCTAGTCAGACTGCTTTTCAAAAATTTTAAGATCATTTTGGTCCTTCAAGTTTCAGTTGTCTCCCCAGCTTGAGACCATCTGCAGATTTAATGAACCATATCATTTAGCTGTAGTGTATGCTATCAACATTTTTCTAAACTGCACTACAGCTAGAACAGACCCCTGCAAAATTCCATTTTGTGTGCCCAGCCAGTTTGACATTTTTCATCCATCCAATGCATGTCAGTTCAACCTAAAAGAAGGGATTATACAAGAAACTTCCACAGAAATCGACTGAAAATGAAATCATGTTGTTCACAATGGATGTTTTCTTGTTTTAAGTTTCAGTGGGAGCTGTGTTTACAGTCAGCATGACCAAGGTCAAGTTTTGTAACCCAAAACAGAGTAATAGCTTGTGCTATGGCAAAATAGCACAAGCTGTTACACCTGCTCTGACCCATCAGCATCTCCCAGTTCTTTAGGCAAGCTAATAAACAGAATTAGAGAGTGTTCCAGACTGCAACATCAAGATCAATGTTTTCACTCATATATTGTCAAAAGAGGGGATGATACTGCTTTTTATCTTGGGGCATTCTTCTTGTAGGGATACACACAGAATTAAAAAAAAGGAAACACATTATCTCTACAAGCAAAAGAGAGGCACAAATTGATCTCAGAACTTCCATACCTTTAAGAAAAAAAAAAATCAGCTATGAAAACCCAGAAATTATAAAATGTTCCTATGGAATGTTCTTGCCTTTTTCAGACAAATCTCAATGGAAATCTGTGTTATTCACCAGTACCTTGTCTGGACACGAACTGACGTTTCAAAGCCAAAAATGCCTTTTCTTAAAAAGCTTTCAAACTTGTGTTTGCCTGTTACATAAGACTACTTAGCACAGGCCCAGTTTGCTTTGCATCAAAAACAAAGCCATGTCAGACCTTTTCCATAAAGAAAAGGTGTTCTGCTTGCAAGGGTAGGGCTTGGTGTGGAAAACCAGTCCTAACACTTGCAGTGCTGATGCAAACAGCTAAAAAGTTGGTTACTAAGCATTCATTGCTTTAAAAATCTCGGTGAATACATTTCTTATCACAATCTAGATAAAAACTTTTAAGGGTAAGCACCACAGCAGGCTTATGAGTAACAAGGAAAGAGCAAAACCAAAATTATTTGGGAATTGTTCCTCTTCCCAGCCATAACAATAGTAGGGAATATGTCTTCACCCAATTCTCAGAGGTGTTCATTAGCAAGTTCAGACTGTGTCAAATCCTTCCTACCTATTCCTGTACATCTGATTGCAACAGTGAGCTATACCCTGTTTTTCAGGGCTTTTCATTTCACTTGTGAGATTCAGAACAAGCAGCAAAAGAACAAAATGAGGCAGTCAGCATACTCACAACAAAGGTATCTTCTACTTTGGCAATTCCTTTTCCAAAGATTGTCCCTAGTTGATCTCCAACACCAGCCAACAGAAAACCAAACAGAGGAATTCCCAGTAAGGCATAGATGATACAGAATATCTTTCCACCTTGTGTGCGTGGGGAGATGTTTCCAAAGCCTAAATTACAAACAACTTGAGATGTTTAATAGGTTACATATAATGCATAATAAGTTTTAAAAGAACTGTGGGAACAGAACAGTTAAAAACAGGCTAACCAGGTTAACCATATGACACAGCAAACATTGAGAGAAATTAAATGAAAATGTAGGTCGTACAATCCTCTCTGAGCTACTCTCTTATCATCTACTACATGCAGTTAATGGCAATTGATAGATCTATGCCTTAGACTGCCAGTGTCTGCTGCAGCACCTGTAAATTACACAGGTGTAAACACAACACAGTACCTGTAAGCAACACAATTTTTCTTCACATGGGCCTAGCTTCAAAGTGAAGCAGCTTTAAAAAAGCCCAAACCACTTGGATGAGCAAAACAGGGATTTCTACCATAAATGGGACTGCCTAGATTCTTCATTATTAAAGGCTTTGGTTCCTTCAAACAACGTTTAGAGATACAGCTAATGGCTCTGTCCATTTGAAAGCGGAAATCATTTGGTCTTCACAGACTTGGGTAAAAGAACAGCCCAAATTCCTGTGATGGCTCGATTGCTGCTGGTCCACTCAGAACAGAGAAAGTGAAATACAAAGAGCACAGGGCCCAGCACCTGTGGAATGCCCTCAGTACATCTCCCAGGATCAGTATTTAATGATTTGGAAAAGGTCACACAGGCAGAACCCTACAAAAATGTTTCACAAGCTCAAGTCCTGAGTTTTAATTCAAACATTTTTCTCCTCTGAAGGAACAGTCATGTTTTGAGGGAGCGGTAGCGGTAGCAGTAGCACCCCAGAATTTCTGACATTATTTCACTTTTTAGCAGAACAACACACCCTTCAAAGGAGGCAAAAGGGAAAACTTGACATAAAAAGGCTTATCTTTAGAAATCAGACAAAAGCTTCTTTTAACATTACCTTCTTGTTAGAAAAATAACTTGCAAATAAAAAGCAAAGTGGTTTGGTATGTAGTTGAGAAATCTGTCTTAGTGTCTTAAATTTTTCATCAGAAAAACATCATAGGCACAGAAATCCCCCAAAGAAAATCCATTTTTCTGGAAACAATCCAACAAATTTTATTTTTAAAGTAGCTTAACATTTTTTTCACAACCTGACAAAATTCCTGCAATATAGAGCGCATTTAATGAATGCCTTAGCTATTGTATTTAAATAGCATTTGTATTTAAAGATTCTGAGCATGAAGGTTTAAAATGTAGATTTTCTTTATGAAACCTATTATCTTAATTTCTGGTTCTGCTCTTGTGTAGGTAAGCTACACCAAAGCTCTGTTGCTAAAACTACTTTTTCCTTTCAGAATACTCAAGACAAAACTGTTCCTCACTTAACTTGGAATGGATTGCTCAGAGAAGCTGTGGATGCCCTGTCTCTGGAAGTGTTCAAGGCCAGGTTGGATGGAGCTCTGAGCAATGTGGTCTAGTGTAAGGTGTCCTTGCCCATGGCAGGGAAGTAAGAACTAGATGATCTTTTAAGATCCCTTCCAACCCAGGCCATTTTATGATTCATTACCATAAAATTAAATGACAGTGGGAATATATTTTGCTCCTAGATAATTCTCTCTGAAATGAGTTTTCAGACTGCACTTCTGTAAACAACAAATGCAATATTGATAGAATTCAGTCAGAGAAAAGAAAGTTGATATTTAAATTTTCCCTAAATCTTGGCTCATAAACCTTGTCAAAAAAAAGAAGAAAAAAAAGGAACAAAATCATAGAAAATACCAATTACAGGTTGCAGAGTCCTACAATCTTGTAAATGTTCCTTGCACTAATATATGAAAGAAAGCTTGACTCAGAAAACCGGGAAAAAGTCACAGCAACTTTAGACCAACCCAATAGGCTTCCTTAAACCAGTCAGGGTTAAAATTATAATTCAGGAAATTTCAGCTCCACTGAGTTCACTCTGTCCCTTCGTGCACCAAGGAGTAAAGTTTTAAAATAAAATTAGCTCATCACCAATCAAAAAGGGACAAACAGATCCAAGCTACTCTGTTTTCATAAACATGCCTGTTTATGCATCAACAGAAGCTTGAATTGTTCCAGGTTATAATTCCTGGGAGGTCTTAATGCAATTCAGAATCAAGGGTCTGGATACACCAGATTTAGAAAACTCATGCTAGGGGATTTGGCAGTCACGTTTTATTTACTTCTCTACAAAAGAAATGTCTTGCAATGGTGACAAAACACCAGCCCAGTGGAGCACATGCCAAGCAGGCAGTTTTGCTTGGCTGGCCCCATAACACAAGCAGGCACTCTGTGAGCGTCCCAGAGCTCTTACAGAGGCTGCTGCTCTGCAGCATGCTTCTCATCTGCTGCTAATTGGTATGAGGACACCAAGTTCACATTCAGCTCTGGGTGCTCTCCCTAAATCAGACTTATGTCTTCCTTGAAGGAAGGATGGTAGTTCACTTTTATGCTCAAATTCTTGTTTTTTATCCCAAAAACTGCCAAATTGCTTTTCTTCCATAAACACAGAAAAGGTATTGTGTGATAATTGTATGATTCAACCACACATTACTGGATAAAATAGCACTCCACCAGGTAGCAGTTCATTTCTGTCCAGATGCTCACTGAGCATAACACAAACCACGGGTAGGGTACATACTTTAGTGACCCGATCTACCAAGGGGTTTCCGTCACACATTAATCACATTTCCTACTGTGTCGTGTTTTATAACAGTCTGCTGCTGTACACCACAGCCTACTTTGAGAGTTACACAAGTTGTCCTTAAATCCTACTCTCAGCTTCTCCAGTGAAAACCTAATCCATTATTTATACAACCGGAGAGAAAACGTATTTATATTTCATATGGTTGATGTAATTCCCAAGAGGTTTGTGTCAGAAAAGTATTATTTCTTTCTTCAAATAATTATAATAAAGACAAAAAAGAATAGTTCTGTTGCTAGGTAAAAACTAAGGAAACCTTGATTTTGGCTGGGAGAAGAGAACGTGGCCATAGGAATTCTGCTGCCTATCCCTGTGTAAGACAGAGCTCCTGCATGAGGAGGGCAGGAACATCTGACCTCAGTAGCAATGCAGTAGCTCCCTGGCATATTTTCACTTCAGAGTTCCCCTTTCCACTCAAGAGGCAGCATAAAGCCTTCCTTGCTCACAGGCAAACCCTGGGGAATCAGCCACATGACAACAGAGTCTGCTGGCTCTTCCTGCCTCAGAGCTCCCTGCTTGGATGGGATGGGGACAGGACGTGCCCACTGCAACTGCACAGGCAGCCTCAGTGCCTTGCTTATTCTTCACATTTTCAGTCCTGTGCAGCTCATCCCTTCCCCTGTTTCTGAGGGGGAAATTCCTAGAACTGGTCCATTCCCCACTCCAACCCAATATACTTGGGTTTGATTGTGGAAATTAACAAGTTGCATGATTTAAACTCCTAAATTCATCGGAAAGCTTCTCTCAAAGCTTTCAATCAACGCTATCTGCCATGAGCAGTACAGAGTACAAAATTTAACTTGCTAAATGGGATCTGTTTCATCCAAAATACTGTCAGCATCCTTTTCAGACTGTCCTTCCCCAATGCATCCTCCCCACTTCACTTTCATAACCAGGAGGATGACTTGCCTCCTAATTTCACCAAATCCCTTTCATGTTCTGCTAAATTTTCAGTATGCTTTTAATGAACAAAGGACTTGTCTCTGACAAGCAGCTGTGGACAAGAAATGTATTTTACAAGGAGCTTCCAGTAACCCTTGAGTCAATTCTGATTTTTTGATTCTGTGTGAATTAAGAATAAAAGCCCATTGTAAGTGGATTGTAACTAATTATTCCACTCAAAGTAACATATTCCAGGGTTTCAGCTCCAAACTCCTAGGAGTCCCTGAGATTCAAATCAAGTTCAAAGGAAATCTGTATCCCTTTGGTCAGCTATAGAGGTGGAAGCAGGCGTATGCAAAATGAAAAGGATTTTTAAAAAAACAAAAAACAAAAAACAAACAAAAAAAAACCCCAAAAAAACCAAAGAAAAAACAAACAAAGAAATATTTTATAGGATTCTTTACTTTCATATAGTCTTTTTGAGAATGAAAGCATCTGTAACTTTCCCATGAGAAGCAGATTCGCTGTTAAGCAGATATAAGTAACTTTAATACAGCTAGAATATAGTTCTGTATTACTGCTTTTGAGCAAAACCATGTTTGAAATTTCAAATTTTAGCTGAGCTTTCCCCCATGACAAACAATAGATTATACTGCAAATATGAAAGAACTTGAAATGCTATAAATTCTCATACCATTGACATGATACTTTTGTTTAGATGGCAAGCATCCTTGTATTTAAACCTTCATGAAAAGGAAGACTGAAAACTAATTTAATTTTTTTTTTCTGTTTTAACTAGAGAGAGCAATTCCTTTGCTTTCTAGTTAACCAATATCTTCAGAAAACTCTTGTGGATACACATTTTCCAAGTGGAGTTAGAAATATAGAGAGACTCCAAAATGAGCAGGGTTTTTACATAAAATTCCTAGACAAAGCAGGGCATCTACTGAAACTACCTAGCTGCAATTAAGTATTTCCCATGTGAGAGATTATAGGTGCTTTTGAGAATTCTAAGACTAGATTTTACTTGCTAAATTGACTGGAAGATAGTGCTACCACCTATGATTCATTTATTCCAAGTACCTCAGGTAGAATTGAAAGTTCTGGGGAACTTCTGAAACATTTTCTTTCTATACAAGGAAATGTAAATTCAAGTACAAGCAAATGTTTCCTCCATGTTTATGACAAACCTCAGATTAAACAAGGCATCATTCATGAGATATCAAAAAGAAATAAAGTTTAAATTATCTCAAGTTAATGCTGTATATTTTAAGGTATGAGAAACTACTCTCAGCAGCAGGTTTGGATATGCAGTCCATTGATGGAAGAGCTCAATACTGAGGATAAATGATTTGGTGACCAGGCACACTCTTAATTACACAAAAGTGGATTACAGAAAGTTGATACTGAGGTTTCATAGAGTCAGAGAAAAGGCAGAGCTGCTGGCTGCTGACTCCCAGGAGGCTGGAGCCAGGGGAAGCAGCTGCCATGGCCTTGGCCTCAGCCACCAAACTGTGTGTGCCACTGTCAGTGGTGTTTCCATGGTTCACATCCACCCTGACCACCCCACTCAATTACAGTGACTGCCCTTCTCAAAGGGCACACGTGGGTTTTGATACTGAATGTCAAATTGATTTTAAGAGATCAAAGGATGCTTTTTCCAGGCCCTGAGAAGCTATCTGGTAAAATCTTTATAAAAGATACCTCATTGAATTTCTAGAAGATAAAATGCTTTTTTCCCTTTAGATCAGCACTTGGGCTCAGGAGATTAGGATTAAATAGATCCCTGCCCAACAGTGCCAGAGCAGAGATATGCACTTAATCACAGATAAATAAGATATTCCTTTTAGCATAAATAATGGTCTAGACATAATCATTAAACAAAAAGGCAATGTTTGTACCCATACTGACTATGGGGAAATCCCTGCATACACTGCAGAAATAGCAAAACTTCCATGTTTGTGCTCATTGTGTGGAAAACAATCCCCATTTTTCCACTGATCTCTTTTCCTTTCCTTCTCTTGACTCCTTCCTACACTTGCATTGTGACATGCTTGTGTATGCCTGTGCTATATATTTGCATATTTACAAACACACATTCCATGAGGTTTTATGGCTTTGGATGGTACAAGTATAAGGGCTTTTCCAGTTCTCCATGTGACTTCCCTGCCAACATTGCAAAATAGGTAGAAAATTCCTCTTCCCCTTTTTACAGGTAGGTAACTGAAGCACAGAAGGAAGGAAAGTCCAAAATTCTCTATATCATTTAGGTCCATAACTCACCAAATCAGTGGCTGAACACTATGCATTACACTGACTTTTAATTAGTGAAAGTTTATCATCTGAAGCCCTCAAAGACCCTGAGGCTTGCTCAAGATAGAGAACACAGAGATAGGTGTTGCCAATACTTAAAAACTCTGGGCACCCCTCCTCTCAGGGCCAACACAGGTGCATGCACATACGTTCCTGAACACAGAGCAAGAGAATCTGAAGGTTGAACAAGTACAAGGATTACTTTAAAATCTAAACCCCAAATGAATTGAATACAAATACTTTTGCTTTGCAAGTACATTTCTGTGCTATATATACACATGAATTACCTCACTCATGCACATACTGCGTTACAGCCCTTGCTCACGAGCTGCTGCCTGTGGAATCCCATCATGAATATGCAGATAGTGCTCCACCTTCAAGTTAATTCATCAATTGCATGTACAGAAAATAATTTAGCTTTTCAATCTTAGAAATTCCTGCATGAATCCTCCTGATGGAAGAGCCCTGTACAATAAGAGAGATGAAGTTCTCCCTATTTTAGACCATGGTCTGCTAAGAAACCAAAAATCTTTTCTTTACAGAAGTTTGGTGTAATTTCTTCATAGAATTGTTTAGGGTGGGAAAGACCTTTAAAGACTGAGCCCAACCATTACCCTAACACCACCAAGCCCACCATTAAACCATGTCCCTAGGTGCCACTTCCACACATCATTTATATGCCTCCAGGGTTGGTGACTCAACCACTTCACTCATCCACTGCAGCTTCTAGAAGCCAATTCTCACAGTTTTAGTCAGGGATTTGGGAACCATGTTGTCACAAATTGCTGCTGTTTATTGAGTGTTTGGTATTCTCTGGATCCCAAACTACAAGATTCTGATTTTTAGCACTAGCCCATAATTCTGTGTCGCAAAACTGCAAATAGATTATTTAGAGGGTTTTGATGTTCTGTCTTAAAAATAAAATACATTAAAAATACTGATTTTTAATCTGTCTGAAAAAAAGATATTACAAATACTTCTCTTATAACTAGGACTAATAACAGGAAAGCCTAGACTGACATTAATAAAGTGTGCAATATTCAAGAACTGACAAGACAGAGGTTGATCTCCTTTCAGAGGTTTCTTTTAATCTGTGTTCTGTGGGAGCACTAATCAAATCAATAAAACTTCTTGTAAAAGAACAGGCTATAAATATTCATAGAAAGTAAGTTTCCTTCAAGTCAAAGTGCTGTACTGGAGAGGTGAAGGAGTATTCCAAGAAAGGTCTCTGTATGGATATGGCAGTATTCAATAGCTCACACTGAGTTGCTAAGGCAATTTCTAAAGGAACTGGGTAATGATTATTAAAATATTCTTAGAAGCTTAAACATCAACTCAGATGGCTCTGCCTCCCAGCACAGATTCTGCATTTCATTCAGCTGTCACTTTGCCCAGTAAACAGTATCTACATCTCATCAATAGTAGAACTTCTGTGCTTTTTTTCAGTTATTTCCTTTTTGTTGTTGTCGTCGTTATTGTTTGCATTAATTTTACCTCTAATTCTTATTCTAACAAAATTGAATCAGTTCCAAGAACCAGAATTCCCACTTGCTTATTTCCTCTGAGTGAGATAGCTTCATGGGAGCAAGATGCCAGGCTAACACAGCTAGCAAAAACATGATGCACTTTAAAGTGAAAAGTTTATAATCCATCCTTTCATGAAACTTTTACTAGCCACATGTTCCTATCAAGTGTAAACACATATCAAATATGACGAAGCAACATTCATTCTGCAAAAAAACTTCATTAGCAATTTACTGATGCGAAGAAAAAATACATTTTTCCAGGTGATCCACAGAAAAATAAAAATAGTGAATTTTACATGTAGTGACAGAAACAACCTGATGCTACAACTTTAATGGAGATCCTAAATAACTTTTTTCTAGCATCTTATGGCTTTCTTACAATCCTTTTGTTTCCTAGAAACAACTTTGCATTTTTGTTTACAAATAAATCAATTCTCAGTGGGTGCTGGGTAAAACAGGCTCTCACTGGCCTCTCCATCCTAGGGACAAGGCAATCCATATGCTTTCCTGCAGAACAGAAAACCACCCTGCCTGCACATGTTTCTATCTTCCCTACAAAAAATAAAATGTGGTAGAAGTACTCACAAATTAAGCTATGCCAGACTTAGAGCAATGAACTGTAAACACACCTTGGGGTCAGTGAAGTCACAGATTTAAAACAAGAACTGCAAATCCCATAATCCTGCACTTGGATCAGACCATGACAAGCTGATACAAGTGGTCAAAATGACTGCAGGTACCCCGACCTGTTAGGTAAACTACAATCCTCTTTCTGGTTTTATACTTTTCACACACCCAGTTTTACTTCAAGAGGCCTTTCCCCAAGTCAGTGTTCAAAAATGCAATTATTTTGCCTCATCAGTTTTTTCTTCCTGTATCTATCCTTCCTTGTAAGCTACACATACAGAGCCCATGTATCCAGGGAAATCCTGGCAAAAACAGTAGTCCAGGAGAGATGGGCAGCCATGACAGAAATACCTATAGAGGTAGCTATACCAGCATAGAAAAATTCCTCATTTGCACATATTTAATATATGTGCAAATATATTGCTTAATGTTTATAAGACAAATAATAAGAAAGAAAATGTCTTCAAGAGAAAATATATGCACACACATTATTTTGTGCATAATGTCAAATAGCTGAGTATTTTGTTACTACTAGTAAAAATGCTTCTCTATGCAGTCCTACCACCATATTATGAAGCAAAAAAGGTTAGGTTAAAAAAGAAGGAATACTTCCAAGTTTCTCAAATAAAAGGCTCTGAAGATTTTTATTCATATTATTGTTTTCTTTAAAAAGAAAATCAATATTTTCCCAGTGAGGTTCACCAGGCACATGAAGGTGTGAAGTAGCCTCTTATTCCTTGTTATTCTCTTTTTTCCCCTCCAAAAATCTTTGGAATTAAGACTAATACAGAATATTAGAAACAGAAAAAAATGAAGCACCACACATAAGTAACTTCCACTGAATTTCCCCTTTTACTTCCAACTACTTATGTGTTATGTGCCTGATTCAGCAAAGGAAGTAACATGTTTAACTTTATAAATGTTTAAATTTATGTCTAATGAGGTTAAATAACTGAGCATGAGCATACTCATTCTTTTAGCATATACATCTGCAAAGATGAACAAGCACATAATTCGTCAAAGGAAATTCTTAGCAAATTTTCAACTGATTTTTCAACACTGCCATGATAGAAATCACACTGTCACCAGCTCTTTAATTTCACAGAATTCCACACCATGTAACAAAAGATTTTTGATAAAATGTCATTATCTGAGCAATTCAAGAAAGTGCAATTACAAGACTGCAGAAATATTCCGAAGAACAATAATTAATTTCTGCTTCCAGAGCTTTCGGTTTTCAGTGACTTTAAATGATGCAGGTGTGTGGGATTTTCCTCTGCAGTGAGAGTGCTCCAAAAGGCAGTGGAGGATGAGCCCTCTGTGCCTCACCAGCACCTTAGCAATGCCTTTTGCACTGAGAAAAGGGTCTTGCCATGCCTCTTCCATGCCTCCATCCAAGGGACTTGGTGAGCTGCCACTCCAGACATTCTCACTGATTCTTTGGCAAAGAGAGCAGTCTAAAGATAGGGATCTACAGAAAAGAAGTTTCTTATTGAAGTTTATGATTCTAAACACAAGTTCCTAACAGAGAAGTAATTGAACGTAAAATTTTCTCTGTGCATGTTGTAAAGCCATTTAAATTACTATTGTCAGGCAGTGCAAAATAAATTCCAAATGTTTTTGCTTTTAGTACACTGAAGTATTTTGTTTATATTCCCTGCTTGCTTTTGAAAAAAAGCCAGTATGATTTACAGTAGATTTACAGGAATTTCAGTACATAGCAAAATTGTGAGCAATTATTACCTTCACACCTTTTTTTAAAGTATATAGGCTGTGATTTTTCTTTTACAAAGCAAGTGGAGTCTTTTAGAAGTCTCTAATCACCTCACCTGCACATATGAAAGTAGTTCAAATGGGGATAGAATGCTTCATGAGACAGAGAAGAAGGCTTTCAGCTAAAGATCTTATATTTATAAAATCTAGTATTCCAGTTTATGAGGGAAATAAACCCTAAAACAAAAATATATAAAAGTTGCCTACTTGTAAAGATACTTCCCAAGCATTATTCCACTTCTTTTCCTACCCTCCAAAGCCCTCAGCTGGAATATAAATAGCTAACCTAGTGTGGACTGAGCCATCTGCCTCTACAAACACAGCTTGGGGGCTTGTTTGGACATGGGATATGTATTTACCCCCCTTCAGACTAGTGTGGAATGTGGTCTCAGACCAATCACACCAACATAGAGGAAAAAAAACCAGAAAAAAAACAAACAAAAAAAAACCACCAAAATGGCAAATAGAAACAGCTGAAGGTCAAAAGGCAAAAGGAAAACAACTGGAGCATCTGACCTCAGATCACCAGCTCACGTATTTAATGTTTCTCACCCTCATGGCTGTAAGGCACAAGGTACAACCTATCTCTTCCCTGGTCTTCCCTAAAGACCCCCAGGTATTCTCCCAACCCCAACTTCAGATCCCAGTGGAGACTATCAGCCTTCTGTCCTATTTAAATCTAAAGTCCTTGAGGGCATTTTGTGCAGTCTGAGAGCACACCTGAGAGCAAATGATGACCCAGGGAAGACACCAGAAGCTAATGAAGTCCTGCATTGCATCACCACTGCCAGACAGTAAAATGAAGGCAGAAAAGGAGAAGGAATGGCCTCTGAGGAGTACATATTGATGTCGTTCAATATAAAAGTTTTAAGTTTAATGGATGAAGGTTTGATCCTGCTCTTACTTTGAATAAATAGTTCTGCCAATTTGAAATCACAAAAGCCTCCATTTACTTTTTTCTCTGTCTCTCCTCAAGTGTCAGTACATGTTCTGAAAGCCACAGCTCCCTTTTCATCAAAAGCACAATATCTCTTTGAACTGAAAAACAAGTTAAACATTTTCCTGAATATAAAATAATATTGTTTCTCTTCCCCTAAAACATGAAAGTACATATGGAGATATGGACAGTACAGCAATTATTCAAGCTAAGGACAATAAATCTTAATGACTTTTAAATAGAATGGTCCCTGTACTGAGAAGACACATTAATTAAAGCATACCTTGTGCTCTTTTTCAGCCTTTTAAGGTGGATTAAAAAAGGGAAGTAAAACCAGTAATATTTATATATATTCTAATAAGAAGAGTATTAATAGCATTTTCAGCAGATAGCATATATTGATGTTAATTTTTCTATTGTTATTATCACACTCTGAAATGTGTTTCAGAAAATAACATCTGCCAATTAGACCCACTGAAGGTCACTACTACTCTATTACTACCAGAATAAGCAAATAGTAGATCAGGCTCATCCTTAATTATAGGGGAGGCTTCATCAACATTTTAACTACTGTGAATTCCATATAGGGTCAATTGGAAAAGAAAATGCATAAAATTTAAAATTTCCCATTATATATTTCAGGAAAAAAATCTATATAGAGAAAGAAATCTGCACTCATTTTCTTTAAATGCATTTGTATTTTCACTCAGAAGTTATTTGCCATAAAAAAAGAATTTAGATGTCATCTTCTCCTTCCAAAGATTCCCATTGTTTAGGAATATGTGATCCTGAAAATCAAATCAACATAAGCAAGAATGTCTATACTAAAGGGTTTCTAAGAAGTCAAATGCTGCAAATTAGTTTCTTAAATTTTTTTTTGGCAAATAGAAACAGCTGATTTTGCAGAAGCCTGCTTAACAACTGCAAACAGAGAAAACAATGCAATATATACTTCCTCTATATTAATTGCTTTATACTCAGCTTGAACAAGGAAGTTAGAGTTACTAGCTAGTGTCCATTTATGAGAACAAAATTGTCTCCTATTTTAAATATGACTCCTAAATGGAATTAGCATGGAAAGATATTACTCAAAACATTTTGCAATTCCAGTTGCTTTTGCTTATGGGATCTCATATTCCTCAAGATGCCAGAATGGAACCTAACTGGTATCACTGGGAAAACAGTTAGTGTTTTAAAAATATCCCACCTAATGCCTACATTAATTTGTTTATGCTGCAAATGTCTGATTCTACTGGAGACTATTCACCAAGAGAATACCATAATCCTCAGATTATAAGAATTAATTTTCCAGTGAGGAATTAAGATATCAAACTGAAGCCTAAAAATTTTTAGCTCACTTTAAGCAGAACTTTTTTTTTAGGGACCAGAAATACTTGTGAGAGCATTTTGTGTCAGTTAGTTAGGTATATCTTGCAGCTTAATCTGTCAACACAAAAACGGGTTGGGGGGGTGGGGGGAATGTTTGTTGCCATTTTGCTTTTTCAGTATGGCTCTGTGACTCTTGGCAGGAAAAGAGCCATCAAATGAATTATTTATGTTTACACACCAACAGATGGAAGCTAAGTGACCAAGCAATATGTGCTGGCAGCCCAGAAAGCCAACCATATCCTGGGCTGCATCAAAAGAAGTGTGACCAGCATCAGAGTGATCCTCTCCCTCTACTCTGCTCTGGTGAGACCTCACCTGGAGTGCTGCATCCAGCTCGGGGATCTCCAAAAGGGAGATGAGAAAGCGCTGGTGCAAGTCTAAGGAGGCCATGATCAGAGGGCTGGAGCACCTCAAAAATGTAAACAGGCTGAGAGAACTGAGATTGTTCAGCCTGGAGAAGAGAAGACCTGAGGAGACCTTACAGCACCTTCTGGTACCTAAAGGGGGCTACGAGAGAGCTGAGAGGGACCTTTTACAAGGGCTTACACGAATAGGACAAAGGAGGATGGGTTTAAGCCAACAGAGGGCAGGTTTAGATTGGGCATTAGGAAGATGTTTTTTGCTGTGAGGGTGGTGAGGCACTGGAACAGGTTGTCCAGAGAAGCTGTGGATACCTCATCCCTGGAAGTGTTCAAGGCCAGGGTGGATGGGGCTTTGAGCAACCTGGGATAGTGGAACGTGTCCCTGCCCATGGTGGTGGTGTTGGAAGGAATCAGATGATCTTTAAGGTCCTTTCCAACCCAGGCCATTCTATGAGTCCATAAATTACATGTCTATTCATATTTCCAAAGTGGGATTCAACAGTGTAAATCTTCTTATTCCTTTCTTTAAGTGATCATGTACAAACATTACGGTATTTATCATCTCACATTTTAAATTTTGCCACACCAAAATCAAAATATCTTGAGGCTCTCAGCTGGCTACCAAGACATTAATCAAACCCCTACTGCATCCTAGGTATTTAAGTTAAAATAATTTAAGCATTTAAGAATTTAACAAATTTTTCTCCCCAAAATAAGACCACAAAACTACTGTCCTCTCTATCTGTGATCCAACATATGCTAGCCCCAATCAAAAGGATGAATCCCTGGGACCTAAAGGTTTTCCAAAAACCTGTAGTTTCTAAAATCATTCTAAAGTAGTGTGTTTGTATTCAGATCATAACGAAAGAAAGAAAACAGAGGATAACATCCCACACTCTAAGAATTATAAATGCATGAATGGCCGTAACATTTCTTCCAGAAGAGACTGCTGGTAATTTGGGTTCCTTGATACCTGAACCCTAGAGCACTACATACATTAAAATTATGAACAATCAGACTAGAAATATTTTTTCTAAACAATTCTACTTTAATTTATACATAGTTCTATGATTTAGAAGGATCAATATAGATAAAAAGTTTGGAACCTAAATAGATTCTTAATGAAATACCTACAGATGGAACCTATTCTCAAAAGAAATACTATTCGCAAATTCATCCTTCAGTCGAACGAAGTGGGTGAGGATGCTTTCTAGAGGAAGGCATGCAGGTAAAAGTGAATGATCCAAAGCTGCCTCTAATTGAAATAGCCATTATGAGAACAAGTAGACATAGGACTCTCATACAACCACACTCAGGAAACAGAGAGGACATAAAAAGATTCTACATAATAGTATCATATTCTTTTCATGTCTTCAATTATACTAATGTAGCCTCCACACGCAAAAATTAATTAGGTGCAACAGATGTGCCTCTCCTTGTTACTTGTGTCAAGAAAATTGCTCCAGAAATTAGCTCAAGCTAAATCAAAGTGTTCCAGAAATACAGTAACAGACGCTCTCATGAATCCATATTGCTGCATTTATTGAAGCAAACAAGAATTTCCTTCCAAAAAGATAGTGAGACTAAGCTTTGAGCACTCTTGCCCTCAGTATTCACTTATAAAGGTTACAAATACATGCACACTATAATGAAAACAGACCAAATCATGAGTCTCCATAAAAAGGAGTCAGTCTCCTATCTGTTGCAGTGAAAAAGAGGAACCAAATTTAAAGATCAGAATCTTTAATGGTATATAAAACCCTTCAAAAAACAACCAACATTTACTGGACACAGTTCTGAAAGTGAAATTTCAGGTTGCCTGTGCCAATGAGATGCCTCAGAACTTGGACATCGCAATATGTTGATGATGAAACACAAACCACCTTCCTTATCTTGAGAAGACTTCTACCAATGAAAATGTAAATCAGCTACCAGAATAATATAACCATTTTCAAATATCTCTAAAAAAATAATCTGCCTTTGAGGTTAAATATATTTTCCAGTAAGTATTGACCAAAAAAAAAAAAGAAAAAATATAAATGATATATTTATTTCTTTCTAAATAGGCAATGCTTCTTCCAATTCAAGCAAAGAACACAGTGACCTGAAAATAAGTGTATGCAATTCTAGAGAGGGAGTAACTGGCTCTATATACCAAAATTATTTCCCTGCACATCTTTAAAAAGGCTACTGGATATGACTAAGCCACTTGATGCTACCTCCTGTAGCATCTATCCTGAACAATAGCCTCCAGATGCTCATTTTCATATATCAGTAGAACTGGAGGGAAAAAAATATATATCATAACTGTGATACTGTGATGTCTGCAGTGGAGAAATACAGAGACAGGAATGGAGCTTTCCATGGAGCCCTCTTCAGCTGAAAACTCCATGGTGTGCCTCAGCTGCATAGCCCAGCCCTGTGCTCATAAACACACTGGTACACACTGCAGAGTCCTAATAAACATCCAGGGCACTGCCAGTCTTCCCTACTGCTTCCCACTGTTAACCATCATTTTGGTCAACTGAGAATCTACAAATTACCGCACAATTTAGATTTGGAAATGCAGGTTTCCACATAAAAATATCCCCAAACCCAAAGTTTTCTCTATTCAGTATCTAATCTTTGCACATGGCAGCATTTAGCCAACAAAAAATTAATTTCTTACTTGGCATCAATATTCTTGGATGCAGGCTTGCCTGTAACAATGTGCAAGACTAGGAGAAACTTTGATTTCAAACCAGCTTTAGATAGAAGGAACTTCAAATCAATTTTTTAGGATGGAACTAAAAGCTACACACTTCTTTTAGTGTCTAATGTTTCCCTTTTACTATCACTCATTTTAAATCCCACCACTCTCAAGCTGATTCAAGAACAAATATCACCCTGCAAAGTTAATGTCATGCATATGAAAAATACAGACCTTGAAACTGAATGTATACCCTGGCCTTTGGATTGTCATGTAATAAAATTAAGAATATAAATTATAACACAGCTTCTTCCTGTAAGAGCTCCCCGATGAACAAAATCAGCTATTCAAAATTTCTCCAGGTTCTTTGTGACAAAAAGTAAGTCAGACATGCTGCTAACTCAATTCCTCTTTTTCAGGGAAGCCACGAGCGGTGTCCTTCTGCCCCACTGCATTTCTCAGCTGGTACAAAGGCTACATCTGCTCACTCACCATCCTCAGATGTTACTACTCCCCACAACTCTTTCTGCCATCAGCTACCAGCTATCCCTGTGCTGCTCGTTATCTTCTATAAAATGGATGAGGAATTGCATCTTTTATAGAAGTGACATGAGATGTCCCAGCTGAAGAGCCTTGAAACCTCAGAACATGATGAGCAAGAAAAAAAGGCAGAAAATTCTTTTTCACCTACAGTTACTGAGTTAATTTTCTTTTCTTTTCTCCCACACTTCTTTTGTAACACCCCCTGCAGAGAATTCTGACAAACTCTTGAACCCCACAGAATTTAGCTCCAATAAAACCTCTCTGACCAAAACCAAGACCAGGATCCAGGGCTCAGCCAGAGGCACTGACCACAGTATGAAACCTCAGCAAAGTTGAGAAGACATGCTCTTCTAGAAGATGAATATATTTAGTTTTTCTAGTAGAGATTAGATCTGCATAAACTAGAGCCTTGCTAAGCCTCCCAAGACTCTTGAAAAATCCCTCAGAGACGTTGCATAACACTAGGCTGTTCTCAAAGGGACCGATGACATGCATCCAAGATCACTGCTGCTATCACTCAAAACCACAAATCAGAAACTCAAGCTCACCTGTCAGCCAAGAGCTACAGAAGGACAAAACTGCAGAGCATGAAGTGCTTTCACCTTCCCACCACTCAGGGAAGTAGCAGGGCAAAGAGAAGACCAAAATGTCACCACATCAACACTGCAAGTTAAAGGTCAGCATTGGTGCAGCCATTTGGCTGTGAAATCATCTGTCACCCCAGCTGAGACTGGAACTTCAGGTACCAGAGATTTCAAATCAGTCTCTACTTATATATACACCAGCTGAGGGGATCATTTTTGTCTTTGCATCCCGGAGACAAATACATTCAATAGACTTCATACAGCAACTACCAAGGTGCATCAGGTGCATGTAAACTAACACATAAAACATCATCCAGAACATGATCTTAGGCACAAAATGCATGGAAGAGAGCTCTGATTTTTCACAGCTGTTTGGCCTCTCTCCTGTTTTCAGGAGAGTAACCAATTTGAAGAGAAATTTCTGTTTGAACAGAAGCTGTTAACATACACTTATTTGACTGGAGGTGGGTACAGTAAGTGACCATTAAAAGGTAAAGCCGTATATTTCTTGGAGAGATGCCAACACATACATATATTTAAAAGATGATGCAAACACATATGTATAAACATATGTTTGTACCTTTAAACATACATTACTCGTGCTGTCAGGAAATAAAGAATTTTATTGTACACAGATTGCATCCTACTGTTCTTTCTATAGCAGAGCTGAGCCATCTCACTGTAGCCAAATACCAGAAGTCTTTATATTCTTACATACAAATACATTTTCTGAAGGTCTTTCACTGTTCCATTTAAGTGGTTCTAATTCCTCATTAGCTCTGAGGAAGCTTTTCATTGGATTTGAAAAATCCCTCAGAGACATTGCATTGGACTTGAAATCTTTCTACATGAAAGGACAGATTGTCAGAGAATACTTTAGCAGCATCAAAATAAAACAATGAAAATCTAACGTATAAACAACAGAAAGCTAGGATGCCATAGATTTGAAGAAATTAAGAATATATATAGCCAAGAATCCTAGAAGTAGTTCCCGTAAAATTACATTTACTCTGGATCCTGGTGGTATTCCCCAGATTGAAGGAAAAAAAAATGATACTATTTTTTCCAGCATATTTGAATTAATTTGTATTAATATTCCCTGAGTGCCTCACAGCAAGAACAAAATGTCATGACTACAGAAAGCCTTGAGAAGCATATGTCTCTACCACAGATCAAAACAGCAGAGTGAAAAACTCTGGGGTTAGGCATCACTGTACTCGTAAGTACTGAATCCAGGTATATTTCCATGCACATGTTGTCTTCTAGCCTCAAAATCATCCCTTTTCCACAGGAGTCCTCCAAGGCTGTGACTCACAGAGAACTCCCTCATGCCTCTCAAACCAGGCATATACACAGATGTTTGTAGGCTCAGGACCCAGCATTTTAACTACACCACATGTCACACAGGCATTATTTTTAAATTTCCATGGTTGGATATGATTCTATCTGACTCATGTTTAGATTTACTAGCTGCATGTATCAATACTGTCAGATGTTAAATCTCCTTTTCTCTCTGAAATGTTTAGATTATAATTCCTCTAGATATTTCTTTGTGATTTAATATCTAGCTATATTTAATGATAGTGCCATATGCAATGTATTATGTGACAGATTTATTACTGGGTGCTTATCACTGGACCAGCCCAAGAAGTAGGTGATAAAAGTGACAAAATGAAGCATCCCCAGATGTTGGGCCTGCTGTCTCCAGGTTCCCTCCTCAATCAGATGTAGGCTGCAGCCTTCCCTGGTAAGGTGGTTCTGTTACATCTGTGGTCATTTCTCCAGGTGAGTTCAGAGGGGGGGCAGATGGTAAAGGAGACAAGATGGGCATAGATGAACCAACACAAAAATGATGTTATCAAAAGATGGGGAGAGGAGGACAGAGGCTGGAATAAGCATTCAGCACAGGATGATGAACACTCATTTGGGCTTCCAGATAACTCAGAGGAACATCCCACTTTTGTACGTGTATCCCCTTTACAATTTTTCCAGAACCCGTATGCCAGACAGAGGCACAGCACCCCCAGAGACAGAACTGACTTTGCACTACTCTGTGTCCAATGGTCCCTTGTCAATGAAGCATTCACCATCCCAGCTGCTTTCTCAGCTTCCCTTGTTACGAATTTTTGGTGTTAGTTAATAAGCAGATCCCTGTGGGAGCATTTTCAGGGAGGGCTGCAGTTGAAGTTTCCATCATGTCTCTGTGTGACTACCTAGCAACATGCTGTTCTAGCAGGCATCTGGCAATCTCTCACGTCTTCCAACAGCTTTCAGTACTTCCTTCCTCTGGCCCATCATTAAACAGGTGCTTTAAGTAGATCACAAAAAATTATCTTTTGGAAAACCTTGAACTCACTGGAGGGGGAGAATGAAGCAGTTCAATCTTTGCTTCCAGTGAATGAACCATCTTACAACTGCAGGAGTTGTGAGAGACAGGGACAATGCTATGACATTTTTGTCACTCAGCTGAAACACAGCACAGCACATGTTCTCAGCAGAGACATGCTGCTCACTGCTGCAAGCACCTCTGCTGGCAGGGAGCACACCATGCCTGGGACTGACAGGCCACTTCCATGGTGGATAACTTTTTATATTCATATCCATGCACATGCATTCGGATGTCTGTCAAACGTAGGGTTTACAGAGCACAGCAGTGTAAAGCCTCCCACTCCCACCAACTCATGAGGGGTTGGTTTCTCTAAAAGTCAGATACAAAATTTCTCAATGCTAATGAGAGCTGAATATGGCTCTTATCCTGCCATCAACATCTAATTCTAGTTCTAGGGGAATGTCTCTGCATTTCTTTGATTCCCACCTCTATTGCTCTCTCAAGGCTGCAGAGCACAGGACAGGACTTGTTCAACCAGATGGAGCCTGGAGAGGGGATATCTCTAAAATGAAACAAAAGTACTACAAAATATGTTATTGACTGACAGGTAATTATGAATGCTTCATTACCCATCATATCTCCAAATTAATTTATTCTTAATCTGATCTCTTATTTTCAGCAAATTACAGAAAGGATGATTGCTTTTAATTAGTGTCCATGAGTAACCACTCAGAGAAGTATTAGACAATTAATATATAAGGTTGAGGTGCTCTAAATATTAAATATAAAACATGGTGGGAGAAAAAAATGAGTAGCACAGATGGGTCTTTACAGTTCCACTGTCAGTTCTGTATTTGCTATTTTTATGATGATGCAGTATCATGTCATTATGGAAATTTGATTTTAAAAATTAAGTGAGAACAATACATCTTTTAAAATGTTTTGTTGTAAGAGTGGAGGCATAAGCCTCTCAATACCTGCAAGATGGTTCAAACAATTCTTAGGGAGTCCATTTATTATCATGATGGCAGAAGAACATAAGTGGAGTAAAATGATAGGAGAGCAAAGTGTCTTTGAGTAGAACATTGGATACAATTAGAAAAACAACAGTATTTTGTGTAAATTAGACCTTCCTCAGCCAAGCCCAAAAAGCTTATCTTTTCTTCCAGCTGTTTTGAGTGGCTGTAGCAAAAGATAGTCCTTTTCTACAAATCATACCTCTTCTGACAAAATAATCACCTGTTAGTGAATTCAAGTCATATTACAGACATTTTTCTCAATCATAATTTGCTATGGTTTTTATCAGTATGTAGCAAGACTTGCTCATAAAAGAACAAATCCCTAAAAAACACATTCTTCCAAACTCTTAATACATCACAGAGTAATAGTGATCTTACCCTACTGCAATCTACTCCTGCACACAACCATTCCCACACTTATGAACTACCTTCACTGGACTCATCTGAGAAGTCTTTTAATTTTATAGATAATTTAAAACATTAATTTTAAATTCATGTTTTAAATTACCAATTTCTTTCCTGCCTATCTCTCCTTTGCTATTGTTGCCATTGATCTCCAAAGGTGCTTTAAACTCTGTAAATCTCTCTCTGTATAGGATTGAATATTCTCCATATTAAATTATTATGTAGGTTCATCAAGCTCACTACCACTGGGGCAACTGCCAGGGCTGGTTAACCTGAAGGGTGGCAGAATACAACGTAAAATACAGAGCACAATCCTTGGTTTCTGTAGCACACTGATGATCTTTAATACAAAAAACCCTTCTGCACCAAGCTCCAGACAAACTGACAGTGTGCACTTGGACATAAAAGCAATTCAGCTTTCTCACCACAGCAGTGGGATACTCTGTGCAAACATTGCTCTCTCCTAAAATAATTCAAAGAAAAGTAAAACAAAGAAGAAAAAGTTGATATCTTACCCTGTACACTAACCCAAAGCCAGCAGGGATGCCAGCATTTTTTTCCTGTGAGACTTACCAAAACCAC
This sequence comes from Geospiza fortis, assembly GCF_000277835.1. Lineage (NCBI taxonomy): Eukaryota > Metazoa > Chordata > Aves > Passeriformes > Thraupidae > Geospiza > Geospiza fortis. The sequence goes on from NW_005054299.1 coordinate 3,034,874, forward strand.
TCTGCAGCTTCAGAGTTACCTGTGAATCCACATAAAGACACCTAGCAATGAAATCTTTAATTCTTGCATTTCAGTATCTTCCCTCCCATCTGACAACTATCTTGGTCTTAATATTCTACTTGCAGCAATTTCTCAGTTATAACATGTGTGCACTTCTGAGAGCACTGACTCATTACTTCTCTAATTACTGCTGCAGAACCACACTGGCTACTGGTCCTTTTACCCCAATCACAGCTACAGCACAGCTTGAAAATTGCAAGATAAAACCACAGACCAAAGGGTACCAAATAACAACCCCTCCAAGTCTTCACTGACCTGCAGTGGACAAAGGGTCTATGGGTTTAGCTGAACAATCAAATCTACCTTTCATATTTGTCTGTAGATGTGAAAATTCTGAACAATTTAACAACAATGACTAATTAGCAGTCAAAAGTTCAGACAAGTGCATGAAATGCTCTCAAGTACAGATTTGAAAGCTATTGACTAAGGTGAAAAATATATTCATCAGAAGTCATTACAAATTTATAGAAGGCTCTTCACACAGATGATCTACAAACCATCTCACAGCAAAATAAGGCATTTTAGGCAAGTGCAAACCTAAATTACATTTTTATGTAGCCTAAGAAAACATCACTTCAGGGCTCAGATAAAGCTCAATAAATCCCATAAGGAGACAAAAATTAAAAATTTCTCAATCTGGATGATCTATAATGGAGCAGTGAATCAGATAATGGATTCTTGTTCTGGTAAGAACTTTTTTTCTGGCCAGTTTTTAACTAGACAGTAGACAGATATATGGTCAGAGAAGCTCTTTCTCAGGCTGTTGAATTTCACTTTCCAATTGTTTTGTCCAAAGCATGGAGCAAAGTTAACAGTACCTAGTACACATCCTTTCAAATCTACCATCCTTTCTTCCAACAGGGAAAAAACAGAGGAAGACAGAGAGAAAAAGTTTCTTGGCCTTCCCAAGGCTCACTGCCACAACTCTTAGTGCCCTAACACATGCCAAACTCCAGGAGATGTATTTTCATGCATCCATTTCTCCAAGCAGCAACCATGGCTGTTCAACAAGCTGAAATGCTGGGCTTTTTGCAAGTAATCTGTGCTTTTCTGACCAGAGGGAATTTATCAATCTGTGGTGCAATAAATGCATGAATTGGTATCTGCAGGGCAGTCTGAAGAGTAGAAACAGTTTAAGCCAGCAATGATGCTGGCAGATTTCTAAAAGCATTTGATGATATCAGCGTTTGCTGATTTCAGCATATTCCAGTCAAGAACTGGAACAGGCCACCCAGGGGAATTACTGTCCCTGGAAGTATTTAAAAAACATGTAAATGTGGCACTTGAGGACATGGTTTAGTTGGTTAACAGTTGAACTACATTTCTTCCAACCTTAACTGTTCTATAATTATATGATTCTATATTTATGTCCAAACCTAAGACTATATTCAGACTGCCAACAGAACTTTAGAGTGGGTGCCAAAAATGTATAATCAAAGACCTTTTTAAGCAATTAAAATAAAGGGAGTTTTTGCCTATAGAGGATGTTACCTACTTAAAAATTGAAATGAGAAGCTTTAATAGCCCCTGACATTACTTTATCTTATTTAACTAAAAGATTATAGAGTAAGAATGAAAGATTTGCCACTACAGTAGGAAAAAAGTTCCAGTCTTTCTAAGTTAGTTTGTTGTGGATTTTTTAAAATAGTATTGAAATATCACAAAAATAGATTATGTAAATTTAAAGTAGTACAGCTCCTTAATCTGAGAGAACTTTGATGCCAAAATATTTTTTTTGCAGAGCTAGGAGATAAAAATTAGCAGTTTTAACTGTAAAATACAAGATACCTCTCTAACATGTCATCAGTTAAACTAAGCAATACAGACACTTGGGATGCTTGGCTCTGTTGTTACTTTTATGACCCAAAATAATTGCTTCCAAGAGTTTGTTATCAAAATAAACAAGACAGAAAACACCAGCACAGCAGATGGCAAGCACCATGCATCACACAGCAAGAAAGCCTCAAGGACCTGCGAGCCAAAGCCATCCATCCATCCATCCATCCATCCATCCATCCATCCATCCATCCATCCATCCATCCATCCATCCATCCATGTTTTCCCTGGTACCAGTTTGGTGCCACACTCTGCAAAGAATTCAGCTAAACTGAGCAAGTCCCCACTGATATATGATCCAATAACATGACTTCAGAATCAAAGTCTGCATAATTCACAGGTGAATGAATAATCCTCACTGTGGCTAATAATGGTGATTGAGAAGTTAAAAAAGACAATTAAAGTATTCTGAATTTGGAAAAGTAGAAAAGAGGAGAATTTCCTTTCTGTGCAGCCTCTTCAGGCAGAAGTTTTCACAGGTCGACAAAACGCTAACAAATACTAAAAGCAACCTGATCCTTCAAGTATTTATCTTTACCAAAAAGAAAAATCCTTCATGAACTAAAATAAATTCTATAACTAATGCCAGTGACAAAAGATTTTATTGCTTTGGTCCACAAGTAGCAAGTGTTGTCCATCCATTCTGGAGAGGTATTTAATTCAGATTATAAACCTGGAGAAAGGAAATGAGATGAAAAATCTGTACAGCAACACGGGATGACAGCAAGGAAGCAATTATTCAGAAGCCACAGTTGGAGCCTGGCTATCAGGAATAAGGAAGAGCTAAGCAAACATATTGAGTTATTCCTTTTCGTTACAACCTCAGAAATCCTCATGACATTCTAGCTGGTACAAAATAGCACCAGTGTTTTAAAATCAGATCCTCTTTAACCAGATATAGGTTTAAAATTGGATACTAGAACTTAAACCACAAAATTTATAAAGAATACCAAGTTCTGTGGAATGGAAACAGTGCTTACATTCAAAGCATTTAAAGCCACTTCAGCATAGCTGGATTTTTTAAAGCATTTAAGTTTTCAAGATCGCAGTTCTTTTTCCTGCTAAATACTTTTGTTATTATCCCTCTAAATATTACAGTGATGCTCTCATACCCACAGTATCTGAGCATATTTAATTACTGATTTCAGATAGACAACTGGTTCTGAGTAAGGATCCCTGCAGGTAAGGTAGGCTAACTGAAAACATGAACCAATTTCTGTCCAGGGAGACTTGAACTTACACAGTTTGTGTTGTTGCTATGAAGCAACCACAGCAAAGATGTCCAAATGAAGTAGCTCCTTGTCTTTAATTACACTTGACTTTCTCCCTGCTCTGCTTACTGGTTCAGCAAAACTCATCAGAATCCCACACAAGTGCAGGAAAGGGAGGAAATCACACCTTCAGTGAAGCCATGAAGGAGCAACAATCTGCAGATTTGTCCCCACAGAACCAAAAATCGAAACACTTAAGCTACTAATTTCTTACAAACAAAGTATTTCTAACTGCATTTTAGCAAAAGCCAACCAAACAAAAACAAATTTAAAAAAAAACTCAGAAACTGTCTCACCTAGAAGAGGATGATTTTCACAAAGTACATTATCTAGAAGGACAAAGATTTTGTTCTCCTCAATCCTGCTGTGCAAGCCCAGACTAAAAATTTTAACCAGTAATACTCAATAGAAGAACACCTTGAGGAAGAGAATAACTCATCATATGTTTTACAGGCTAATATCTGTACTACCACACAATTTATTTGCTTTTAGCTGGTATGAAGTAGACAATTATCCTCCCTTTAGCTTATACTGCATTTTTTCACACCTGGAAAAGCATCTATACATTGGTAAAACTCAGCATGACCAGAAGGTGTGTAAGCACATACAGGACTTCTCTACACCATCACCTAAATTATGCATCCCTCAAGTCTTCCTTGCTACCTAGCTTACTTTTAATTTGCAATTAACATGCCTTCTGTAACCATCTGCTTCTGCCAAATGAAAAATTGGAGTCATCAGATTGTAAGGTTATATTGAACAATTATATTTGCACTAGCAGTTCAAATCAGATAAATCAAAATGTACCAATTTTTATGCTCTTGATCTTCTGATATATCTGCATATACAATGCTTGTTGTTGTAGAAATCAAATTTACTCTTGAAAAATATGGATTTTTAACACACACTGAGATGCAAACTACAACTTTGCTTGCAGTCATATCAACTCATACAGCTCTTGCAAAAAGATCACACCAGAGGGGGAGATTCTCCAAAACACAAGAGGATTCAACACAGACAAAAATCATTGAAAAAATGTTAATGGATTTTGTTAATTTCCCCTTTGCCTATATTCCTACCCAGCTTCCCTTCTGGTTTTCAAGGGTTTTTTTTAATGGAATCAAGCTGCTGGCAGTAATGAGAAATCTATAAAGTATAGAGAGCTCTCATTGTATAAAAAGGAAACACTTCCATGAAATGCTAATGGATATTTCTATTTGCTGTAGTGATACTTGAATGATATTTTACTCCATAATGCTGTTGGCACAAGGCAGCAGATTTTATACTAGTGGCAGTTAAAGAAATCTTTAAGGTCTTTTACACTATCAGTAAACCTTTCTATATTCTTGGGAGGGGGGAAAAAAGGTTATCTTTCTGAATCATTGAAATAGAATCAACTAGTAACCCTGACCAGCTGTTGGGAATGGTACAGCAAAGTTTGCATAAAAACATTTGGGTGAATATGGGTTAAAGGGTCTACCTAGACCCTTCCTTAAGCAGATTTTAGCTCTCCAGTTCAGCACACCACTGGAATATCCAGGCCCAGCTATGCCCCATGAGCACCAGTACCTACCCTGCTGTGACCAGCCAGAATGCCAAGGGACATTCCTGGCACTGGGGAATTGTACAGCTGATGTGTACATCAATCAAAGCCTCAATACAACACAAGCAACCTTCTTCAGATCCTAATTCCCAGGGAGATAAACCACCTCATCCTACACTCAGATTAACACAATAGGCAAACAGAGTATGATTTACATTAGGCAGCTACTCACCTGGTATAAAAAGCACATGCAATTCAGCCACATCTGCAAAAACTGCTCAACATCCAGAGCCATGCTAGAAGTACCTAAGAAGTGTCTACTTTCTATGGTGATCAGTAGGCAGAAATCCCAGCTGATAGTAAACTTTGCTTTCAAGAGAGCTTATGTGCCCCCATGCTAGTCTTGTATCATGAGTCCCCCCCAAAAAAAACCCAAAAAAACAAGAAAATCAACAAACCAAAAAACAAATTAACAAATCTGTGACGGATTACAGCTGCCTTTCCCACTTTAAAAGCCACTTCTGCTCAGCAGCTCAACTACACAAACTGGAAACAGATGTGAATGAAGCAGCACACAAAGATAAACATCTTAACATGGTCAAAACTTACCAACAGACCATCCTGAGGGGACACACACTGTGAACAAGTGCTTTTATTTTGGCCTCTAAACCTTACCCACTCAGTGACCCCAATGTAGAGGCAAAGCACAAACCATTCTGGCTTTTTCAGTGTTTTCCAAAATCCTGTGCCACTGTTTGCTTATAGGATTTGAGGTTCTCATGGTTGGTTGCACCACTCCTTATCCAATTACAAAAATAAACAAAAAGGGAGCAGGAAGTAATGCCATTCATCCTAGCATTCTGCACACAGTGTAACCCTACTTGGCAATTCTTCCTTGCATCCTTTCCTTTACTGATAGCAACAAGCTTTTGTAACCTGGGAATGGAAATGGACATGATCAGGAGGCTCAGAAACCCTTTTCTAATCAGCCAGCGATGAGAAATCTGAATAAAGAAAACAAAATTCAATTTCATTAGCACACTGGAATTAACAGAGCAAGCTGTGAAAACTTCACTGCTCATTTGCAGTGTGAATTGGGGACTGTCACAACTGACAAATTGACATTTTCACTCCACAACATGACTTGAAGTTCTAAGCAGAACTGCTTTAAGCATAGCCTGTTGTTTAGGAAATTACCAAAGGCAATGGAGTGATGGAAAGCTGCAAACCTGGCAATTTATTTTAACACAACTATTTTCAGGTTTTGAGAAAAAAAAAAAAAAGAAGATAAAAGCTCAAAAAGTGCAAGTCCATCAAACTGCAAAAATGGTATGTCTGCCTTCTTGCTTGGCAAGATCCAGCAATAAATAGGCACCACACCAAAACAAAACTGTCAGTGCTGCCTAGCAGGAAGCTTATCAAAGACAATTAAAAGGCTTTTTAATGAAAAACTTATTTTAATGAAGTCACATCAGTGTACAAGAACATCCCAGGTGGTCAGAAAAAATATTCCAGAACATAAATATAGTCAGAAACTCAGTGTGACAAGCAAAGAAAGTAGTTAGCAGAGCTCTGAATCTAAATTCTGAAAGAATAAAAATTTGCAAAGAGAAAGATCAGGCCAACAAATATATGAAATGTCACTGATGCCACCTCCTTCCCTAAAGACAGCATCCCTTCATACAATCCATTGCCAAATTTCTTGTCCAGAATTCATTACTTACCAGATAAAAAAACCTCTCTTGTAAATTCACAACTAAGAGGCTACATCACCCTAACCTGTTCTAATATAGCTGATAAAGTAACACAAGAAATATCAGACCCTGAATATGGCCCACAGAGTATGCAAGTGCTTGCAATTTACCATATTCCTGCACATCAGATTCCTGTGTATCAAACCAGAGCTGGTAGGGGGGGAAAAAAATCACTTCTCTGTATAATTAAAGCTGTGTGTCATTCTATAAACTTGCACTTTTTCAATTTCAGAGCTACCCTTGGCAATTTTGAGTGTTTTCTTAGTCCCAGTCATTTTGGCCGGTGAGGCTTAATTTGTTTTCTGTGATTTGTTCATTCAATTTAATTCAAATATTTCTGATATACAAGCCCTCAATGTCTCTAACTGAGCTCTTCATCTAATAAAATTTCCTTTCAGCTCTTCAACATCATCCTTTCTCCACCACTGTCCTAGGTTCCCTAGCTCTCAGCAGTCTTATCCTAATTATTACTCCTGTATCTTGTACAGTCCACGTATTATTTCTTTGGCATTCAAGTCAGATAAGCCCTCTTTCCCACTGCCTGAGCAAATGCAGGAGAAAATTGAGGGCATAGTGGTAATACACTTTCAACTCACTCTTCCTGGGAGAAATAATTACAGAGGAAATCTTGTTTAGTCACTACTGCCCTGGGAGAGAGTATGCTCAGTTCAGATGAAATATTTGGAGGATTGTGTTGCCAAATCCTAACAGGTCTCTCCAGAGCACAATTGAAGCACTATTTGTCAACAGCCAATAACTGGGTCAAATTCAGACACTTCTTCAAAAGTGCAACAAAAGGAGCAAAGGAAATAAATTAGAATGGAGCAAAGAGAGACTAAAAACCTAATTTAGTTCCAACAACTATTAAGGACAGCAGCACAGGGATGGGAAGTTAAGCACAACACTAACCTGGAGGAAAGAATGAGTTCTGAAGAGATCTCAGGGGGATTTTTCCTAAACCTAAAAATTCTTTCTGTTGACATCTTATCAGATGAGATATACATGTTTAACACACTTTGAGAGTCAAGGTGGCTCTCAGGAGAGCAGCAGGAGTTTTCAATGGAGTCCTCTGCAGAACAAGAGAGGGAAGGAGCATTTCCACTTCATTCCCCAGTGACCTCTGTAGCATGTCTCTTACTACCACATTTTCACAGACCATAAATTTTAACCACTTTTTTTACTGCATTGCTCTGCAGCTGGTCTTATCAGCTGGTTATACTCAGCCTTGCCACACACAGACTCCTGCAAGAAGCTCTGTGAAGTCTGGACCTGTGCAGCCAGGCTATCAGCAGAGGGTGAGATCCTTGCTCTTGCCTTGATGAAGATTATTTCTAGTAGAGGAGCCCTGAAAGAAAGAGGCCCTTGGAAGCCCTATACTCAAATGTCCATCAAGAGTTAAGTGCATTTAAGTAATGGACACAAATGCAGATTTAATTGCTGATATGATGAAGAAAAGTCACATATAGGAATATTTTTCAGGCAAATGTATTTATGTTTTTTAATTTCAGGAGTTTTTCTCCAATCCCCTCCTCAATAACTCAGCATTTGCTCTTCACTTTCTTTTGCTTGCTTCTTCTCTCTTCCCTTGCAATTACATTAAAAGAAATCCAAGTATTTACACTCTGATAAGCTGCAATCTTGTAAAATGAAGCTTTTATGTTCATCCTCAAAATCCTTGTTTCTTCTTTGGTGGCACAAACAAATAAAAAATGTAACATGTTCTAAGATAAGCCCATGATGTTTCTTACTTTTCTGAACTAGGAGAACAAATTTTTCAATGTCATTTGCAAATTTTTAGCTTTATGATTATCTGACATAATAGGCAACACATCTCATTATGAACAATATTTGTCTTTTTGTAACGTCAAAAGTGTTTTGTATATTTTAGTTGTCAGCACATTATTCTGTTACCTTGTGTTTCAGAAATGCAGTGGAATGGTGCCAGAAGGGACAGTTCTAGCAGCAGGATTTTATTATTGTTTCAAATCAAAAAGCAATGTAATAGGACTTTCTAAAATACCCAGCCTTCAAAAGCAAATCTTTTGTCCAGCCAGTGGGAAAATGACAGAAGGAACGGTTCCTTAAAGTGAAATTGCATTTGAAGCTACATAACTAACTGCAGCTTTAAAAATGACAAATCAGGTTGAAATTTCTAGTCAAAAACAAAAACCTATTTTTAGTGTCTTAGCTGCTTGCTATTCACATCTGTTCCCTAAAATGTAAATATTTACAAATTTATTTTCTTTTTCTATTTCTTTTTGTGGTTTGTTTTTTTTTTGTTTGGTTTTTTGGTTTGGTGGGGGTTTTTGGTTTTTTTTTTATTCACATTCTTTCACACACTTTAATAACGGTTGTTGCACTTTTGGACCCCAAAACCCCATATTCCCATAGCTAACTTCATGAACCTAAATTAAAGACATTAATCATAAGTAAACTTCTCAAGAGGTTCAGTTTCCAGTGAACATGAGATGTTGGGTTCAAAAGTCAAGGGCTGGTGGCAACAAAAGTTGCCAGGACATTTGAAAAGGACAAGAAGAAATTATGTGTTCTTCCTTTTTGGATTTGTCGGACCCAGTTTTTGGCAACTGTTGGATTTGGCCATCCATGGGGCTGTGATGCATCCTCGAGTGCTAAGGCACTAAAGGAGCTCTGTTTGGAAGATGCACTCCAGCAAACCACCAAAGGAGCTCTGTTTGGAAGGATGCACTCCAGCAAACCACAGCTACCAGCGAGGCTGCTGGCACTGCCACCGTGCTCTCAACTGCCATCCAAGGCACTCCATCTTCCCGGAGGCTGAATGAACACTCTTCCCATATGTCTACCTTACAGTGCTTGAAAAAATCATGACTGGGATAAGGCTGTCTGGAATAAGAGTGGAAATAATGCAGCTCTTTTAGATGAAGATCCATAGCAGGCTAATAGAGGTTCTTGCGGTGCAGTTTCTTGTATTATAGAGGACACTGTAATTTTTTATGTGCTGAGACACCAGACATTTGGGAAAACAACTTGCTGAGCTCAAGACCTTGGCATGTCTTCTTTGGTTTTTTTTCATTTTACTGGACACAGGTCTCAAGATTCAAAATGACAGGTCTCGTTTTTTTACCATGCTGCCAATATAAAACTTTCCTCACCCCTAAAACATAAATCTGGGGGAAATTGGTGTGTGTACAGGTTGTGTCTTATGCCCATTTCTAAGTTCAGCTACCTATTGAAGGAAACGAACCAGAGGTTACAAACCATGCACAGTACCAGCAATGAACTCAGAATGAAAAGACAGGCAAAAAAAAAAAAAAAAGGCATACAGGTTATTTTCCCTTCCTCCTCAGCACTATCTCCAGCCTTATGATTAAGTTACCATTTTTCTTGCTTTTCTCCCCAGCCCTCTTTTTTCTTTTCTTTGGTCATGTGGTCTTGGAGAAGGACTGACTGGATAATGACATTTTCAGGTAGACAAAAAGAGGTTCTTTTGTACTTTGCAGCATGCACAGTATCCCAGGGAACAATGCAACAATATTTTTCATAGATGATTTCATATTCCTATTTACCTCTGTTACCCTTTTCCCTCTAAGAGACTGTCTGAAACCATTCCATATGCACAGACTAATAATCATGCAATTTCACATCTCTTTGTTGAGATGAGGTATATTTGTTCTGGAAACACATTCACGAGCAAAACCACCTAACTAAGCCAGCCAAAGCTATAACCCTTCTGAAACAAGTTCTGTGCTGCTTCACAGTAGTAAATGCAAAGCTAAAACCAAGGAAAGAAAGCCTTGTGAAACTGTTTGATTATGATTCTCAACTAAATCCACTTTTTAGAAAAGATCTAGTAGCAGTATCACATCCTATTCTATTCAACCTGATTTTGCTAATTTTATATTAGGCACTGTAACATTTATTGAGTCGCAAGAAGGATTATCACAGATTTCAAAAAATGCTACATAAATACTAAGCCACGTTTTCTGAAGTGTTGCCTCTGCTTGTGTGAGCTGGCTTTGGAACTCTAGAGACATAATGGAACCTTTCAGAAACCTACAGCAGATCCAGAAGATGGTTCTAGTCTGCTCCAGCAGCCACAGATAGACAATATTTTTCATGTCAGTGTTCACCACAGGGATACAACAAGAACAGTAACTGCAAAGCAGTTATTTATTGCTTAGGCAGATGCTAAAGGCTTTATTTATTATCCTCTCCCCAGAAACCAAATATTTGTGGGATGCAAGTGCTACTGCCAGTAAGAAAAGGCTTTGCTTTCATTAAAGGAAGGTTTGAGAAATTCTATTCATAGACTACTGGTTCCATTTGAATGTCTTACATTCGTACATATCACCAGGAAGAGTGTGGGCTAAGTGATATGGTAAAATTAATAGTAATACGTGGTGTGGAAAGCTACAAAATCTGCTGTAACAGAACCTGCTGGAAAGCCATCATTTTCTCTAAATGCTAGTAATCCTTTTTCTCATCTGCAAGTACTTCTTAAGGTATACAGACTAAAGGATGGAATATTTACAAATTGTATTCATATTTATCAAATGTCTTTTACAAATTATTTCTGTAAAGTTATTCTATGAATTTACATAGACCTGTCTTTGTCCACAGAGAGTATCTGTAGTGTTTGTCTGAAACCTATGGCAGCTCTCTGGAGATGCTCATAAACCACGTTTTGACTCTCTTGAGAAATCAAGTTATTATTACCATATGCCCTCTAGCTGGAAGGAATGCCTTCATTTTCAAAAAGTTACTCATATACTCAAAGGTACTGTTCTGAACACAAAATCACTTGCTGGAACATAATAACCCAAAGATTAAGGGAAAGCACACCCATCTGTTGTGCTCACCACCCTTTTCCCAGGTAATTCACTTTTCCAAGTGCTTTTCACCCCAGCACCACCTTCTGTCACACCACAAGCCCTGTGAGCCAGGGGTGAGGTGGGTCACAGCATTAAGACAACACCAAGACACTGCAGCTTCCACATAATCTTGCTTCCCTTGGATCTGAGAAAAGCTCAAAAGTACATTTGGCTGGGAGCTGCCCACCAGAAAGGATCCCTGATGAAAGAAACCCAGCCACTTCAAAGCCAAAATATTTTATGGAATACTTTTTTCCCCCATTTTTTTTCTCAGGCTGCTATCACAAAACTTGAAACAAATATTTACTGTTGCCCAGTTTGACCTGCTTCTGACAACTCTGGTTTGCAGAAACGACCCGAAATATTAATTTTCAAATGTATTTCCTATTGGGTTATCTTTCCTCTTGGGAACAGTGGATCACAGGCCTGGACGCCTTCACAGATCTCTGCTCTCTTCCAAGCTGGACTTACACATGGCTTGGTAGAATCAGGTCAGTAAATTAAATCAGAAAGCATTTTGATTTAGAGAAGCCTTAGTTTTACTTAGAAAAAAAGATGGGGAGACAAAATGTTCCACTGCTTTAAAATAATTTTTGAACTTTTAATTCCTTGAACACTTTTTATACGTTAACTTTTATCCTTATTAGAAAGTGAAACAAATATTCTGCATTTTCTATAGGACCGGGGATGCTCACAACATAAAGTTTAGTGCTGCCCAAAGAGGATAACATAAGACTGATCACAAACCTGCCCTTTCAAAGTTCTTGCTCTTTTTGTTTATAACCTTTAATTTTAATTAGATTTTTCAATACTTGAGGGTTTTTATCACCATGAGGAGGTGCTACTATGAAATCAGTCAGTTTGCTGCAAATCAAGAAGGTAAGAATTTCTCTGGTTTCACTAAACCTGTGTTTCTGTTACTCTAGATGTGGAAAAATATCACATAGGCACAATATTCATACAAATAAATGTAGACATGCTTATACTCAAACACACAAAAAATATGTTATTTGTGCACTTCTACAGAAAGAAAGAAAACAGGTCCAGACAACACTTAAAAAGAACATCCTCTTCCACCACAATAGGCATGTAAATATTATGTAGTCATAATTATTGCAAAGATGCTACAATTCCTAATATAGTACTCTCAATTTTTTTCTCATGATTTCATCTCCAAATTTCCATCTATCTTTGTGAATACCCTTTTGTGAGCTATGAGATACATTAATTTTTTTAACTCCGTACCATGTGTACAATAGTCAAAGGGAAGAAACTGAAATACCAAACACTGTTTTTTTACACCTGCTCAGAGGGACAGTGACTCTTTCAGAATTTAGATAAAATAAAAACATCAAATGGGAGAATGCAGGCTTTTAATTCCATACATCTCAGTCACGGTTTAATGCACATGTGCTTTAAATCATGCCCTACTTAAGACTTGTGACTGTACAGTTGACCAAATTTTCCCCAGAAAATATTTCCAAAATATTTTCAAGTAACCTCTTCCAGTTACTTGAGAGAAATTTACAGCAACATTTTTTTTCTACAGAAAAATCACTCAGCTAGGGCTCCTTTACAGACAGCTATTATTTCTGCCCCTGCAGCTAGAAAATAACTCTCTACTTAAAACAGAAGATTTGGAAGATTTACCATTAACAGATACATGCACACACTGGAAATCAAGAATTTCAGCTCATTGAATATAAAAAGATAATAAGCTGTGTCCTACCTATGGTGGTAATAACAGTGCCAGCAAAGAAGAAGGAACTTCCCAAGTCCCAGTGACTGTTCTGAGCAGATGTGTTTCCTAAAGGTATGATTCCTGCATTTATTGCTGCCACTACTTGCTGCAAGTTTAAAAAGATTTTGTCAATATTCATGAAACAATTGTATTCATATATGTATATATATTATACAGTAAATTGATTAAATCATTTATTTGATGCAAGCACTAAACCAGAAAAGGATCTGTGTTGCTTTACTCGAGCTTTTTCACTCCATCAGGGTACAATTTATTCTTCAGCAACCACCCCAGGCAATTCAGAAGAGCTGTAAAGTCCAGACCATTGGGGAGAATGCAAAATCTGTGATATTACTATCTTAGTTAGAAGACAAACAGAATTATTTTTACTGCTGTAACTATTTGGTGAAGAAAAACATGCATTAGACAAAATTTATAATGAGAATTTCCCCCATTGTTCCTGTGTTGTGTTAGGCAAGCAAATGGACTTCTTAAGAACAGTCATTTTAAAACACCAAGAAAAAATGCCCATGCATTGTTCTGTAACAAATTAATCCCAAAGAAAGAAAACACTTTTACAAAACAGACATTTCAATAATTAAAGCAATTACACATACAATTATAAAACTTTCACTATTGCAGCAAAAATTCAGCCAAATAACAAACATGTATCTCTATACAACTATATACTTCAGAAATGTTGCTCTTGAAAAATTCAGTCCTAGCAAATAAAGTCAACAAGCTTGCCACTAATGACATCTTCATAGTCTCAAGAAATCGGACACTTTTCTTCTTTCAGCAGTATCAACTACTGTAAATTCTTATTACAAACCATATTCCTGTTTTGTTATATCACAAGTGCAGATATATACTGGTATTTGAGTTAAAGAAAAAGTATTTTTAAACTTGTGATATTTTTTAAAATATAAGTTTTTGTTTAATCCTCAAACTTTAAAACAGGATTTATTTCTAATTATGCTACTTGTGATAATTGGTGTCTAACAAAAGAAAAACAGAGGAAGCAATACCACAAAGTGAAAATGAGCATTTCAACTGACTAGTAGTTCCTGCTTGGCAAGATGTACAACAATAATTAGGTACATAAATATATTCAGTGATAGGACAGACCAGAGCCATCTTCCCTTTAGGCAGTCTGTTGCAGAGGAACAGCGTTGTACAGTAGTAAGAATTTTTTCAGTTCCAAAATACTTTGATTATTTGGAAATTAAAACATTTCTGTTCCTAAACTGTCCCCACAGAAGTCACTTGATCTGGACAGAGATTATGAAGTAACAATGTGGGAGTAACTAGGACATCTATTTTTTATTATTGAATTTAAATCCAACAAGAAATTCAGCTTAAATCCAACATTTCCCGTTTGCCATTTTCAAAGCTCAGATGCACAAAAGGAACCATTCTGAAGCCCACTGCTGCATCTCTGCAGCCACAGGGATCTTCCTGCCAAACCTAAACCATTTCCACCATCCAGGGTTGTCAACAGAAGACTAGCTGGGGTATCTTTACACAAACTTTTAACTTCTTTTTTTTAATTTTTCTTTTTTAAATAACAGAGAGACAGACATCAAAGAAGTGGAATTTTCAATCCTACTGAGGAAGGAGAAAGGATGGGGAAAGTGAGGGGAAAGAGAGTTTAATTCTCCTTTGTGTTGGAAGGATAAATCTTCTACATTAGTAGATGGTGTCCAGCTTGGCAGGAGTAAATGCAGCAGCACCGACACTGACAGGTGTTTCCATCCATGTGGGAAGGGACATACCAGACTAAGAGGCATGTGAAAACCATCAGCTGAATTGATTTTATGATTTACACAACACAGATATTCCTTTGATTTACAAGGAAGTGTGAATCAGTGTGCTGTGCTATACAGGGCTCACTGAGTGCTGTTACATTTCAGGGCACTAAGAGCTGCCACCACAAGTCCTGGTACCTGCACATGGGAGCACTCTCCAGTGAGGACATTCTTTGATATAGCACTGGATCAATGTAATTTTTGGAACCATTCTTGTTTCATTATAGTTTCTTGTACTGGATAAAGGTGCTCCCAGAGCAAGGGACCTGTTCAGACAGTCCAGCAAGATCAAGTTTTATACAAATCCAGATGTAAAATGGATTTGTAAAATTCAGGGCTTTTACCATCACTGCACATTTTTGAAGCCATATGTACCTCAAGGCCTTTTATATGAAAGGTGTTCCAATGTAAACTGCTCAACAACCCATTACAGCTATGCATTTCCTGACTTCATCTACCACACCTACATTTTTTCTGGAAAAAAAAAATACAGCTTAACCCAAAACTGCCCAAGGCACAACAGATGGCTACAAAAGACAATTAGCCACTATTATTATGTCTCTGATTTTATCCAACTGCTAATCAGAAAAATAATCAGGGCTGCTTTCAGAGATGCTTCCTTTTCATACAGCCTCCTAAGTTCTGACTGTGCACACTTTTAGGGACTTTCTGAGTAGGAGGCTGCATCTGCATAGTGGTGTTCAGATTGGCTTGGCTGAATTGCTTTGCCATTTATTTACCTAATTACTTTTGGAGCTCACTTGTTTTTTGGGAGCCAAGTCATTCTGTGGCAGTAAGATCTTCAAATTACTTGTGGATCATTTAAAGCATATTTCCCTTTTGAGAGTTTGTATGTACTTCAAAATAATTTTTTAAGTTCTTATGTTATGAGGAACACTTGAATAGCAATTTCTGATTCGTCTCCTTCAAGAAATTAATGATCTTACAGACCACTCAGCTTCCTCTTTTTTTCCAAACTGAAAACTCTTTCTTATTAAATAATATATTCACCTATTTAAACAAATCTGTTGTACATCACATAGAATTCAATAAGAAAATAATATATATAAGTGTTTTTTTAATAAGTTTTTTTTACTGCCAGTATTTCTCATTGACTTTCTTTGTACATTTACTGATTCACATTTGTAAATTTGTTGATTGTTATCAGCATGGTTTTAGTCATAAAGGGCCAGATGATGCCTTCATCATCACTGGGCTGTTGTTTCCAAACACACAGTGTTATGCTTTCTTCTGGGCTGTGACCGTGTTTGGGAGAAGCTAGACTAGATACCAACAAAGCTGCTGCATTTCATTGCTTCAGAGTCATCTGTGAGAGTGTTCCTGACTAACAGGGGCAACAGGTGGCTAAGGTTACTGGTGTACTGAGGTCAACATTGCTGACTCATAAAGTCTTTGAATGTTGCCTGCAGCTTTTTCAGGAAGGATGATTGCATTTTCAGTTCTTTGGATCAGAGGATGACTTTTCTTCTTAGTCTGGTCAGCAATCATAGGAAGATCATCATCTAAGACTATTCCCAAGGAAAAATTAAGAAGAAAATAATATATTGCATAACTCCTAACACTTGTGCATTTCAGGGCAATAATTTTAGGGTAGCATCTTTGTGACATGTCCAGTACACAAACTTACCCAGAAGATTGGATAGTAACACTTCTCTAGCCCCGAATGAAAACCCGGGCTCCACTAACTTCACTAAGGGACAGGATCTCAGCTTTAGCCTTCAAATAACAGGCTTGTTATTCACTGTCAGAGCTGTCTGCCTCCTTAACTCGTGGTCCTTCAGCCTATTTTTTGACTGATGTCTTACTAATACTGCAAACTTCATTTGTCATGAGTTTAACTTCCTTCCTTCCTTCCTTCCTTCCTTCCTTCCTTCCTTCCTTCCTTCCTTCCTTCCTTCTCTCCCTCCACTCCTAATTTCTTGAGACCTTTGGTTTATCCTAACTGAAACAGTAGTGACAGTAACTCTGTGCATTTTGAATCTAAAAGCAGAATCATGGAAACTCTATAATCTGTACAGTTATCATATGCTGCAGCCTTTAAATACTTTGTGTGATTTTAACACGGGAACTTCTTGACTTATAAAAATTATTTTCCATTATTAAAGTTAACTGACCTCTTCAGTGGCAATTTTTTTAGTACTTTATTCCATATGCAAAATAAATTGTTTTAAAAATCAGTTTTGTTTCAAGACTATGGAATCAGTCAGCATTAGAACAGGAATGTGGACAGATTAAATTCTTAAATGATGCAGACTATTTCACTTGCCTTACCTTCTTCCAGAGCCTTTGCCTAGTATGTGTTTCATATGTGGTGAGTGAGGACTGAGCAGAGGGTGGGTCACCCAATCAAGGCCTCTATGCACAATGATTTTTAAAATGATAGTATACAAGTTACACTTACAGTAATATGTTTTTCTTCTTTAATTATCTTTATAATGGTGAAAAAAAATCAGGCCTTTTTTTTTTTTCATAGTGAAGGGAATTGAGATAAATTTTTGACACATTTTAAAATTTTAGAAAGTTTCCATTTTTGGAGTTAGGTGAATTCTTAGGCTTCCCCTGTACTGTATCTTAGGATAGGCATGAAGTGTGTCTGAGATCAAGTCCTCACTTGCACTACACCTACACATCCCAGCTAGTTGGCTTTGCAGCCACATTTGGGAACAAGCTTCAGCAGAGTATCAGAGAAAAGAGGCAGAGATGATTGAGCCCAGAGTGGACAGGCCAGGCATGAGCAGATCTCCAAAAGCACATAAACATTGCTTTCACACACACATTTTTTGCTTAAAATCAGAACACGGGGAAAAGGAGCATGAAAACACAAATCACATTTTTAATTGAATGTCAGTATTTAATTTCCTGTATCATTTAGAAACACTTTCTAAAAAATACATTGTGCAGCTTTGTGTTATTCCTGTGGCCATGCAGGCATCTCTCTGTGGAGGCCATGCTGAACTTTACTTTGCAGACTAAGACATAGAATACTGTGACTTTTCTTCTGTCAAAACAAGAGATAAAGCAGTCTTTTGAACAGCACAGTCGTTTTCTGAGAACAGAAGACAATTATAGGTCAGGGATTTCATCTTCTGGTGCTCTGACCCTGCAAGGAGTCAATGGCATTGACTGAGAAAAGGCAGCCTGCTGGCGAGAGAGCCACATCCAGTAAGTGGATGCAGAGACACAGGAAAATAGGGAGAGTTTATGAAGTATGAAGGCTGGCCTCTGGTAGTCAACTGTTGTCTCACATGGAAATCAGGCAGAAATAAGTATGCGTCAAACCAGTCACTCCAATGCTCATCTCCTTGCTCCACACCAGGCTCTGAATACATGTTTTTGTACCATCTTCCAGTCACTTCACTTCTATGAAATGATGTAACACAACAGTTCATTACTCTCAGCTCTCCTACTTAAGATTAAAATAGAATCACCTCAAATTATGCTTCTGGTAAGATCCAGAGTGTGCTTTCTTTCGTTACCCAGCCTGTCAGGAGTTAGCTTGTGCTTCCTGGCAGTTACTTGACGAGTGGTGTCAAAAAAGTCAGATGTGCCTCTAAGTTTCTGAAAACCATTTCTCAGCCTGGATTTCTTCCTTCACTGCTATAGTTCTGTTGCCATTTGACAAGGGCACTCTCCCTTTACAGTGTAAAGATACACCTCATATGGTCCAGCTACTGCACAAGTCCTGTGTTTTTATTTCAGCTCTGGTTTACAAGGCATGGAAATCCTAGTTCTCAGTTCAAAGGCACACCAGGATGCTTTTAACACTTAACAAACAACTCTTCAGCCTCAAAACACATGGTTTTGAGCCTTGATGTTGAAAGAGATTGCAATAATATTTGTATTATAATTCTGTGACTCCTTGTTTTTCTTTTCAGTTGGTATAACATATGAGTGTGTTCTACACTGGAGACTGGTACCCCACATACTGAAGTACTGAAGGATTCTTTTCACCCTCTTTCACAGTTACTTAAACTAAAAACATGCAGAAACATAGTGAACATTCCTATTTCTAAATATGCATTACAAACCCCATGGGTTTCTATGTGTATAAATTCTCTGTGTGTACATACACATATATATGCATGTATATACACATGCACGTTCAGGGAAGAAGGCTTTTCTTTGCTCCTAGATATTACAGACTGGAAGAATTATGCAAACAGCTGTTCTGCAGAACTGACTTACTAATGAGTCATATCTGCCACCCTTTCTAAGACAAAAGCTGGCATTCAGATGCAATCAGGCTAAGCTAAGTTCTAGGTCCATAAAACTGTTCATCTGGAGGAAATGGAATCTTTACGGGTCTCAACACCGGAAGCAGCAACAAAAGTTTGAGACCAATCTGCTTGAACAAAGTGACAAGGGCAGCTAGAATTTATTTGTTATTCTCCTCCCAAATAGTGCTTGTGAAGGATAAAAACTGCTTTAAAAAATCCTTTTTGGCTTAGGGAGCTGTCCTGTCCCTGGAGAAAATGCTCCCAGGTAAGAGAAAGTTTGGCAAAAAAAAAATCCCTCCTTCCAGGAGCTGAGTACAGAGCCAGAAGAGGGAGAAGAGCAGGAGCCTAAGCAAGGAGTACACACAGTCCAGGGGCTGCTGCAACCCATCCACACCCAACCACAGCAGGTGGGTGTCTGTGTGAAGCACAGGTCTGGGTAAGGGTGTGGTCAAAGGTCTTTCACAGAAATCTTTAATTTAATAAATATTTCTCTGATCTGGAGATTCTGGTAGAACTGGGGGGGAGGGGTTGTGGAAGGAGACAACTGCATTTGAACATTTATTTCTGACAGTGTGAAGCAGAAAGGAGACACAGACACAGCAAGAGAAAAAGAGACACAGGATGTTACTGTACAAGCTAGGGCTGCCAGGACACTCAGAGTACATAAAGCCCAAGGGCTCTGATGGGCAGACATCTGGACAGACACATACACAGGCCAACAACTCAAACTACAGCTCCTGTGCCCCATGTTTTAACTGCTTTGGAAGTCCTTCATTTCTTCTTTCATTGCTTTGAAAACATCAACAGGCAGCTCTGCTACTGGTATTTGCAATTTGTCATAAGCTTCATAACTGAAATGCAGATGGCACATTAAAAAACTGATGCAATCTTATTTTGGATCCTCAGATAAATAAATAAACTAGAATGCAGCCTCAATTTCTTCTATGCTGGTCTATCAGTCTTTTCAAGGCTTTAAGTTTTACAAAGCATAAGTGCTGCTTCCAGGCTAGGATCATAACATGGGATAGTTTCTGCTTTCTTTTGGAGAGTCTGGAAGGAATTGCAAAAGGAGAGACTAAGAATATTTAGGGTTTAAACTTGCACATTCAAATTATCTCAAAAAGTTCCTGCTTAGAGTACTTGTAAGGTACAGCTCACAGGACTGAAAATGTCTACAAATGCTGCGATTCAAAGAATTAACAAAATTTGTTTCAAACTTAATTGGTTTAGTTAATAAATGTTAATCTTGTCTAAATAAATGTAGTATTTGTCTGAAAACGAGATCTTTGCATCTCTGTGTTTTCCTATCTTTAAAAATTATACAGCATACTCAAATACCTTATAATCTCTTGGAGAGAAAGTATTTGCACTTTATTTTAACAGTTCTCTACATAATCAGGGCTCAAGTAGCTTATCTGATTGAAATTAAATATATACCTGAAAAACTATTTTCAGGCAAATATAATTTTCTTGTGGCTACATTGCAAATTGTAAAGAAGCCTGTGAAAGAGACAAAATCAGTTACTGATGGAGGTGCAACTTAATGTAGTTACCTACCTTCAACTATAAAAATGGAACCACAGCAAATGCACACTTTAAAGTAAAATATTTTTACAAGAAATTAATCCCAGAAGAAGCCATGATGGCTTTCTGGTGATGCCAGTTTGAAAAAAGAAACACTGCTCCCATGTCATTCATAATTATGTCA
Organism: Geospiza fortis; assembly: GCF_000277835.1. Lineage (NCBI taxonomy): Eukaryota > Metazoa > Chordata > Aves > Passeriformes > Thraupidae > Geospiza > Geospiza fortis. The sequence continues at coordinate 3,055,683 of NW_005054299.1, forward strand.
GGCTTCCCTCGAGAGAGATAAAGAGGAAAAAAAAGCATTTGTCCTCAAGGGAGATTAAAAAAAAATCCCCATCTTGGTCTCATTCATAATCTAAGAGATGAATGGAAAGAAAAGGGGCAGTGCAGCTGACACAAATGTGAGATGAAAACAGGAATGGCACACAACTCTGGATCCCTGCACAGAGATCTGCTCTCCCCATGTTAGCCACAAGCCTGCACAGAACACAAAGAGATCAACTTGTGGGATCCACATCAGTTCAGCTCATCCTGGTGGCTCACTAATTCTTTTGGTTTGTTTGTTTATTTAATATGCAAGTACATTTTTGTGGGCATTCAGTTTTCAGAAGAAGCCACATGCTCTGAAAGGGGCTGGATTTAAAACTCTACAAAAGTATTACTGCTGAGACAGCTTGGTGCAGCACCCTGCAAACTGTTCAGATGAAGGTTTTATAAAACAAGAATTACCACGCATAGAACTTGGAACACATTAAAATATTGTCCTTTTTAGTGTAAGACTATTTTTTCCACTTATTAGGGTTTCAGAATAAATATATTTGAAGGACCTTTATGCTAAAGGAACAGGAAATTAACGATATTCTATTACTAACTTATGTTCCATTGTACCTTTACTTGAAAACACTTTATTAATTTTCAGAATTAACTCACTAAAATAATTATAATAATTCACACCATCTTGCTGAGACATTTTAGTTATATAACATAATAGAACTAAAATTTTTCTTATTTCTATTTTTTGTATGTGAAAATAATGCATTAAACAACTTGCTTGGATCTTAAAAGGAATTTTTTTTTCCATTTTGGGTTAAAAAGGTCAATGTGAACAAATAACCACTGAGCAATATATAATTAGGTGGTATTTACATAAAAAGTTCTTCTCCTTTTTTTTCTAATAATCTTTTTCTTTGGCAAGGGGACAAACAGTTGCTTCTAGTTGCCAAGACATCCCATAACACAAAATATTGGCCACATCCCTATGTCCCAGGCACAACATGAGTTCTGGGCAAGGAGAAAGCAAATTGACTGTTTTTTCATGCACCTTATTTCCTTCATAGGATCTTTGGGATCCTCTAGAAAGAATGAGGTGTATGAAATGATAGGAATGACAATTTTATCACATTGCTGAGTATCAAATTCAGTCAGGCTCACCTGTTCCCAGAGACAACCCCAGGAGATGCCATGAAGGAAGACACAAGTGTCTCATGGCTGCACAGCACTGCATGGGAACATGAGTGCCACCAGAACATAACCTAAGGTGTCTTTACCATTTGCTACCATTCACAGATGCATAAACACAGCAGGAAATTTTTCAAAGTTATTGGCATTACATTTTGTGCATCTGAGTTTGGAAGATTTCTCTAACATTTTAAATGCTTAGTGGCAAGCTTGCTATAGGAAACAGTCAACAAACTAAAAGAAAATTAGAATTAGATTGAAATAATTAGATACAAGAGCTCCAGTTAGAGAATTATTTCATTCTTTAATGCTTATTGTTATTTGTGTGTATAGCTGGATTGCTCCCAGGTTTCTATCAGCTTCTACCAACAAAAAGCTCAGTGGAGAGAGAAAAATTGTTGGATGCAAGACATAAAAAGTCCTTAGTGTAAATGAAGATCAGGTTTATATACTTCATCACACATTCATTAAATCCACACAGTCTAAACTACATTTACTCTTTTATTCTGTCACCTGACAGTCACTTTGCATTGCATGGCAGGGCCAAGTTGAGAGCAGGCACAGACAGAGAACCACCATTCATGATGAATTGTAGAGAGCTTTTCTCCAAAAGAACAGAAAGTAGGAAAGAACGTGGCCACATTCCTTTCTGCTGCTTTATAATGTATTAGATATCACAAATAACCTTTACCAAATCAACGTTTTCTCATCTGTTACCAAGTGAGATCCTTGCAAGACCGTTTTAAAAATGGAGTTTAACATCAGACCAGGCGCAGCTTGCTGCTTGTTGTATTCTCATTACTCACCCAGGTAGTGTTTGTACTTTTACCAGCTTCCCTCCTGAGGTATTTCTCTAGTTGTAAATTTAGATATACCACCACTGAGTGCTGTGCACTGCCCACCCCAGCACCACTGGGGACAGCATCCAGTGATCCACTTAATGCTGTTGTTAATGCTGGCTTCAGGCTACAGCAAAAGGAGGTGGAATTGCCTGGAAAAACTGGTCTCTTGGGTGTACAGATATGCTCTGCATGACTTGTGCACATTTTTAATACGGTACTAAATGGAAGCGCTCACAAAATATCACATTATGTACCTGGATATACCTCTCAAGGTCACGCATTGCTGTTGTTTATTTCAGGTATATTCTGTGACAGTGAGGCAACAACTGAAGTGCTTTAGACTGAAAGATTTGCAATGCTGGACCACAGAAGTCTGAGACAGAAGAAGTCATAAAGACCATGGTTTTTTTACAAATTTTTTTTTCAGCACAGGAATAAAGCTGCTGGATGGGGCTGAAAAGTTATGAGGAAAACACAGGTCCTTTTTCTGAGGCAGCTGCATTTACCTCACTGCCATCCTCAAAGCACTCTATTCCAATACCTTTGCACATTTTCTGGGCTGCATAGCAGCTCTCTGTTGCCCCATATTTTACATCTATATAAAATATATGATGTCTGTAAAAGCATAATTCTCACCTAGTACACCCAGAGGAGCCACACAATCAACGTGACAATACAAAGTTTCAGGAATTCAAAACCCAGGGAATAAACCTGTGCCTGCTGAAGAGTTGGCAACAGTATATATTGTTGTAGCAGGAGAGGTTCTGGGGATTGGTGAGATAAAATAAGGATGGGTAAACAGAAAGGGAAAAATCCCTATCCTATATGTATATATAGAAACACACAACACTGTTTTAAACAGCTTTGTGACAAAAGGAAGATTTTAGCCAAGGTCCTGGGAACTCCATAGCTCCTGGGTGCTGGAAACTGGACTGCCATTCCACTTGTGCTTTTTTTTTTTTAGCTGAACTTGTTCTCTCCAACTAGTGTCTCTGATGTGCTCACCTGAATAAGCTACCACATATTGCACTGCCTCTGGGCAGTTTTTGGGTAGTCAAGCCTGCTTCAGAGTAAGGATTAAACTCCAGAGCAGAAGTTTGTGAAGATTGAAAAAGCCTGGTATGGCAAGCACCTTCAGCAATGACTAGCATGAAAGAGCCAAAACGGTATCTGGATTCTCAGAACACAAAGTTCAAAAAGAAAAGTTGCAATGAATTTCATTATAGTTTGACTCAAAGTAAATACTTGATTAAAGAAGACATTACAGTCTGTAAGCTCTGTAATTTTCTTCACACAAACTAATCATTCCAGCTCCCTTCTACTCTAGTACATATTAATTTTCAGTTTTATAGCTTTCAGTGAATTCTTAAATAACATTTACTTTTTCCTTGCACGCACTAGTTATTTTTATTCATACAGACATCCAACAAAAACTGAAGAAACACTGCATTATATTGTAATAGCAGTCAGACATAATCCCAGGGAGACAAAATGTATTTCACTAATTTAGTTTTTGTGGCAAAGTGGCAACTAGGGAAGAAATATAACCCCACTGAGTAAGATAGTAGCCTAGACCTGGAAAAATGAATTTGAGACTCTCTTTTACCATTGTTTTTCCATTTTACTTTGGGAAAGCAGAATTCCCAACCCTTAATGTCACTGACTTGATGTCATTGACTAACACTTACTCTTTACAAAGCAAAGCACCCAAAGAGGCTCCCTGTGCCCCAGCTCTGCTCCTGTGAAAGGAGTGGAACAGCACATTCCTACCTCCACATCATGGTGCTCCTTACAGAGAACCAGATGGGATCAAGGGCAAATTAAGTTTTCCATTTACCTCAACAGCAAGCAGAGCAAACTCCACAATTCTCTCTCATCCATGTGCTGTGGGAAGCTGTGTCACCTCCCCATGCTTCGCACGCCTGTGTTTTTCTGATTGTGGCAAGATCATTAGTGGAGATGGAAGCTGATGCTGATATGGTTATCTGTTCTCTGATGGTTGTACTGAAACTCATTTATTTTACACAGAACATCAAATGGGCATTGAATGCTGATGAAGTGGTTTTTTATTATCAATCTGTGCTTCTGGGCAGAGAATCATAAATGCCAAAATATCTAAGTACTCCAGAGCAAACTTCAACAGTTTTTGCCTTAAGGTCCATCTCACAGATGATGTAAGATAATATTGCTTCAAAATTTCTTTTTTCATCTTCACAAGTACAGTATCTGACCTAAAAATTTCATAGGAGGATATTTATAGTAGCTACAAGAGTTATTTTTCATCAGAATGTACTTGTGTATTTCTCTGAAAGATTATCTCACATTCTGCTGGTCAAACCACTGGAACACAGTTATTACACAGCATCTAAATCACTATCAGCAGCATCTCCTCAGGCATGCCTGGTTGGACTCGTGGAGAGAGGAACTGTCTGACAGGCATTTTAAGGGTAGCAGTTTTGCAATATGTTTTAGCAACAAGGCAGGGGAGAAATCACAAAATACAAGACATTTTCCCAGCTTACCTTTAAAATTCACAAGTAATGTGCCATAAAAATACCTCAGCACATCAGAACTCTATATTTAAAACTGAAAAAAGAAAACACGTCCATCCTGATGTTCAAGGCAGATTGCTCTAGAGAGGTAAAATCAGCTTCTAAACTCCTAGACATATCTGCTGACAAACAACACTTCCAGAATTTTTTACTGCCCATGCATCTGGCATGCTCCAGAGTTCCTGCCTGCCATAGTCTGGGTGCCCAACACCCTCTCCTGCTCTCCCTGTCCCATCTAGGGCTCTGTAGACTCAGATAGCCCCATGGCCACTGCTAAGGAAAGAGTCAATCCTTGCCAACTCTTGACTGTTCACTGGAGTCTCCCATTTCATTGTCCCATGCCCAGAACTGATGTGATTTGGCAGCCCTCTGCTATTCCCTCCAGTGCCACTGGACATTCATAAGATCATGGGAGTTAAGTTGGAAGGGGATTTATAAGGCTCCAGACCTAGTTCTGTGCTACTGCAAATAAGTATCTCCCATGGTTCTGAGGCAGGTGACCTGCAAGGGTAAAGTCATATTAATATGAACACACCAATGCACATCATTTGTGGATGTGCCTTTAAGAAGCAGAAAAAATTGAGATTTAAGATCAAAGTAGGAAGTCCATGGTGCTTTCCTGTACTTAAAACAAAATCAATATAAAGAAACATACAGCTGGAAGGAACGCTAGCCCGATAAAATCACAGTAAATTAGGAGTCCTTTAAGGCAATGGATGGTGTAGCTTCTTCCTCAGAATTAGGCACTTCAAATATTGACAGAACTTGTAAAGCACAATCAATATACCAATTCCTTTGTGAACTATTAATTATATATATTGCTGATGAATAATCATTTAATTAGCATAATGGGAGGCTTCAGTGAAAAGGCCCTCACCAAGCATACTGGACCTAAAAATAGCAGCAGCTTTTCAACCATGACGCTTTGCATGAAAATGTAAATGCTCAGCTTCTGGTCTAACACTTGTTACATCGCTCAGCCAATACAGAGCCCTGACTATAAAGGTTTTGCCCCTTATCACTGCAGTACTGCCATGTATAATTTGTTCCTCTAAGGCAAGGTGATGAGGGGTTTGGTATGGATTACCTGAATCAGTTCATCAAGCTCTGTTGCATTCACACAGGAATGCTGAGATACAAACGTCTGCTTCTGAATCACAATGGTGGTTCTCTGGGAGGTCTCATGAGGCTGCTCCAGGGCTTTAAATACTGTTGCTCCAATTATTAAATACACGACTACCACCAGAAAAATTGTTGAGACTGTCTTCCATTTCATAACATTAATGGCTGAATCGTTTTCCTCCCGTGAAGTGAGCACGGTAGGCTTGGTGGAAAATGATAATCTTGGTTTGGAGTTCTGAGTGGCCGATTTGGGATCCAGCAAGTCAGGTGCCGCCACTGGCAAAAACAGAAAAAGAAAGTTAATGTTTACAGTGCCACTCAGATTTCACTAACTAAACTTCTTGCCAAGAGATCACACAAATTCTGTTGCTTCTAAATGGAATTCTTAAACTGCTTAATCTTTTTCTTAATCCCATAACACCTTACAACTCAGATCTTACTCAGATCTGTTGCTCTGAGTAGCAGCGTCCATCTCACATGTATAAGCACATTTGGAACATTTTCTATGTCTCTCCCTGTATGATACGGAACCATTTCTAAAAGCACACTTCCCCTACATCCTTGCATTTCATTAAATTACTCTAAGGTAGTATTTTGCTGCAGAGATTTTTTATGTCCGCTGTTCTCTCAAGAACTGCTGAGCAGTCTTCCAGCTGCGTTCTACCTCAGCGTTACAGAAGTATCAGGAAAATACAAAACCTCATCTCTTTCTGCTATTTTATCCTATGCTCCAACAAATGCTCTCGGAGAACAGCTGTGTGATCACTTCTAAACTCCCCAGACACAATCGTAAAAATAAGACATTGCTCATCATACTGGTCTAAACGGGCTAATTGTTTATTGATTACACCTTTCAGAAAACAGTGGCACAACACATGTGTTCTTACTGGAAGAGTCGTGCATTTGTTACAGCAGGTACTTCTATTTACAGCTACAAAAGCCCCATCGGGTTAGGAAAAGAGTGGCTGAGTGTGTTAATCAAGTACTTGGATAACTCATGTGACTACCAGTAACTACACGGGCACTAAAAAAAATCCTCCACATCAAGTCCAGATAAAGGTCTCCTGCAGGAAGATGGTCACGGCAGTAACCACACAAGCTATATTTAAATTGTTTTGAATGACCAGTACGTTTTAAATGGCCAAGACAGCCCTTCCAGCCGCTGGTAGGAAAAGCTCAGATCTAAATCTACAGGAAAGTCTCCCACAGGACGGCGGAGATGGGATGCGTCCCTGCAGGGAAGGCGGTGGTACTTGGCAGAGTCACCGCCTGGGACCCCGCCGGGCTCCGGCACACACCGCTGCTCTGGAGAAGGGGTCGGGGCCAGAGTGGCAGCCCCGGGCCGGGCCGGGCGGGGACCCGTGGCACCCCTGGCCGCCC
>NW_005054299.1:3064001-3104862 GCF_000277835.1 Geospiza fortis
CCAACCCCGCCGGCGAGGCTGGACCTGCCGGCGGTCCCTGCTCCGGCCCCACAACCCGGTCGCCTCGCCCGAGACTCCCCGTGAACTTTTGAACTGTCCGAAATGTCGCCAAATTAGCAGGAGAGGGGGGACAAGTGGAGACACCTCGGCCCTCGCCGGAGAACAGCGCGGGGCTGAAGGGCCAGGCGGTTCCGTCCTTCCCGGCTCGGCCTGATTTTAACCCGGTGCTCGGCAGCCCTGCTGTGCTGCTGCAAGGAGTTAACTAGGTGGGATCTGGGAGGCAGGGATGGTAGCTGCTCTCCTATCGCACGCGCCGCCTGCGCACCGCCTTCTTCCATTTCTGTCTGATAGATACATCAGAAATGCTGCTTCAACTGTGCTTTCTGCCACTAAAAAGCCTGAAATTATCCTTGCTATCTTTGCCGTGGGCTAACTCCCCTATTTCCCAGTGTTCTGTCACCTGTGACACTATCCATGGGTCAGTTGTTCACACTGAGGTGAAGAGCATGAAGACAAATCCTAGAAGAGGATTTACCAAGAGAAACCAAAAACTGCTCCCACAGCCACTCTCTAAAAAGTCTAAAAATTTACTCACCGTAACAAATGGGTACAAGTCTCAAGCATTTAAAGGCAGAGGCTGTATCTGTAAAATGGCCAAAGACAGTCATACATCGGGTGTTTAATGGGCTATAATCCCACTTAAATCAGCAGCACCATCAGCAAACACTTTAGAAGTCACTTATTTTAACGCTTCTCCATATCAATGTGACATAATACAAATGAGTGTAATATCGAGTTCCTCAGGACTCCAATTTCAGCAACATCAATCACACCACTCTCACCCTGCATGTCCACAAGTCTCCAGAAGATGCAGCACAGGGAAGGAAGCTGCCCCTGCTATTTAAGAGTGAGCTGTAGCTCATTGCTGCCCATCCCTGGGAGCCATCAGAGCACTTGTGGAGTATTGAGAGCCTCTGGGCCCAGTACCACAACCCCTTGCAAGCAGATCTTTGGTCAGAGGGTTGGCTTCATCAACACAGACCCAGTACTCAAACACAAGAGAACTGTCTGCTTCTGACTGCTGATACTCCCTCATTCAAGGAATTCTCAAAGATGTAAGATTCTCACACCTGAATATTTTTAATATAAAATACTGTCCCCCCCTCAAAAATCATATTTTCTCCTTTCTTTCCAGCAGATCTCTTAGTCATTAGCCTATGTAAACACTGGCTGTTCCTATCTCATGGAAAAGAATAATTTTGCAGGATTTCTTTGAACATCCTATGGAAAAACAGGCGTGAACATTTTCCTCCATGCTGACCTGTGTCTCCATAAAATACTGTGGAAAATACTACACGCCTTTCTTTAGCAATCTAAATATTTGGAATGAGATTTTGTTTTTCTTTGAGTGAAGGAGTTATTATTAAAAGCTTTAAAAGGCTCATATTTATTGCCTACAAATTGAAATCCATGGGAAGCCTTCCAATAACTTCAGGAGGGTTTGCAGCAGGCCTTAAATTTAGTGATTCCACCCAATGGGAAGAAACCATTTTGAGATCTGCTCCAGGAATAACTGCATTGGTGCCTTAACCTTAAGACCTGAAGAGCTGTCTCTGGGGAAGCAGTTATTTCCATTAATTAGCTAGTAAACATCTCCAATGTCTACTTTCAGTTGGCTGATATTTTCCACCTATTGTGATCCCAGATGCAATCCTCAGCTGGATCCTCATCTTACCACTTACTTCAAGTGGACTTGAGCTGTGCATTCTCATTTCTAGCAGGGACATAAACACTCCACATACAGCATCAATCTTCAAATTCAGCAAGAAAACCAGTAATTCTTTTTGTAGTCTACAATAAAAACCATTATGTACAGCAACTCCTATTTTCTGGAGGCCTTTTACAGCACTAGCCTTTACTCTATGGAGTCGTGCTCATCAATATTTTTTTTGCAATGTACACCACACATTGTTTGAATATTGTGTGTGACCACTTTGCCCTCAAATTTGGAACTGATATTCGACCAGCTTGACGCATCAGGCCTGAGCTTTGCTAAACAAACACACTTAAATGCAGCGCTGACAAAACTTCCCACTAACCAACACAGACAAAATTAAGTAATAAAAGGGGCTAAAACACAGAGCTCCGGCCTTGCAAGCAAATGGATTTGCTGCTGAGCCAAGGAGATTTATCTGAACAAACTGGGAAAAAAATTCTAAGATTAAGTATAAGCAGGTCTGTGTCTTTCATGCTAACATGAGAAAAACTCACAATGTACAGGAGTGTCAAATGCTGCCTAAAAATGTACGGGCATGAGTTTGGGCTGACCACAATACTCACAGAAGGTGGGTGCTGGAAGCAGCTCAACTCTTTGAAATGTTAAAAGTAGGCTCAGCCAAGAGAGACAGGCATGCAGCATGCAGAGGAAGTTGAAGCTGCATGATAAACACAGCAATCCCATATTCATGGAAATAACAGCTGCAGATGACCTAAACATAGCTTTGATAGGACACAAGGTCGCTTGCAGGGAAATAGTTATTCCAGAGAAGTATTACCCTATAAAGACCAATTTGAAAGTCTCAAGCAAAAAGTACTCTTACCTGTCAGTTACACTTTCTTTTCCTCTTCCTAATTCAGGAGCCATCCCCTCCCTGGGGGATCGTGAAGAACACTTGCTTTGCACCCAGAACAAGAGGCTTCTGCTAAGCCCCCACCTCTGTGAGCAATAAATGCTCTTCTCCTTTAAGCAGCTGTGTAATGGGAGGCACCACAGGTTCTAGCCTTCTTCAATCTTATATAATTGTCAACGCTGAGAATTTCTACGCTCCCAAGGGACTGCTATGACAAGGGTTCCAGTGAGGGCATTTGCCTGGCTGACTTCAACTTATTCATGCAGCTTATTCATGTGGGCACCTGGGTATTTGACCACAGGGAACCTGTGCCTCTGATCAAATAGTGTATTGCTATAGGCTTTGGGACCTCCTGAACACAGCATCCCCTCTTCCTCATCACATAATACCAGGAAACCTCTGCCTCTCTTCAGAATCTGGCCAAACTGTACACCCAGTTAAAGTCAAGGATAAACCTCTGCTGCTGCTAGGTTTTATTACCAGAAAGCTTTGTGGAAACACTACTGGACTTACATAGTAAGTTAATTTTAAGGTTCATTTTACTTATTCAGCAGAACTTACTTACAAATTACTTGTCTCTTGACTGCTTTGGAGACATTAAAAGATCTCTGTCAGTTCTTTATGGATAATTATGACATTAAGGCCATGCCATGCCACTGTATTTCACCATAGAGCATTAGTTGTATCCTGCAAAGGGAATTTAAACTAAATGAGGGACTAATGGCACACAGACTGCTTCTCTGTGGAGCAGAGGATAAGGCAGACCATGTTCTTCACAGGCAGCAAGGATGCCAGGCTGCTTCAAGCGACTATGCTGAAAACACACCCTCGCAGCACTGGGGAGAAGGCAATAGGCAGGAGACACTTGCAGCTGAGCAGTACTCAGCCCTCCTCTGCCTCTGAAAATGGTAAAGCCCTAAAACAGATGCATTGAAAAATCTGTGATCTCATCTAATTCACATTTTAAAATTAGTTAAGCATACATAGGGCAACTAGAAAATGTACTGCAGAATCACAGAATCATAGAATATTAAGGGTTGGCAGCGACCCTAAAGACCATCTGGTCCCAACCCACCTGCCATGAGCAGGGACACCTCCTACTAGACCAGGTTGCTCAAAGCTGTATCCAACCTGGCCTTGGACACTGCCAGGGTTTGGCATCCACAACCTCTCTGGGCCACCTGTTCCAGTGCTTCACTACCCCCAGAGTAAAGGATTTCTTCCTAATATCTAAATTAAAATTCCCCTCTTTCTAAGTTATACCCATGCCCTCTTGTCCTGTCACTGCAGTTCCTGACAATGAGTCCCTCTCCTGCTTCCCTGTAGGGCCCCTTCAGATACTGGAAGGTTGCTATGAGTTCTCCAAGCAGCCTTCTCTTCTCTGAGCTGAACAGCCCCAAATTTTTCAGCCTGTCTTTGTAGGGCAGGTTCTTCAGTCCTGTTATCAGCTTCATTACCTCTCCGGACTTGCTCCAACAGTTCCACATCCTTCTTATGTTGGGGTCCCCAGATCTGTATGCAGCACTGCAGGTGAAGACTCACCAGAGCAGAGCAGAGGGGGAGAATCACCTTCTTTGACCTGCTGGCCATGTTCCCTTGGATGCAGCCCAGGATTTGCTTGGCTTTCTGGGCTGTGATGCACATTGCCAGCTCATGTTGAGTGACACCTCCCAAGCCTGTCAGGGTCCCTCTGGATGGCATCCCTTCCCTCCAGTGTGTCGACTGCACCACGCAATACTAATGAGTTCTACCTCACTAGCAAGTTATTACACCTACCAGGAGCATCTGTCCTACAGTGTGACAAATTATTTATCCAGCAGAAAAGCCATTGTTTCTCCTCATCAATTACTAGAAAAAATGTTTACATGTGCTCATCTATTTTTATACAGCTCAGTTGTCAGTCTTAATTATGTTCTAATTCTTTCCATTGCTAGCAAGTCTTATCTATTTATCCACTTGCAGCAAGAGGGAAGTTGTTTTAGAACCTGTAAAGCACTGACTGTTGTAATTAATATTGTGAATGTGTATTTTTCTTTACTGACTTGCAAATGTCCCAGTGGGTTTCCTCCCTGCCTGTGTCATATTATCAGACCTAATGGGATTTATTTATCACATGTTCTGCCACTGTTTTTTTCATATTTGTTTCCACAAATGTATTATGCTTGGAGTGCTTCAGAAGCAATGATTATAACTAACTTTCAGTGTCATTTTCATCAATGATAAATGTGAATTACCGTATGTCACCATTATTATGGATTATTTATGCACAGAAAATCTTACGACTGCTTTGAATTACTGATGTCCTTGATGGACAGCTAGTAGTGCTTTGGGATGATTACAAAATGCTTTTCTGTAATCACCAAAATGTTCTGCAAAATTGCTGGTTTTAATTTGTTTTCCATTTTTACCATTGTGGTCTCTTCAAATCAGGAGGCAGACAACGGGAGTATCTAGATTTCATGTCTGTCTCTCCACACCCAATAGTACCAACCGTGCAACTGATTTTCACGGTGCTACTGGATGAGATGAGATGGAAACCTAATCTCTGTATTGTCTTTGCAGACTGGAAAAGAGCAGGGAATATTTTGAAAGAAAAAAACATATGTATGACTGCACACCTCAGGCCTGATGAGAACTGCCAAAGTTTGTGCTGACTCTAAAGGGGATTTTCCTTGAGTCAGTAAGCTTACTTTTAAATCATGCCTTGAGGAGCTGAGGACTTTTTGTATTTGTAAAGTACTATATCCACATTTTAGGGAACTCTGGAATTAGTGGCACAGACCTATGACACAGCAATCTGAAAATAAAATAAAATACAGACAGGGGACACTGGAAATCACCTCAAATAGTATTAGTGCTTTTCTTTTCAAGTAATCCACAAATCAAATTTGGAAGAAACAAAACAAAACAGACAAAGAGAAAACAAGAGAAAATAGCCCTGGCAATACTAAATAAGTATCATGCAGGGCTAATGAAAGAACTTGCTAGCAGAAATAAAGAATACAAATGAGGTGATGAAAAAGGAGAACATTAAGTATCTATGTTTGAAAACCCCCAGACTGTACTCTACCTGGCTTTAGCCATAAAAGCATAAAAGTGTAATGAAATCTATGAATTATTTTCAAATATGCACAAGAGACTTTTCTGGCAAACTCTATGTTCAGCTACATAGAGATATGTCTGGAAAGGATGCTACAGGTTTTTTAAAGAAAGATAACCTTTGGTAGTCTTTTTTTTTTTTTTAATTCAATAGGTTGTTCTAGTGCTTGTTCTTTCTGCTGTGACAAAGATGTCACTTACACCATGCAGGCAGAAACCGGGGTGAGCAGAGCCCAGTTTTCATTTGAGCAGCAAGAAACATAAATTCCTGCCATTCAGATGCATCATGCATTGGCATTGCTCAGCACTTCCATCCTTGAAGGCACTTCCTTCTATTTTCTTTAAAGTGTGATCTTGAAATTGAGGGCTTAGTGGTTTAATCTTTGACTGGCCGTTATGGACCGTGTTGGCAGGAGAACAGGCTACTCATACTCACCTCTTCGGCTTTGAAGTGGCTTCTAACCCATGTACTTTTGCTGGAAGAAAGGTGTTTCTATTGTGTCCTGCCACTGATGTTAAGCATGCAAAGAAACTCAGCCATGGGCTTGTACAGTCTTATGTTGTATTTTCTCTTGGTAGAGGGAATATTAAAAGCTGGACTCTGGCTCCAAGGAAAATATAGGTAGAAAATACAGGGCGAGATTGGTTTATATTTTCCTCTTTGCACAGCAAATATAAATATACCCCAGATGTAATACCCCAGGCACCAAACAGAACCAGATGCGCTTAGGGCTGTGACTGGTGAGAAAGTTATTTTGTATGATCCCTTCACATAAAACAGCTAAAATTAATATTATGAAATTTCCATTACATTTTAGCAGCCTGGACATAAAAGCTGTTCTATTTCTAAAAATCTCAGCAGATTAATATTTTTGTAACCATTTGCCCAAAAAGATTAATTGCCCATCACAAAAAAGGGTGAGTAAAATTGTAAAAAAAATCATTATATTAGTGTAAAAGGTACTCTTCAATAAAAAATAATTATTTTTCTAAATTATTTATATTGGCAACAAACACAGCGTAAGTGACCCCCTATAACAATTTATGTAAACTTTCTGTGATTTTGTGTGTGTTGTGTGTTAAAAAGGGGAGTATACCAAATTAATGAGAATGATTGCCAGGAAAAAGTTAATAGAAAATCCAGAAAGAAACCAATTTCTGAAATTATTGCTTTCTTAGCTTTTCATGTTCTCTCTCATAACAGCTTTGGATATTAAGGGGATTATGACTCAAAAAATTTACCTAAGGCTTTATCCAGTAAGAGTATCTCAATGAAAGACATACAACAAAAGCAGTGAGTAAAGAAGCCTCAGGCTGACTATTTGCACCAGATTCTTGGGGACTTATTGGCAATTTCTTTATTTTAGGGGACTTATTGGGAATTTCTTTATTTCAGAGAGAAGATCTGGTGATTTTACTAACTCATAAAAATTGCCTAGAATATTTTGAAAAGTGACCTCTGATCACAATATTATAACCAGTAAAGTAGATTTGTGGGGAAAAAAATTCCATTCCTTATTCCTAACTTGCAGGGTCACGGGGAGTGGGTCTTCATCCTGCTAGTAAATCCATAAAAATACATACAATCCAGACATGGTGGATTTCGGATATATCTGCTGTACATCAGAGTAGAACCCCACACAAGGAGCTGTGTGGGAATTCAGAGGCAGCTGCTGCATGCAAAGGATTGTGCACATAACAAAAAGTATTTCCAGCTTCTGAAGGCAGGGCAGGAATGATCTTCCCAGCAGCACACTCAAACTGGGAACCCTGAACTGGGAACCCTCAGCATGGCAAACTCCCTTAATTATGGTACTTCCATGGCATGTAAATGTTGCCTCCAGCTCTGGAGTTACCCTTTTGTCAGCTACTTTGGGACGTTTTATGTCATTTTGCAGGTGAAAGATGTAACATCTGACATGGACAGAGGTGTCTAGAAGCAAAATAGCGATCCCCAAAGAAAGCAATTTATTTTGATTTCTGTGTGGCTCAGTTTTCTTGAACAAGCTTTCTGCTTCTGGACACAAACACACTTCCCACCATGCTGCTCAGCATTATGCCCAGTTCTTATGCCAAATTGATCCAGAAAATAGCCCTTCACTTGGTTTGTTCAGAAGGCAAGCAGAACAAACTTTATGTAAACAGTAGATATGGTTACTGCTTTCTTTGAAAACATAAACAGAAGAAAAGTCTCCAGATTTTACAGAATAGTGCAGTGATTACAAGACTTTCTCAGGATAAGCAAAAAGAACTCTAATTATTTCTTCTGCATAAAGGCACTTCTTCTGCATAAAGGCATTTATATCCACACCTTTAACCTTCCTGGACAGAGCCTATCATTCCAATGTTCAAGTAAGCCCAGTTCAAGCAAGTCACACTCAGAGATCACTGATCCTAGCACTTTATTGGACTCCAGGGCACTGCCCTGTGATTTTATCTGATCTCTAGGAAATATTACTGAGCTATATTTGCTGTTCTCACTTATATTTTTGTGCACAAGAGGTTTTACACTTGAGTTTTATAAATAGCAATACACTCACATGGGTGTTTAGCAAGTTTCACCTCCCTTGCCATCAGCAGAAAGAATTTTACTGAAAACAGGTAAATGACCTGCTTACCCCTAGAGCAAGTACTGAGCTTGGCAGGATGTTTTGCCTTCCTATTGCATAAAGGGTTTCTTCAGAGTCAATTAGCTGCTGACTTCCAGCTGAGCTACAGTGTCACAGAAAGGCACTCCAAAGGCATCTTTATAGAGCAGAGACTAACCTGTATCAGGCAGGATGCAAGAGAACTGGATCCCAGCACCAGAGAGCTGTGGCAAGTATTTTGGAAATTATTTTGGCTCAGGTCCCTACTAGCTATATGGGAAAGACAAACCACTTTGAAGCTTAGCTAGAATAACATGTACCTACAAAATGTTTTATTGTTTCATTTCTCATACCTCTCTCCAGAAATACCAATAATTTTTTAATAATAACATTTTAGCACAATAAATTAGTTTTCTTTTTGACTGAAGGCTAGACAGAGCAAAGACAGATTTCAGGATCGCTGGCAAACCTGTGTCCTCAGTATGTGGCAGCTGTGTCCTTGGTATGTGGCAAATCCTTCAGTGTATATCAGTCTATTTGTACATTTCCAAGCACTCTAATTATCTCCTCTAGCTCATAAGATTCAGTTTGCTAACCAGAAAAAAAAAAAGATTCCAGGTAGGAGGTTAGTCCTGTACTATTAATGTTAATCTGAACCTTCCCAGCCCGCATCAGGAATAAGGAGATGGCATAAAACTTGGGGGAACACCCTAGATTTACAACAATACCATAGTCCAGCAAGTGCTAAAGAACTCTAATGTAACTTCCGTTCTTCCTATAGGATTAAAGATTCATGAGGTACAAAATGGACAGGGGGAGAAAGTGAGAAAATATTCCTACCTTAGTGATTATGCATTTCCTTGGCAGAAGAATTCATGAGTTCCTGCCCCAAGGACTGTTTATGTATTTTAAACAATGACAGGTTTAGTAAAAAATCAAAGTACAGAAACAAATTACATCTGAT
The DNA here is from genome assembly GCF_000277835.1 of Geospiza fortis. Lineage (NCBI taxonomy): Eukaryota > Metazoa > Chordata > Aves > Passeriformes > Thraupidae > Geospiza > Geospiza fortis. The sequence continues at coordinate 3,073,283 of NW_005054299.1, forward strand.
GATTTCTACTGATATTTATCACTGCTAGTCATTATCAGTCTAAGTCAGCAAACACTAGGTTGACATCATCTGCTTTCACGTTCTTTACCAAGTTTTCTTGTTTGGCATGCAAGAAGGCAAACCATCAAGGATGCTGCAACACGCAGAAAATTCCTGCTAACTCAGTTCAAACAGAGTAATTAACAGAATTAATCAATTTCAATTGAATGAGATCAAAGAAATCTCCTATCAGTTGACTGTTTAGAATAACTCAAGGAAGATTAATTTCTATCCTGGTGTTCTCTTGATCCCAATAGGTTGTTGATGACAGGAGAGCAGAAAGCAAGCTTTTTATCATCAATCACTTTCGTTATTGCTTGGCTACCTGCTATGTACAAGGATCCACACATTCTTCTATTTTTAAACAAGAAAGCAACCTGTCAATAAGTGCTGAGCCACTTGCCATTCAAAAGGACCACTTAGGGAAGAACCTAAGCATAGTGGCTGCTGTGTAGAATATTTAACAGGAAGCTATATATGGAAAAACACCACTTAGACTTCAAGAGTCCAAGCCAGCCATGTTTCTCTCAAAGTAAGTAACATTGAAGCTGCCTGTAACAATTACTGATGTCTTAACTACAATACATGCTCAATATACAACTTGCACATACAAGACATCTGTTTTACCTACATATTTATCTACATGTAACTGCACTTACATGCAAGCTATAAGCTCTAGTTATTACTTATACAGAATGTAGAATGTCAGGCTGGAGGGTCACCAGCTTGTGAAAGGAATTACATGGTCTAGTTGTCTTCAATAAGGGAGGACAAGGGTAACTGACCCTGTCTTTCTTCCAGTCCAGACTCACATGTCATCAGTATATTGATGCAGCACATTTTATTTACATCACTAAAATAAAATCAGCCATCATTATCTCTCTCTCTCATTATCTCTTGCGATTTCACTTCAGCTCTTCTGGGCTTCGGGCTTAGTCAACACAGTAATTTAAGAGTCACCATGCTCTGCACTGATGCATTTAGTTTTAGTTAAACACAGCAGATGCAGACCGAAGTTTCTGAGTCTCTGTGTTCCCTGTGTGGGGAAAGTCCATCACCCACAAGAGGAACTCACACTGGTCTTCCAGGAACTGCTAGCAGCTAGGCACTGAGCAACACCAAGGAAAGGAAGTGCGCTAAACCCTGTCAGGCTCTGGGATTTAAATCACCCAAGGGAGGAAGTGTCCACACTTCAGATTCCAGGTGTTTTGGTGGGCTTTTTTTCAGTGCTTAACAAGGACAGAGTAAAAAATTGAAAGAAATGGAGGAAAAAGGGAGAGAACAAAGTCACCACTTAGTGCAAGTCAGTGGCTGAAACATCCACTCAGGTGTCAGGAGAGGAGATCTACGCTCACATCTTCTACCTCCCTGTGCACATTCTAATCAGCAAGCCGTTGGGTGGAGTATTCTTAAGTCCCAAATATTTAGCAAGCTGCTTATGATTTCAGCAATGAAGCATTTTCTTTCGACACCCATGTCCTAACAGGTCAAAACCGTACACTTCTATTCCATTTTCATGTGTACCTTACTCAGGCGAGTTCCCATCGACTTCAAAGGAAGCCTGGAAAGTTGGAGCAGTCGTTTCTCACATTCTGAGTGTCAGTGACTGTGCTTATGCTGCCCTGCATGCCTTGGCACGCCCCAGGGTCCTGCTGCATGGATCCTGCACACCAACGCCCAGCTACAGCGTGCTGTGGCTCATCTTCCAGCTGGGCCTGGGCTTCCCTTGCCATGGGAGCTGGGTCTGCAGGATTCAGGGACAAAGGATTGGTGCACACCTGGGTCTTGCCCCAGTACAGCAGTGACAGTCAGCCTGCACCTGCTTCTGAGCACCAGGAAACAGGAAGCACTCGCACACACCATGGCACAGGAGAAGCCTGCCCACTGAAGAAGTTTCCATGGGTATTCAGCAGAGCATAGGTCTTAGAAAATACTCACTGCAGGAAAGCACAAAAAGCAAACACTAATATAAACTGTGCCTGAAAAAAGTGTATGCATCTTGGGTTTGGATAAACCAGAACTATGACAGAAAACATTTACCCTTCATTTTTTAAATCAGTGTATGAATCAAGCCAAAACACAGTCACATATTAAATTAGAATGCCAATTATTCAAAGTGAGTTATTAATTTATTCCTTAATATAAGTTTTCTCCCTAGTAGAGACTACTAAGTTTAGGTAGTAAGATGTGTGCACTGGCCTCATTACAATAGCATATATATGCTAAACATTGTGAAGTGCTCTGCTTCAGTAATTCTTTGAGGTGAAAAAGTACTGTTATGTCCATTGTTATCAAGGGGATCTAGAAAATAGTGACTTGAGAACACTATATAAGGAATTTCCTTTGACAGGTTGGGGTTTATCTCTTTGTGTGGTAAATGTTCTCTCATTTCAGTTCTCTGAGAGAACTGAGCCATTTTTTTCCTTTGTAACAGACATTTGTTTCTAATATCTCCGAAACATATAAAGGATATCATGATCATGGATAGAAGATTTCTTTCATCATGCACATATTTAAATATTTACAGTTTCCATTCTACATTTTTCTCAGTGTTCTTTTGCAACCATAATGACAATTTTAATTTTCTTTTTTTTTGTGTGTGTATGTGAAATTTCCCTCCCAATTTTTCCTTTGCTGCCTATATCGTAATTTATTTGAGTTTTCTAATCTGTTTTTCTTTCTATCTCCAGATTCCTCTGGCTTTCTAGCTTATACATCCTCCCTAGGAGAAGAAGCACCACACATATTTCAGCTTCTATCTTTCTCAATAATAAGTAAAATTCTGTTTTCACGGCCTTGAAATTACATTTAGTTTGTATACAGCTGTTATTGAACTGACTTTGTCACTGTACAACCTGGGCTTTTTTCTCTGTATCCAAATTGATTTAAAGTTTCATATTGATCTGAGTTTCAATATCCAGTTTGTAAGCAACAATGCCACTCATGTTCAAGGGCACATTTCAGTCATCTCATACAGAGCTCAGTCTAAGCAATCTCCATGGGAAAAGCTTCTTTGCTGTGCAGAATACTTTTACTTATTTTCCTTTTAGGTACAGCTTCCCATAGATAGATTTGTTTCTTGCAAAATAGTAGCTCAATCAAAGGCTGGGCATTGCTTTGTTCCCATTTGTTCTGACAAGTTGAAACTTTCACATTACTTCTTAGAAATTTGCACCATATGAGAAGTTAATCGTTGAAGAGGTTTTTAATTATTTTGTCAACCCTTTTTTTTTTACTAAGATTTGTCAGCCCAATCTTCTGTAGCATCACCTGTTTTCGTTCCAAAACTTGCATTCTCATGGAAAAGTGTTCTCCACACTGGCATACTAACACAGATGCTTCTAAATGTGAGTCAGAATCTCATTCCATATTTCTCTCTCAATTTTGATCTCTCTACTGCAATCTGATCTCAAAATTAGGATCCCATAAATAGCAAAATTCAGGGGTTTTTTTACAATATTAAATAAATTTCACTTTGGGGTATTTCACTTGCAATTAATCCTCTCAGAGTTTCATTCTTTCAAAGTGTGTGATTCTCCTGACATGTTTTTTTATCACAAACTGGTAATTAGACTGCTCTTCTTTAATTGTAGGTTATTAAATTAGATCCACTGCCTCTGGCCTGAGGTTAATGGAAAAAGAAGAGTAGCTAGCTTTTTTCGACCTCACTCTTTAGAAACTTTTCTTTTTGAAGGGCAAAAACCACTTCTTTAATCCCTGTCTGATCAATTTCATAAGAAACCCAGAGGCAATAGCTATAGTCGTTACCTGCTATTCCAATTCCTTCATCCCTCACATTTTCTTTTGCTGTTCTGACACCAAATGTCTGTTATTTTTCCTGCTTCTTCTTCAGATACCATAGAGTGCTCTTAGTGGTAATTACTGCAAGTGCCTAGGTTGGATCTTATAACCCTGATGAATCTTTCCAGTGGTTAACAGGCAAACTAACAAATATTTAGCAGGATATTTAACACTGGAGCTTGGAAGAAATGGAAGCTGATGCTTCTTGTCTTCCTCTTGGTGTTGATCTGTTCTGGTTCAAAGCAACACATTGCACAGGGAATGTTACACTTCTGACTTAGAGTATTCAGGGTCTAGCTGAGCTTAAATCCTTGCTTCAGCCTAAGATAATCTTTATGGCCACAGGTGACAGGAAAGAAATGTTTACAGGCAGTAAGTCTCCAATAAGTGGATGGGGAGACTCAGTACATTACGAATAGAACCCAAAGTGCCCAGCTCCCTGAGCAAAAAGCCACCAGACATCACACATTTGTGATATTGATCCTTTCAGATGACCTACAAATAGCACTGCCCATGTGGGCCACTGTGTCCTGGTTCCTGATCCTCGTGTTGCCACTGTATAAATACAAAGATATGCCACATAACAATCTCAGCCCTTGTAGTCTGATTTAACCAAATTCATCAGAGGTTCTGTTAAATCCACCCTTTTGCTCATACTTATTATTTCTGTTAGTATCAACAGTACATAGGAGGTGAGATTTGGCCAGCAAGTGCTATCAGAGTGCTGTGTGCCAACCCTGGTGAAGTGTCAGAGGGAAAATGCACTTAATTCTAATCATTTGTGATCCACAAAAATTAATCCAAAGAGGAACAGTAAAGATTTCTAGATGAATCATGTCAAAAGAAACTGGAAGAGCTCAGCTCACTTAGTCTGGCAAAATGAACGCTGAGAAGGCTTTGATTGCTGTGCGTAGATCAATCAAAGAGTCTTTTTTGAGCTAAGGAACCATGTTGGCAACAAAATTGGAATTTATTCTGTGAATAAATTTTGGCTGGGAATCACAAAAAAGCAAAAGAAGAGCCAACTTTTGGAGAAATCTCTCAATAAGGAGGATTAGAACAAAAACTTAACATTGTAAAATAGAGGGTGGCCAATTTATAGGAAAAATATTTATCTGACGTGCTGCCTGCAAAAACAAGAGTTTGGTCTCTGAGGCTCAGGGGAAAGATGGTCAACTTTCTTGAACCCATAAATCACATTCCCTAGTCATCACAGAACCACACAGACGTCAGAGAGCTGTGGGGAGAGACAAAGCTCAGCAAGCCCCAGATCTTTTAGTGTTCCCTGGTGGGTTTGGGCTGGAAGGCCCCTGTTCCCCAGCAGCCTCCAAACCAATGCAGCCCAGCGCCACATGAGAGCTGTAACCTCAGCAAGGGAGTTCATCTGGCATGCAGCTCAAAAAAAAACCCAAGTCCTTCATCCCAAACCCTGCCAGTCACACATAGAGATGTAACATTCTTCCAGCCCACAGCTCTCAGGTACCAGACTGCCTCTTCTCCAGACTGAGAAGAAAAATCATCTGGAAGAATATTTTTCAGAGTAAGATTTTTTTATAAGTACTTGTTCTCTGATCATCTGCAATTTTAGCAACAGTAGCATTAAGAACTACAGTGAAGACTGAACATTTTTATGCTAAATTATTATCATCAGGGTTAAATGCTGTACTGATAATTTAAGAAGATTTGAGCTTTAAGATGCAATAACAGTGTCCTGAACTGCATGTTCTACCAAAGCTGAAACACTCACAGCAAGTAAGTGTCAAGGCCAAGGGTATGTGCCATTTATTAATAGAAGATGAAGCTATTGCTGAATTAAAAAGTAGCCTCAAGTTACCAGTATAATTAAAAACTGTGATTAAATATTAAGATGAATGAAATAATTTAAATTGTGGGCTGTCAAAGTGCCAAGTAAATAATTTAAAGACAGATTTAAAAAGCAGTGGGAACACCCTTTTTCTGCTTTTGCTACTTCTTCATATTACTAAACCATTTTTACCCTTTCTAATCTAATCCTCACATTCTTCCCTGCTATTTGCATATGTTAGCAAGGTTGCTTTCTGCTACAATATATTTCTGTTTATAGTATGTGCTTGTAAACTACAGAAGAGGTTGTGCTTTGTTCTATGTGAAAATGGAAAAAAAAATCATTGGGAATAGAAGGAAAACCCTTTCTGGAGCAGCCACAGGGAACAAAATAGATGTTTATGGATAGAGCAAGGAAAATGAATCAGGAAAGTGGGTATGGGCTGACTGCAAGTTGCGTGGTTATCTAAATATTTTCTTCTCAGGACTTTTCTATCTCCATTTTCTCTGCTGTTAAGGGTTATTTTTCTCACTTTGGATAAATAATACCCTTTTCTTCGTTCATCAAAGGGTATCAGAGACCAATGCTGATGAAGAGGAAAAAAAAGGAAGGCAACTGCTGGCACTAAAGAAGGAAGAGTGTGCACTTACTGCACAGGTAGTCAGGTGGTCAGAAGATGGATTACTGCGGGTCAGGGCCCTCACCTGGAATACTGAGCAGTCAAGAGACAGTTTTACTCTGCTTGATTCAGCACCCTAGCTAGCCTGGCAGTATCAAGCAGTTGCCCTGTTATCTCCAAGGTGGACCTGAAATGCAGGTTCCCATGGGAAGCTTCAGTTAGACCAGTGCTTTTCTGTGAGCAAAGTTTTTCCCTTGAAGAACTGGCTTCTGTCATCAAAGATATTTTAATACACCTCAAAAAAAAACTCACCATCTCCAACTCATGGCAGCAAAGAATTGAAGCAGAGCCTTGTTCCTACTCTGCCAGATGTGCATTCCTGATACCTTGCTCTGTCTGCCACCAGCCTGGATGAGGGCATAGGTCTTTCATGAGTGTTGTAAATCCCTAGGTGCTCTGTCTCCAGAGATACAAATAGACACCCATAGCTAAAGTACAGGGCATAATTACGTCCATGCAGAGAAACTGTGCATGGCTAAGGCTTTCTGAAAGGTTGAATAAGCTCAGTAAAAGCAAAGTTCCCATCCCATCGTTTTTCCCACAGATTATAGGAAACAGATTTCTGATGCCCATTTTAATGTTAGCTTAAAAGTGCACAGTGCCGAATAGATGAGTAGTGCCCAATAGATCAGTAAATACATTTTTGAGAAGCCAAAACAGAGGTTTCCAGATAAAAGCCTACCTAGCTGAAGTATTTTGAAAGAATATTTGAGAGTTAAGCAAAGAAAACAATAGACTTTTCCCCCATTCTTAACCTGTGCAAGGAAGGTTAAGTTCTTCTCTGCTGAAGAGCGGGTGATTTTTTGCTTAGAGATCTATCATAGAGGCTGCTTTACAACACTCTCCAGTCATACAGCTGGAGGCATCCACAGTTCTGTCTGCCTATACCTTTGAATACACTTGAGTTTTTGTGGAGAAGCTGTTCTCCACCCACACCTAAACCCAGGATTTCTGGAGAGTTTTTACTGGGAATCCCAAATGCTTTAGCAAAGCTTGTTGATAAGAGTATTGCCAGATATAGAAGCATTTTTCTTTCCTGTCACTATATCTCTATTGAGAGACATTTCACATCCACCTGTTTTAAATATGATCTTTTAAGCCACCCTACTCCATGCCTTTAGACTTGTGAAGAGGATGTTCTCGTCCTTGCACAAGGGTTCAGCTTTCTGTGGAAGCAGTAGTATCTGTAACTTATAGAAGACTTCTATACAGAACTCCATTCCTCGTCTGTGTGCCTTCTTTTTACCACACAATAGCAGTCTGGATGAGCTTTTCATGGGGCTGTCCCCCTTCAGCTGGATACTCATCTCAGTTGAATAGAAACCTGAATTAGATTCTTGAATACAAGTATCCCAGCCTCCTTACAGGCTGCATAAAGGCGAGATTAATGGAATGAAGCACATAAAAGACCAAAGATGTGTATTTTGCAAGGTGGGTAACATATGGTTTCTTCTCACTGAGGATTTTACTTATGCTACAACCGTTTTTTCTTCTTATTCATATAAAGAATAGGATTTTTCAGATGCATTTTTTATATATATTATGTGTTGTTGATGAATACCAGAAATATACCAATTGCTACAAATTCCTTTTTCCTTAAATTAATCTTTTATTACCTTTGGCAAAAAAGCAGAGGTTATATATCATCTTCTTTTGGATTTTTAATATCAGGCTGTATTCATTCAGCAAAAGGACCAGTGTTCTTGCAGTCGTTGTAAGCAAGATTCCCAGAACACTTGCTATACAGGCAAATGGCATCACAGTTCATGTGCAGGGCCCAGGACTGTCTTGTTAAACATCTGCAGTGAAATACTGGCTTCACTAAGCTTCAGCACTGATCTCAATTGGGTTTTACAATTAATTTTACTATTGTATCATACGCTTTGGCAAAGGCAATAATTCTGCCCAACCTTGAAAAGGATAAATATTGTCACTTTCTCCTTTGGTTTTGTGGCCTTTATTTCACAGGCTGAGAGTGGCCCTTTCTCAGTAACTCACAGAACCATTGTAAAGCCACAGCTGTCTCTTCAGGTAGCAATTTCACAGGCTCAAAAAGGATTCAACTACAAGTAGCACATACAAGAACAAGGGAAGCAGTAGCATGTGATATCTCCTGAGTGTCTTGCCTTTTTTGCTGACAGTCTGAAGATACCCGATTGTGGCAAAAGTGTGAGAATGCTTATCATTTTTCACCACATTATTTCTATATATATACAACTTTCCACTTCAGATTATATATGCAGTTGTGGGGTTTTTATACTCTTCATGACTGATGGCTTTCAAAGTTCCTTAAAATTATTACAGCGACATTTGAAAGTAGTCAATGTCTTATCTGAAGCAACAGAGCATCCTACAAAAGGCCTCAGGAAAAGTTTAGTAGTAGTAGATATCACTTCATAGAATCATAGAAAGGTTTGCATTGCAAGGGACCTTAAAGACCACATAGTTCCAACCCCCCTGCCATGGGGTTTCACTAGATCAGGTCGCTCAGAGTTCCATCCAGCCTGGCCTTGAACACTTCCAGGGACAGGGCATCCACAGCTTCTCTGGGCAACCTGTGCCAGCGCCTCACCACCCTCAAAGTAAAGAATTTCTTCCTATCATCCAATCTAAACCTATTCTCTCTCAGTTTGAAGCCATTCCTCCCTCTCCTGTCTCTACATACTGCTGTAAAAAGACTCTGTACATCCTTCTTGTGGGTTCCCTTCAGGTGCAGGTTGCATTCAGGTCACTATAAAGCTTCTTCCAGGGTGAAAAAACCAAGTTCTCTCAGACCTTCCTTGCAGGACAGATGCCCCATCCCTCTTATCACCTTGGTGGCCTCCTCTGGACTTGTTCCAACAGGTCCATGTCCTTCCTATGCTGGGGACCCCAGAGCTGGGCGCAACACTCCAGGTGGGGTCTCAGCTGAGCGTAGCAGAAGGACAGAATCACCTCTCTAAATCTGCAAATTCTATTTTGTTCTTTGCAATAACCAAAGTTACTCTGGGAGTATAGCTTTACAAAAAATTTTGTAATATAAGTTAATAGTGATTTTCAAAATATTTTGCTCAGCTCCAGTGTTTCATTTCTGCCTGCCTAGACTTCTTCAGAAGCAAATACTTATTCTGGGAGAGATCAGACTACGTACACAAGGCTCAGCCAGTAACATCCACATTACAGATGGACCCTGCTGATCTGCCTGCCTTTCCTCTGGAGAGCTGGCCAGAGGCAGTTCGGGCAGCTGTGGTGTTGCAATAACCAAATATAATCTCATACAAATATGTAACCACGAGTTCAGGGCTCTGCCTTGTTCACATGAGAGGAGCACTGGAGTGAAGGCAGATCTGTTCTGCCCCATGGATGGGTTCACAGGTACAACAAGCAGCTGCCACTGCCTCATTGACTCACACTGTGAGAGCTCTCCCAAAGCGGGGTGGGGGGGGGGCAGAAATTCAACCCTCAGAGCTATTGAGGCTGCACAATCTCAAGCCATGTGTTTATGGTTGGGGATATGACCTGAGCTCTTGTCTTCTGTGTGACAAAGACCAACCTGCACAACCTCTGGTACAGGCCCTGCATCCCTCCTGCCGCTTCAAGGGTGGTTCTAACATCCCTGAATGTATTCTTGTCAACCAAGGAATGGGGGCAGAACAAGATTTTGAAGGGATCCTGCAGCAGCCTCCAGAGAGTTCTTTAGTGGTAGAATTACAAGCCTGAGGAAACAGAGTGGGTGCCAACACTTGCTTTACCATTCTACCAACATTCCCATGTGCACATGAGTGCTCACAATAAGATAAGTTGTTTTGTGAGCAAATATAAAGCAAATGGGAGGTGGGAAAATTGAAAGATCTATTTGAGAGAATAATGGCAATATTAGCAAGACAAAATCATTATGTAGGCATGTCTTCCAGTGAGGAGTTTTTGTTTTGTACATGTATTTTTGTTCAGAGTGGGAACAAATGAAGAAGATATTAGAGCAGAGGAAATCCAAAACTCAACCAACCAAGAATCCAGCAGACATCTAAAGCCAAGTCAGTGGGAATTTTGCCTTACTCATGAATGCTATAGTTCCAAGCACCCTTAATGATACATTCCTAATTTTATAAATCATACTACAACCCATCTAGTCTATATCTCTGGTCATGCAATGTGGTTTCTGTTTAAATTTAAGTTATTAATTTCACCAGTTTGCAAGAGATTTGACCTTTCACTTGCTATTCTTTATTACCTACCAACATACATTTTAGACAGTGATACATTTCTGGTTTGGAGCATCATGAAAATGAAAAGAGAACAACACAACAGCAAGCATTTTTCAGTGACATGAAGGATAATAAAACTGGAGATTCGGTGATTACTGTGCAACTCAATGAATTTTCAAATGATCAGTTCAGCTAGCAACACTCCATTATTCAAATGATTGTTAAGAAATTTTTTTTTCTGGTATTAACAGACAGTTTATAATATGATACAGCATATATTACCCCAAATCTGTGAGGCAGAGAATGAGACAAAATAATATTTCTCTTTAATAACCTACACATACAATTTTTTTTTTAGTATAAACATACAAAATTAACATATGAGCTTCCCTAAGCTGTTTTGCTGATCTATTTGTGTCCAATACATTGTCCCAGTACAACAACAACAACTAAAACTACCAATTTATTTTGTGGAAAAAATGTTGTTCTTCTCTGGGCTTCTCACCACATGCCATCAGTAAAAAACATTATATTTTAATCTGAATTCTGATTCCAAAGTAAATAAAATACTTTCCTAGTTTAGCCATCAAGCTTTTAAATAAGTGACTGTTTTAACTTGTGAAGAGTCCAAGATTAAGACAATAACTTAATCAAGATGCAAAGAGATTTTAGGATATATTTGGGGCTTTTAAATTGCTTCATAGCCATGCTCAAAATTAAATGGAAATTATGGGGGTTTTGTTACACGTAACCAGCAACAGGCATTCTTCATCTAACAGAGTCAGGTTAATGTTTAAACAAGTTGTGTGGGATCTACTGATCTCCCAGAAAATCCCTTTATCAAGGACACTCCAAATGATGATAATAGCCTTTAATTTGACCCCAAACCCAAACCTCCAGGTTTTGATAACATTTTACTAACATATATCTAATTTCCAGGCATCAGAATTCTTTTGGATTTTGTTTCAAAGAACAAATTCCCTGTAGCAATGAAACTAACCTTTGTTTCTTTGTGACAAATTTTAACACATTTCAAAGGAGTTTCCATTCATTGGAAACTGATGTTTGTGGGTCTATAAATGCATTATATAATTTGTTTTAAATCAAAACTTTAAAAATCCTATTTTTTACTGAAAACAGGCAGAGCTGTGATAAAATATTAAGATGAATACTTAATTTGAACCAACTTTACATGGACACAGTTTTGCTGTTTACACTCTCTGGCACTAGAGATTTACCAGCCCTGTGGCCTCACATTTGAGCACATAGACAACTTCTAGAGCACAGCCCTACACAGAAAACACATTTCCAGAGCACAGGTTCCATAGACAACTTCTAGAGCACAGCCCTACACAGAAAACACATTTCCAGAGCACAGGTTCCTGCCGGCTGGAAGCAGACTTCAAAGCAGACTTCTGCCATTGTCACTTATTTGTAAATCCATCTCCTAAGCCAGAATTGAAGATGTGACTCCACACTTAAGAAAGCTGCCTGGAAATTTGACTCTGGGGCCCCTGGCCACAAAATATGAAGTCGTCTGCTACAAAAGAACTATTCTTTCAGGAAAATAAAGGAGCTCTGCAGTCTTAGCTTTAATTCAATGAAAAAAAGGTACTCCATGTACCTCAGTATTTATTATGTATGCTAGGTAGGGGTAAAAACATCTTCCTTTTAACTTTAACATTAAAGTATTTTAGACATTGCGGAGCAAAGGAGTGATGTTCTTTTTCTTTTAAAAAACATATTGGGGATTTTTTAAAACTTATTTTAACTCAAAATTTGCAAAATTCGATGTTTCAAGCTCACTAGTTGGCAATTTAATGTTTTTTTTCTGTTTCATGCATCCTGAGTTCCCTTTTTAATTTCATATTTTTTCTGAAGTAAATGTAGTCATCAAAATGGATTTCTGCTTGAAACATTGACTGGCAAAGGAATTTTGTTTTTATGTGTAAGAACAGCCTGTCTTTATTGTTCTGAGTCCAGATTCTGGCAGGATGTGTGTTAAAGCATATTTTAGACTGAAATTATTAAAATCTCTTTCAGTGTTACATAGAACATGAGTGTTTTTTAAAAAAATAAAATAAAAATCATTGATTACTTAGATTGCAGTGCCACTGCAATGCAATGGATTTATTTCAAGAATTAAAATACAGTTTTCCTTTTGGAATGCTAGTTTCACTAAACCTTAATAAATAAAAAAAAGCTTACTGTTAATGATGCTCTGTAAATTATCAGCATTTCAGCAAAAAAGATTAAAGTAAAAATCCAGAAAAATATTAAAGCAAAAAATCTAGACATTTTCCTGCCACAATTTTCTCCTATTTTACTGAAGTGGGGTTGCTTTACTTTAAGCACAGAAAGTATACAGGAGTCAAAAGTGAGAGAGTTGTACAAAGGTCAGTTTGGTGTAGTTTGACAGAGGCAGGAGTTGAAGAGCTCCCTGCAGAAAGCTCTGTCTCTTTTTGACAACACAGATTAGTTTGCCTAGATAAGCACTCCATTCTTCTCTCTTTTTCCCCAGAGCATACAGACTGAGCACTAGATGTCACAGCCTTGTCACCACTGGTCTGGGCCACCCACCTTGTGGAAAGAACCAGAAATAAGTGTGTTTTAGGTCAAACCTTCTGACTGTTGTGGCAGGAAAGATGTAATGGGAGGAGGGGGTCCCACAGAGGTGGTGTAGCCCTGCCCTGAGACTGCTCATCTTGAGACCCTTGCTCAGTCCAGTCCCCTCAACTCACTTCCTGGGGGAGGACTCCAAGGGCTGGCTTTGTACAGGTGAGTAAAACGCATGAATTATCTGGTTTGCATACGAGGTGTGCAAAAGAAAGAGAGCAAGGGGGCCAAATCCCCTTTCACTTCTGCCTCACACCCCCAGCTCTGGACCATTCACATGGCAGGATCAACACTGGATCTAAGCACTGCTGATATTCTTTGCTCTTTCTCCCTTTTCTGTCTTTTTTTCTCTTCTCCTTTGGTTTGCCTGGGCCACACATGGCTGCCACGTTCTACCCCATGCTCCAAACTGAAGTTTGTTGTGGGAGTGGGGAGATTGTGGCAGCGTGTTGTGGTTTGTAAGCCAGGAGCTTCAAGAAGGTTATTGAAATGTACTGTACAAAATGCAAGGGCTTGTGGAAGTCTACTGTAGAATTTAAGAGCTAGTGAACCAACAGCTTTTGTATCTACACATGGGCTGGATGCTGGAGTTATGGTGAGTGCACAACAAAGTACAAGAGCTCCCAGACATGTGGTCTAATGTCTTTGTTCAGCCTGATAAGAATTTATAAGGAACATCACAACCACTGCTGGTGCATCGGGACACTTTGTTCCCACCACCAGAACCCCTTGCTTTGAGACTGTACCCTCACACACCTGCAGGGCAGCACTTCGTCTATCTCAGTCATTTATGGAGAACAGAGCATCCACTTAGTCCACTCAGTCCTGCTCATGCCATTTCAAACAATAAACAGTGACGAAATAAAGCCAAACTCCATCTCCTTCCAAAGCACTGGACCTGAAGCTGAACACTGAAAGTGGGCTGGTGTCCCACAACTGTTACCACTGATTTTGGTTTAGGAGAGTGCTAATGCAGCAATGCTTTTGAAGGCCAAAACTCAAAAGTCAAAGGCAATTTTTACTCCATACTTATTCTGAAAAATCACATTGGACAATTTTGCCCAAAGATTTTTGATTGTTTATATCAACAGGAAACAGATCTTTCCCAAACTTCTAGGGTTTTATTAGCCAACATGAGCTGGCACAACAGTTAGGAAAAGAGTTCTTAGCTCCTGGACTAAACTCCTGGGGCTATGAAAGAGGAAGCAGAAAAAAACCAAGCAAAATTGTGCTGTGAAAACCTGGACTACAGTTTATTACATTGCACCTTGAACATGCATTTTATCTTTTCAGGAAACACTGCAGCAATAAAAATATCCCTCTCCCAGCTCACTCTGACCTCCCTTTAGAAAGACAGGCTCTCTTTGAGTAAGTCAGAAAATTATAGATGGACAACTCTATGCATTTACTGTAATACTTCATGCAGAAAGTATTGTCTCAAAATTTGAAACTGCTTAAAAGTGGTCATAACTACTTTAAATCATGTACTTCTTTTTCCTCTCCACCAGTGAAAAATAAAGAAGGATGTAATAAATAAAACAGTGAAAAGAAGCCAAAAATGTATTTGTATTCATGTTATTTTGTGGCTTACCACATCATACTGAAGACTTCAGCATTATACTGTGTTGCATGTTATGTCAATTTGCCTGCCAGCAGAGAGTGGTTCCGTTCTCTTCCAAAAGTGGATATGGGAAGTAAATCCACTCTCTTAATTGCAGATTAGTTTAGATGGGAAGTGGTTATACAAACAAGAAAGTTAAACTCCCATCTATTTTGTCTATGTCAATCAATCATATTAAAATAAAAGTATGAAAAGTCTACTTAATCTCAACATGATGCCTCTCAAATCCTCAAACATGCCTTGTCAGTAGTGCAGATCTTTTTGACTTCATACTTTACAAGTACTGGGAATTAATTTCCATCTGGTTTTTGCTCAGTCTTTTCCAAACCCTGACACATTATCTTCTTCCAGACATTTTTCAGCTTTCCCCTGTTCCTGCACTTGGTATACCTCCAAATTCAAGATCTTGACCAAGTGGAATTCTCACCAAGGTCCAGGAGAAACATCAAACACACATAGTAAGCATACATAAATTTAAATAAACTTTGAAAACTAAGTACAGCTGTAGGGGGCTGACAGATGCATGGCTGTATGTATTGATGCAGCTCCTTAACTAATCTAGAAAACTAGAAGGGTTGAAGGCCAATGAAACAGAGGCTACAGGAACAAAACATCATTCATGCAGCTAGAGCATGATCTAGGATGTTCTAAAAAATATTTGCAAGGTGAAAAATTAGAATCATTGCCAGTTCCGGGACAGTCTTTTACTCTTTCTCCTCCACTTCGCAACATAATACCTATTTCTAAGGCATTTAGAAGTACCAGAAATATTTTTTCCTTCCATTCCCCTAAAAGACTTCTACCTCAGCTTCTCCAACATCCTCAGAGAAAGATGTTGAGCTGCATTTTGTGGTATTAGACTGTTCATGATTTTTCCTTATTTCTATTCTTGGCTCACCTTTCTCATTTTAGAATATGTCTTTTCTGGAAACAACTATCATGTAAATACTAAAATAGCATCAATAATCCTATGGATATACATATTAAATATTCATTACACACAACCTTCAAATACCATCTGATCTTGTTGGCTTGTTTGCATTATGCTTTCTTTTTCGTATTTAAAGGGTTTTATGGTATTTACCCCCACATTCCTATGGTGCAGCAACTTTCTTTTGCGATATATTCCAATATTTTCCAATAGATTTAGTGCCACAGATAAGATAAAGAAAAGGCTTATGTTCCACTAATCCAAGCTCCTATATGAAACTTCCATTTCAGAGAAGACAGAGGTGCTACTTCCTTCCCTTTACTTTTGAAAAATACTTTTTGGTTTTGAACATTAAGTTGGTGCAATTTCTCCTAATAGGTGAATTTATATTCACACATTCTATAAAATGCAGATTGCATAATACAGCATGATGGCTCTATTCCATTATGCTTCATTACCAGGTTGGAAATTACTCACACAGTATGTTTTTCTCTTTAGTACTCTATCATTCTAAATTATGGCTGCACTGTAGGTTACTCTGTCTAGTAAATAAACACAATTCCTGCCTGGCACCCTACTAACAGTGAGCAACACATTCCTTCCCAGGTGGTCCTGGGGCCTTACTTGAATTCTAGCTATGTAATTACATTCAACCTGCCTGAGGTCTCCTTTAGACTTTGCAAATGTATTCTTCATTTGTCATGATTTTATAGCAGTGCCTCAAGCAGTGGAACAGCTACACTTGCATGCTACAGCAATCTATTACTTTAGTATAACTTACTCCAGCTGTTTTCCATACTTTCTAGAACCATGGGGAAAGAAAAACTGATCATAGAAAAAAACCTGATAGAAAACAACTGTTTTCAGTATTTAAAAATGAATGACTGAGTGTATTATCTTCCTAAAGAAGTAAAACTGCTCATTCTTCAGCTTTAATGTTCATGATTGACAAGTTATATTAAGCCTCTGACATTGCTTGAGAAAGCAGGGTTAAACTAAATCTAGAGAAAAATACATAATAACTGATAACTCAGAAACAACAGAGGAGGAAAGGAAGTATAATAAGGAGAAATCACCAGCAGGCTGGGACCTTTTAATCCGTAACTCCAAACTGAACATCCATCTCTGTCGTACACACATTAACGCAGTAAAATTAGTCTAAGGTTACCGTTCTATTATTTCAAGGAGAAGTGACCCCTCAGTTAAGAGGGTTAAGTATCTTGGAAGGCATCACTTCAGCATGATAAAACATCCAAAAGAAAGAAAAATTCTAGTTCGCTTGCAGAAATTTTGAACAGCAGACAGTGATGCAAAAGAAGACACAAAACTCTGCAATCAACAGAACTGCATCAGAGAATAGAGTTCTGTTTCACGGCACTAAAGGTTCCACTGTGAAGGTACTAAGCTCTTTATGCCAAATCCAAGACTATTTGTTACTCAAGATTGTGTTTACCCTTATGTGAGGACTGAAGGCAAGCAGGAGGAGAAAATTCCTGCTTACAAATAAACATACGTACCTACATACATAACACTGGAAGAAGCAGACATTTTCTAAATTTTGGGGGAGGAAAAAAAGGCAAAAAAAAATCCTCAGAAAAGCGAAATACTCTGAACCCACTGCCTACTTCTAGTAGTTCGTAAGACTCATCTCTAATTCAGAAACTACAGTACAAATTATTGTCCCTTATCTGACAAATCTGCAAACAGGTTTTCCAGCTTCATGTGGTCTAAGCACTGAAGCAATAATTTTTTCTTTCTAAGATTTCAACTGAGGTGTCCTCAGGGCCTGAGAAAACTTTGCAGTCCAAACTTACATACCTGCTGATTATTCCTACATAAAAACACAGATTTCCAACATCTGACTGCGATAGTAACTATTCAATGTTAACACATTTAAATGAAAGCAGTGTTTAAAGTGTCATTTTCTAGAAAAAGATCACTCTATTAATTAGTTTCTTAATTTCCAAGCTTCAAATTAATCATCACACTGCTACATGTAACATATGCACAGTATAAAGGTGATATTTGTAATCAGTGTAAAGTTACAGATCTCTCCAGCTTCCCAAATAAGCATTCTCAAGAACAGTATACTGGATAACAAGTCTAATTTTCCTAAATACCATGCAGATATAGGAAACATAAAATCAATACACAAGCGTTTGTGTGACAAAAAAGACCTTCCCACAAAACTGACATTTCAAAGGAAACCGATCAACAAAAATAGGACAGACCTATTTAAAATGGCTATGTATGTCGTTCCAGCATTTCCTAAAATTTAATTCTTAATCAATTATCTAGTTCTGCATTCCAATTCAGCATATAAAGATGGTTCAACATCTACTCAACAATTACTGAGATGAAATTGGGTGTAGGGATATAGCCAAAAACATGTCAAATTTTTTCCATTTGAAACCCTTAAAATCAGGGAAGAAAAGCAAAGAAAGAGACAGAAGGGCAACAGAAGAACTGAAATATTTTAAAAAACCAAACAGAAATGACATGAAAATAAGAAAAGCCAAAGGGATGACATGAAGGCCAAGAATATGTACCAAACCTTGACCAATTCATCTGCATTGAAATCAGATGACAGAGTTGAACAAATGCTCCAAAAAGGACATAGTGTCATTCAAAAAGGAAACTGAAAAATACAGAAAATTTGAAACTGAGTGACTACAACCAATGGTTCAAGGATGAAATGTAGTGCAGTGAGAAGGACCAAAACTTGCCAAAATTAATCCAACTGAAATCCCTAAATTCTGGAAAGAAAGGGAAACAGAGACAGATGCGAAACAAAACAATTGAAATTAAAAAAAAAGAGAGATAGGACAGTAGGACAGATAAACAGTAAAAGCCAATGGGATGACCTAAGTGCAGGAATATGGACCAAAGCTTGCCCAATTGATCCTCATTGAAATTTCAAAATTTCATTTCCTCCCCTGAAAGGAAATCCTTCTTTCCAGGAAAGGGAAGGAAATCCTACAATCAAAAGGCAGAGTTGAACAAACACTCCGGAAAAGAGATATGGTCATTCAAAAATGAAATTGAAAAATCCTGAAAATTTGACATGAAGTGACTACAATCAATGGTATTGAGATTAAATGTGGTGAAGTGAGGACCAAAACTTGCCAAAATTAATCCAGCTGAAATCCCTAAACTCTGGGAAGAAAGGGAAACAAAGAGAGAGATGTGAAACAAAAAAAAAATAACAAACAAAAAACGATAGGACAGATAAACAGAAAAAGCCAATGGGAAGACCTGAAGTGTAGGAACACAGACCAAAGCTTGCCCAATTGATCCTCGTTGAAATCGCAAGATTTCATTCCCACTCCAGAAAGAAAATTCTTCCTCTCCTTTCCTTTTCAGGGAATGAAATCTTGAAATCAAAAGACAGAGTTGAACAAACACTCGTGAAAAAAGATATGGTCATTCAAAAATGAAATTGAAAAATCCTGAAAATTTGACATGGAGTGACTACAACCAATAGTACTGAGATTAAAGGCGGTGAAGTGAGAAGGACCAAAACTTGCTAAAATTATTCCCATTGAAATCCCTAAAATCTGAGAAGAAAGGGAAATAAAGAGAAAGAAAATGGAATAACTGAAACTTAAAAATAAAAAAGAGAATAAAAGCTTAGAGGGCCTATAAACAGGAAAAGCCAATGGGATGACCTGAAATGCAGGATTATGGACCAAAGCTTGCCCAATTGGATCCTCATCAAAATCACAAGATTTCATTCCCTTTTCTGGAAGGAAGAATTTTATTTCCTTTTCAGGGAATGAAATCTTGAAATCGGAAGACAGAGTTGAATGAGCACTTCAGAAAGGTGATATGGTCATTCAAAAATAAAATTGAAACACCCTGAAAATTGAAATGGTGTGACTACAACTAAGGGTACTGAGATGAAATGTGGTGAAGTGAGAAGGACCAAAACTTGTCAAAATCACTCAAATTGAAATCCCTAAAATCTGGGAAGGAATCGAAACAACAAGACAGATGTTAAACAGAATAATTGAACCTTCAAAAAAAAAAAAGAAAAAAAAAACCACAATAGGACAGATAAACTGGAAAAGCCAAAGGGATGACCTGAAGTGCAGGACTATCGACCAAAGCTTGCCCAATTGATCCTCATTTCCTCATCGAAATCGCTGGATTTCATTCCCTTTCCTGAAAGGAAATTCTTCCTTTCAGGTAAGGGAATGAAATCTTGAAATCGAGGACAGAGTTGAACAAACATTCCAGAAAGAATATATGGTCATTAAAAAATGAAGGTGAAGCGTCCAGAAAATCTGTAATGGAGACTGATTAGAACTGTTAAAGACTAACTAAACAATGTATTTGTCTTTAGTAGCAGTACTTACAGTAAAAGTTATGTCTTGCTTGTGGGTTCCTCATTTGGTGATGCAATATTCTGGAGTCACCATGCTTTTGTTCTAAGGTAAAGTATTTTCTTTATTGCGGTGTTTAAGAAGTCTTCTAAACAAGTCATCTCTTCATAACGTATTCTCTTTTGAAGCACAGTTATTGCCTCTCTGTGTATTTCCTGTCCAAAATAGTAAATGTACAAATAAAGGTAAAGAGGTAAGTTAGTAATTAGGACACATGGCATTTATATAATGTTGTAAATTTTCATAGTACTTTACAGATGGTCACTGATACATGTTAGGAAGTGCCTACAGACCTGAACAAAAATTACTTGGGTCTCAAACAATTGAATAATTGTACCTGAAATGTTCCAGAGGGTTTGAAAGAACATACCTTCTTTAAATTAGTAAATGAAAACTAGTATTTCCAATAATTCTTCCTTTCTTAAGCATCATTCACATGAACCAAATGCAGCATTCAGTCTAATTGTTGCTAAAGGTCCCCAGGATGCCAGGTGTGACTCCAAATAGAAAATTTGTTTCATTGTTTATTGAAGGAAGATGGGCATTGCTACAATTCCTTTTCTTATTTATGATTTTCCTAAGGAGTAGTCACAAAATAGGCTGTTAAGCATCTTTTCTCAGCTGTATCAATAGTTACTGATCAGGACACTTATGAGGAGTTAGTGGTTTTAAAGAGGGCATAACAATCTTTAGAATTTGGTTTTCTTTCTTTTTTTTTTTTAATTTGTCTTCTCCATCCCCTCCCACCCCTCCCATGTGCTGCAATATTATGAATATGTCAGAGACACATTTTGAAAAAGGATCCTGATTCATTTAGGTCCTTACCTTCAGCTGTCCACAGACTTGCCAAGTTCAGATGTCATTAATTTGAGGCATATTTCTTATATTTTCATTGAATTCCTTAAAAGAAAAGGATGTGTTGCAATTATTCCATATTCTAGAAAATCATATCACAGAGCAATCTTACATAGAAAACCTGGTCTGTTAATCACAATATTTGTGAAAATATAATGGCCACTACAATCACGTAACAAAGTAGACAAAGAATAGCATTTTAAGTAATATGATAATATGGCAGTCATATAGCCTTATTCTTAAAGTTCTCACACATTTTAAATACTTGAAGATGTCATGAGGGATTAAGAGAATGACTGTAATCATCTTTCCCTGTCTCTCTTGAATATTCTATGTAATCCATTTGTAAATATATGCAGGCACAGGCAAAGGAGTATCTTCATCAGTAAAAGAAAGTCTAGCTTGACCTCTGGAATTCTAAAACGTAGCCAAACAACTATACGTGCTTCATTTTCAAGCCACTTATTAATATCCAAGTCTTTTTGGCCAAGAGATGAACTCAAAATAATACAATCAGAAAACAACAGCACCTGTTTCTGAAGGCTGCGTCACAGAGACCTGATTCCCACTCCTATTCAATGAAAAATGAACTTTTACTCATAAATTTCACAGGTTGCTAATCGGGACCCAGACTCCAGAAACACAACCACAAGCGATAGAATTAAGACAAAGTGCTCATACAGAGTCATATGATGCCATTTCATAAGGTTTCCATAGAACTTTTTAACAGGGAGAAGCACCATGTGTGAGTCTCTGTGATAGATACTGAAGTCATTTCACACACCTAAATTTTACAACTTTCCACCAGGAGCTCTAATATTTTGCTTAAAGCCCTGAAGTCAGGCAAACATTGTAGACCACCAGAGTTTTGTTTTTTATCTTTGATTGTTAGTCTTTTTTTTTTGCAGTTAAATGTTGGAAGTATGAGTTGTAGTTGACAAAGACCAAACAAAACAGGAACACGGTAGCATTTTTTGACTTTGAAACTTTGTTATTACCAAAAGCCAGATAGCTATGCTGGAGATGGACATGCAAATTCAAGGAAAATCTGCCTTGCAGCAAGACTTATCTGTGTGTTGTTACAAATCACTAGTGTAAATTAGTGATTTACTTTAAATTAGAGAATACTTTCTACTTTCATGCATTTATAGTATAGGTTCCCAGCTACTCTGTAAGTAACTCAACTGTTCTGATAGACAATGCTCCTCTGCTCCCAATTTGAAGTAATACAGATCTTTTGAGCCACCCTTCAGTCTCTCTGTGAAAATAAACCTGTATGTGCTACCACCTAAGAACCAACCAAAATCAATATCACAGAACACCAAGCCCAAGGAATTTTGGGTAAAAAAAAATACAAAATTCTTAGAACTGCAAGAACCATCAAAGGTGGTCAAAGCAAGCCTAAAAGCATAAATGATCATTAGAGATTTTCCACATAACTTGTGTTTCTGTTCAGATTCTGTTTTGATTGCTTGTCTTTTTTTTCTACAGGCAAACTCATTTGTCTGGGGTGCAGGTTTATAAAAATGCTTTCAGATGATCAATTCTCTTTACTGAAGCTATTTTTGATCATTTGGTTATTACAGAAGCACACAAATTGCCTGGTCTCATTTCTGTTAAATTGTGTATCTCAGTTCTGTGAGCAACTGCCCCAACGCCCTGTAAATCTTGTGTGCCTGCAGCTGGGGACTAACAATAATTAGGAAAGTATGAATTACATTCATTTCATATGAGACAGTTAATGAAAAACTTCACGTGTAAGTCCAGAGTAGGAGAAGAGAGACTCTATGAATAAGAGACTAATTGACAAGTTTTCTTGGAATTCCTAAGGGAATGGGATCTCTGCTGGGCTTTCCACTGAGAACTAGGGTAGATGAAATTATCTTTTCTTTGATTAAATATTGCAAATCTCACTCGTAGTCTAAGACTATGCAGCCATAACTCTGATAGCAAGTCTCTTCATGATCTTCAATTTTAGTAATTTGCATTTTCTAGAAAGTGAAAAAAATACTACAGCTAGTAATATATCCTATATTAATTTCAATCTTGTCCTGACAGTCTATTTCCTCCTTTTCTTTTCCCTACTCTTTTCTCTCCAACCCTGTCACCAAAAACATTTTTTCAGGATCTCTTTAATCTCATCCATAGAATACACTTTGATGGTCCAAAAGATTTTCACCTCAGATAGAGAAAATTAGGTTCAGAAAACACACAAAAATTTAATTCCATAAGTTTATCTGCTTTATGAAAAGATTTTTGCTTTTTTGGTATTTATTCTGTATTTTTGTCTATTTATCTATATTTTTTCCTGTGTTGATTGCAATTTGCAGCTGTGAATATATTCCCCCTACAGTCCAAATTATGCATTTCAGTAGAGTTCAAGAACATTTTTAACCCCTCAAAATCACTGTCTCTCTTTTTCCATCAAAAACTCCATGAACGAATTCCAAGTTCCTCTTGGCAGAATTTCAGCACATGAAAACACACAGTTTTGACTGGTGGACCACAACCACACACAATGCATACACACAGCAATCTAGGCTTTGGAGCACAGCAGCAAAATACACCTAACTGTCACATCTGAGACAGCCACAATACACAGAGCATTAGCATAAAATTTCAGAAAGCATAAACTCATACAAAATAATACCACACCAGAAGGCTATAAGCATCCACCCTCCTGCTTCTTTAGCCCAGCCTTTTACACCCCTCATGTTCATGCATTGCACCTGTGTGCCCTCTGTTCCCTTTGGTGGTTGGTCAGTGCCCCTGGGCACTCCATGGCTCATTGCTGTCAATGCTGCTCATCTGCTTCTCACAGCTATAGGGATGAGGCTCGGCACAGCCCCACTCCCAATGACCACAAATTGTGTGCCTACACCCAGCCTTGGAATTGACCCCAGAACCATCTTCTCTAATGTACAGAGAAATGTTTACTGTGCTGTATCAGCTAATAGAAGACAGAAAGCACTCAAAGTTTCTGCCTTCTACCGTGAGGTATAAACCTGTTGACGTATTGTAACAAATAAAGCAATTGCTCAAATTGCCCTTCCCTGAAGAAGGTAATAAAAGACTTTACTGCTGACAAAGTTCAGCAAAGTTCAGATGCTTTCCTCACACCTAAGACATGGAAAACTACTGAAAAAGACACAGGAAACACTTGAATGTCCCACAAGACAACTCACACCAGTCAGTTACTGAAAGTACTAGGCTAAAGATATCCACTTCATCATCTGGAGTAACCGGCCTCAGTGCCTAGTATCTGAGAAAATGGGCCAATTCCAAACATAGCCCAGATTCAAAGCCAGTGCACAGAGACACCTGAGCACACAGGAAAGTTGCTCCCTCTAAGTTTCATCCCATAAGCACATTTAGTCCTTGTCAAGGGGATGAAAACCCAATAATCAGACCTTGACATCTTCCTAAACATCAACATCTTCCTCTCTCTCTTGTACCTGAAGTCATGTCCTTTCCTCTTGACCAATACTAGCTGAGTTTCAGGAATTGAGGTGTTGATTTTAACCAAAGTCACAGTTTGTGTGACACACATGCTGCCTTACAGTAATCAGCTTTTAGCGAGCTGTTGTTTGTTGCCTCTTAGCTTCTAGCTGTTACTTCTCACATCAGCCACAATGCCGGAAAATTGTCCCACAGGTAGGCTGTAAACCTGCTAACCCTTGAAATGTGCAAGTTTAGTATTTCAGCGAGCAAGCCCTAAATGAGAGTGGGTAAATAAGCCAGGAGTGCACTAGTTTATTGAATGTGTGACTGTCTGCATTGAAATGACAAATGCTTTCCTTATTTAAATAAAGACATCAGCCCTGTGAAGATACAACTTTCCTAAAAGTGTATTGTTTTATATATTCATACCAGATAAGCCATTTATAGGGATAAACTGCACCAGTGAAAGAGTGACATTATTATGTCATGAGTAAAATATTCAAAGCAAGCATTTTTTTAATCAAATCTTATCAGATGAATTGAATTCCTTTAGAAATCAATGACAAAGAGCACTTTGGAAAATTCCCACATGCAACTCTTTAGAGTTAGAAATGTAAACTAATTTCTTAAATAAAAAATTTGTCCTCTGTCAGAGACATACGGACCCTAAATAACCAGTCCTCTATATACAGGTTCTCTAATAATGCTTCTGTATACAATCTCATTTTGCTGAGGCAATACTGACTGTATTCTACTGTAGAAATACAAATCATTGGACAAAATAAGGTACTTTGACTGTGCCAGACCTGGAAGAATTAGGGTTAAAAACTGCTCCTGCATAATTCTTCAGTCCCTCAATTACACTGCGATTACAGAAAAGTCATGCAATGCCTACAAAATTCTGAGCTACTGAAACTGTTGAAGGATAAGGGTTTGAACCTGTGCACCTTCAGCAGCACCACAGGTAAAACTGTAGTATCAGCACCATTTATTTCAGGTATAATTAAAGTATGTGCAATGATGATTTTGTTTTCATCTAAGGAATAAGAAACAGATCCACAGGAACCAAATTGTGAATTTTAGATGCAAAATCATATTTTTAAAGGCATAGACATCTATATGCACCTGTTGGCACAAAAAGTATTAATAAACAATAGAAATTTTTTGTGTTTTCATATTACATATTATACTGACAAAAAAACACAGCTGCAGTGAAAGTAAAAGGTGATGAACCCAAAACTAAAGAGAAATTACTTTTCATTCAGTGTGACAATAATTTAAAAGATCCAAATGACTGCAAGTATGTCATTATTTTTTATGTAGAAGTAGATCCAGAATTATGTACTTGTCATGAAAGGTGCAGAAGAAATTAATATAATCTTAACAAAAATTATCTTAATTTAAATATTTATTAATATTTAAGATTATAAATCATGCAAAAGGTGTAAGAAAGATGCAGGTCAAAAATGGATATGGAAAAAAAGCACAAGAATGAATATGAGGAAATAGCATTAGAATACAATAACAGAATCAGAAAGACTAAGAAGCAAAATGAGTTTTAAAAGCAACTATTGATAGGGAAAAAAAAAAGCAACCAAGGGGAGGTTCAATTAATACTTCAAAATTCAGTGGAAAACAAAGGAAAATACAGACTCATTACTCCACAAGGGAAAAAGGAAACAACAGACGACTCAGAAAGGCTGAAGTCTAACGAAATAAGGAAAACTGTGCAATTAACATTATCCTACTCACCTTACTAAGCTGGATCTCCCCAAGAATAAGACACCCCATGTCTCCATAGAAAAATCTATGTACCCATGAGGTAAGTTAATGGCAGTCACCAGATTGCTGTTAAATTAATATTTATGCTTTGGCCATTAATGTCTGGGAAGAAAAAACGAGCTATTTCAGCCATTTTACATGGAACAGTGTGGCATGAGAATGTATTTGGCTTTTAGGGGAAAGGATAGGAGTATGACAACTTGTGTTTCTAAGAAAAGCACTCTCATCATGAATGATATTGCAGCAGCCTTAGATATGGCCTCAGCCAACAGTTAGGGGAAGGAATGAGTGCTCATGAAAAGGCTGCCAATTTGGAGGAGAGAATGGAATACTAAAAAAGAAATCTGGGTAACCAACAATCCAATTCTGTCCTGTTTTAATCTGGCACAGCTTTCAACTATTTACTGCATTCTTTTTTTCCTGTAAGATCATCCTCCTCCAAAGAGAGAAACAGCCTTTCCTTAAGCAGATGATCTCTTCATACATGCTCACAAACTCCCAATTTCAGCCCAGCCAAGGATGGATTTTGAAAGCTGGATTCTGTTCCTGCTGGATGAATGGAATCAGATGGATGCTGTCTGCAGCTAGATCTGCAGTAACTTGCTATGCCCAACAGATCTGTGGAGCCAGGATTAATTTGAAGACTGTGAGACTGTATCACTAGAAAGAGACAGCATAAATCCATATCCCTAGCATGAAAATGGAGTTATTTACTGTCGCTTTTCAGAAACTGACTGAAACTTTGTTTCAATTATACAAGAGTACATTTCAGTTATAGAAAAAATGGGTGCTTTTGTATGTTTGAGGCAGATGGATGGCTGCTCTGTCTTAGAAAAACAGAGCTCCATGTTAGAAAAACAATATCCCATAAGATAATATTTAAATATTTATACATAAAATAGGTGATGCCAGACACTCAAACATTTCACACATGTCGTTTGCATTCAATTAAGCTGTTGTGTTGGATGATGGCAATGTGACATTAGGAAATTGTAATGAGCCCTTCTGATGAGTCTGACTGCCATCCAAGTAGCATCCCTGGAGCAAGACTGGCTTCCTAAGTTGTTCAAATCCCTACCACCCACTCAGAACTTCTGGTATAAGTCTCAAATCTACATTGCTATAGTAGAGAGGTGAAAATTCTTACCAAGAAACATCAACACATAAACGGGTTGAACCAAGAACCTGTCTAATAGCTATATTTCTCTTTCAGGGCTGCTGAGCAGTGTATTCCAGATGGTGGGGGTGCTGTGAACATCTCCCTTTGCCTTCACCTGAAGGAAGGCAAAAGCTCCATGGTCCTTTGAAAAGGTCAGTATTAGTAATTCTCTCAGTAACAGCGTTAAGAAAATCCAAGCCTGCAGGTTGCCTATTAAATACAATAATTATATTAATGGACATCCATTACAGATGTACCTCATACTTTCTAATGATTTCATAACCACGAGGAACAAAATTATTTCTATTTCCCATGGAGTACATATGTCAGATTTAATGGTCTGAAAGATGAATAAGTACTGAGCTGCTAAATCCAAACTAGCATCCATGAAAATCAAAGTGTTCTCCATTGCACTGAAACAAAGGGCATTAGATATTTTCAGGTCATGATCTGAAACATAATATAATCTCCTGACCAGCAAGCAAAAGGAGTAAACAGAAACATTTCCAACCATTTCTATACAAAGTATAGAGAATCACAGCTAAAAAGTGTATCAGTTTAAATCTGTACCCAAACTATTCCAAAGGACAAGGGACTCCAAAGTTGCTGTACTCCATAACAAGAAACTGTATTGTTCTTCCATGGACTTACAGATATTTGGGTTCTATACATAGATAGTTGAAAGCATGCATTTCCTCCTACAGCAATACAGGGACATGCTGCTAACTGGTGTGCTTGAGGAAGGGAATTTACTCTTTGCCAATTCACCAGGTGAGGGAAGAGTCATACCAAAAATGGATCCTGTTCCTACTTCCTCCTGTAGCATTAGTTCCACAGTCAAGAAAAAGTCTTACGGGGATACAGAAGTGTTCTCCCATCCCTGTGACAAATAAATTTACATTTCAAGGCCAGCAACAATCATACTAGATGGAGGAAAAAAATACAGGCTAGGATGAATACAGGACAGGACTCCATCTCTGCTGTGTGGACTGTAGCAACTTGGAAAAGCAAGTCAAAGACAGGAACAGGGAAACTGCAGAAGCTTTCATACCTTTTGTTCCTCCCAAATTCTTTATAAGCTAAGGTGGTTTCAAGTGTCCCAGGGAAAGCTGAGGACTAAGTCAACAGCACAATATAAGTAACCAAACTCAATTTCCTTGCCACCACTTATAATTATGACAAGGAGCAGTTAACCCAATTCCAGTCTTAGCCTCAACCATTAACTTTTGCAACAGAAATAAATTTTCCTTCCCACATTGCTGGAAATCTTTGCAGCAGCTCTGTCACAACACAAGTGGCAAGAAAAAAACTGTTTGACAACCTTGTTTAGCCTATATCTTCCCTGTGATGTGGGAATTATATATCTGTGACCTTTCTTCTCACCAACCTGTCATTTTACATGTTGTTTCTGCATTTCATCTGAATGTTGCCAGTTACCAGAAGAAAAAAAAATCATCAGACATATCCCTAAATCCAGCTGAAGGCACTAAATGTAACAGTGTGATAAAATGATACCAATTACATTACATTAAAAATCCAAGCACCTAAAAGCATGAAAATGAATAATTAAGAACATCAAACTGCTGCCCATGATATCACCACATTATGCCTATTTCAACATAGCACCATTAACTGCCACACCTTGATTGTTTTAAAAACGTATAGTTTTGTTTTCTTGATGTCAGTAGCTAAAAGTGTTCACTGAAAAGAGTGGGTTTTGGGTGGAATGTACATAGAAACAGGAAAAAAAAAAGAACGAAACATTACTTAGCTGTTAGAAATAAGTTGTATTGAGTAGTACACCTTGGTTTCTACTAATGGGGAACAAAAGACATGAAGCACACCAACTCAAACAGATAATGCTGTGGAGGTCTAGCAAAACCAGAAGCCCAAAACACAAAGACAACCCCATGCAGGATGGTCATTTAGTCCAGGCATAGGACTGCTATAGAACAGCTTCTCCAGGAAAGACATTCTAAACTTGCAAATTACTATCCCCACCCCTAAATCTCAGCGTTTTCCACCAAGTTTATATTGCATCTATGAAGTTAGGCCATTCTTTTAGAAGGGGGAATGAATCATCTGTTATTATTTTACACCAGGTCATTCAAAATAGAAAACTTAATCTGACCTCTTTAATGTAGACTGTCATATTTCAATCATGCCAACCTGAATTTTTTTGGCATAAAACTTATATAAAGGAGTTTGAATAAGCATTCACACAAATTTTTACAATTCAACAACTGCAGTTATCTTTGTATTCTCTTTCTCTAAACCAACAAGAGATATTCCATAGAGCCGAACATGGAAAACACATTTCAAAACTGTGTTCACAGCTCTGAATTTCACATTTTCATGTGCAGGAACTGGGACCTAATCTGAAACCAGTCTCTTTTACAAGTCCATGGGAACTGTGCCATTCACTTCACCCATGTTAGATCACCTATGTTCCCATTTAACTCAGAGACTAAAACATCAGGGCTGAATTTTGCAGGTTTGCTCTTGCAAAATTTTTTATTTGTTGCTGTATAAGCAGAACTCCTTGCAGTACTTGAGAGACTACTCACGTTATTTGAACCATTATCCTAAAGGGAGACAAGAACAGCTTTCAAAGGATGCAGGTAGTAGCTGGAAAAATACATGAGAGATGAAACCTGAAGATGGATTTCACAAGCTGAAAGAGAATAGATCATACTGAATTATTCATCCAGCTCCAAACATTGATTAAATTCATAGCTGGTGGCTGAGGGCTCAAGCCAACACAGATTTACAACTGAACAAAATTTTGTACCAGAAATAGTTTCATCAGTAGTGTTGCAGAGCAAGCTGCAGTTTCTCCTTCTCTCATTTTTGAGATTCATGCAGTTAAGATCTTATTATCATGCTTATATAAGAGAGGGGGAGAAGAGGACTTACATTTTTCTAACTTGGACTTCAAAGACAATAGATGCCTCTTTGCTTTACAAGAAGAGACTCTTCTATAACATTATTTTATTGTGATAACAGAAGTATATAAGTTCAGGCAATACATGGAGCTTTTCAACAATGTTAGCTATTGATTAAGGAATATGGATAATTAGTTTAAATTATTGAAGCTGTGACAGGAGCAGACAGAAGTTTCTTTCTGTCTTTAAACTGGCAACATCTAAGTAGTTGCTATTTGCAAGTGTAAAGTATCAGGTCATGGCCATTGTATAAAGCAGAACATCTGACCTGATCAGTCAATAGTCAAAAATTATTCAGAAAGTCATATGTCCCTACATCCTCTAAAACTCATAGAAAATATATGAGTGTTGCACAAGGAGGCTTGATAAAATCAGACTACTGTCATGGTCTGTTCTGAATGCACAAAGCAGACCACTGCTGGTGTACCAAGCAGAAATTCAATCATATCAGATGGTTCTCAAGATGTACAGCTTGTTGTTTGTGGAGAGTTGTGCTGCCTATGGAGAGTTTTGTTAAGGGAAGCCAAGTACTGATGAAATGCTATGGCTTTGCAGGCTCTCTTTTTCCTGATGACTATTTATTCTAAAGTTTAATCTGTCAAACTGGAGGAGTAGGAAGCAACAGAATGCCCTACAAAGTGCCATGATTTCTGTACCAGTAGAGTGCATGCATATATGTAATTCATACTGAAACGACATTTGTCATCTACACTTTCCTGTGTTGTTTAGGCCACAAAAGTAAACAAAGACTAGTCATTTTTGTTTTGATTTTTTAATTTTTTTTCAAGAGAATAATTAGAAAATGTCGGAGTTGAGTTGTGCATAACGCTTTCAAAGGATTCTCTAAGTCAGTTCTCCTCCTATTTCATTTGGTTTTCTATTGGCAGAATTATATTTGCTTGAATGGAATTGCTCTTGATCTAGTCAAGTGTGAGAACAAAACAATTTAATTCCTTTTTTTTCCAAATCATCATTGTTGTGATACTCCCAGTTCTTTCAACACATCTATGATCTTCAAAAAATATCATGGTACAAAAGCTAGTCTTCTTTAATCTGCTCTATCTTGGTCAAATTCCAAGCTTCATGTCATTTTTTGTTGCTAATATTACCTCATTTCAAAATAAGTCTTTGTACATTTTTTCAGCTCAAAACTTTCCTTAATATAATTGCTATAATTGTACTTTAACTGCAGCACTTGAACGGTTGAGAAAAACATCTTATTAAATCTATAATAAAGTAGGGACTGAACTGTTATATACTGGAAGGGGAAAAAAGCCACCAGTAACCGCACATGACAAAGGTTGCGAAGCGCCTTGATGATCTGACTGTGGCTCTCTG
>NW_005054299.1:3104917-3105415 GCF_000277835.1 Geospiza fortis
GGAAAAGGAAAAACAAAGTGCTTTGCAGAAACCCACTCTCTTGCCTGGACTGATATGCATACAAA
Source organism: Geospiza fortis (assembly GCF_000277835.1). Classification (NCBI taxonomy): domain Eukaryota; kingdom Metazoa; phylum Chordata; class Aves; order Passeriformes; family Thraupidae; genus Geospiza; species Geospiza fortis. The sequence continues at coordinate 3,104,983 of NW_005054299.1, forward strand.
ATAAAGAATATGCATTAAACATGAGTGAGTGGAATGCAGGAAGTATATGTCCTCATATATACTCGGTTTCAGCACATTTATCCAAATTAATCTCCTGTCCTATTTCTGTGCAGCCATTTAACACAGAAAAAATGTGGCTTGCTCTTGACTTGTGCTCTGGCATGAAGCAAACCAGTGACAATAACTGTGAAAAACTAGGAGATACAGTCCCTTAATCACCTGAGAAGTGGCAGTGTCAGGTGAAAGGGTATCCAGCCACTCTGCCAGAACTGAGTAGGGAGTTCACCACAAATAGCAGAAAACGTGCAGTGCCAATGGCAGAAGGCACCAATCACCTATCTGCAACTCTGTGGCATTGCTGAGGCAAGTACTCCACCTTTTCCTAGACTCCATGGGACAGACAGACATCAATCCCACACTACTTCAGCTGCCA
>NW_005054299.1:3105444-3118655 GCF_000277835.1 Geospiza fortis
CAGCAGGAAAGGAGAGCTTTGAGAATCTGCAAAACTTAAGAACCACAGTAAAATACTTCTCTCTATTTGTGGTATCTGTATACACCAGTGTCTAGACTGGAAAACACTTCCAAACAGCATTCCCCAGAAACAACATTAGTATCTGCACTTTCTAGAAGAGTAGCCCAGTCTTTGCAGCTGGTGGTTTTTTTAAAGGCTGCATGGCAAACATGAACACACACAAATTTTGGGGGGGAGCAGGGTTTTGTTTGTTTGTTGGTCTTGGTAACTAGTAAAATCAGATGAGGGAGAATTTATATTTGAATTCTTTTATGCTAAACTTTTAAAGAAAGTACCCACTGACTTTTTACCTACATTCTGCTATTTCATAGCAATCCCATCACAATTAAATTCTTCTATAGAGGACTTCATTTTACCCTCTGTTATAGCGATAATTCTCCCAGTTTTCTCTCCTGCAAAAATTCTGAGAAGGAAACATAATTTTCAGCAACACATAATTGTTTTCTACAGTTACAACTATGGTTCATACTAATTACATGATGCTTTAATGACAAAAGTCCACTGAAAATTCACTGGACAAAAATCCACCTTTGTGTTGATAAGAAATAATTACATCCAGCGTCTGTAGCTAAATCAATACTAATCCTTGCTACTATATTACACAGAAATGTCTACAAGTAATTCCTATGTCTTAAAATGTAAACTTTATGGTGACTCAAGGAAATGGAGGATAAGTTTTCACAACTGTTATATGCTAGCAATCCAAGACCTATTTTTGCTAGTTTTTTGATCAATATCTTTCCATTACTGTGTACTTCTGAAATTATACATAAATCCCTGTGAAAAAAACCCACATTGAATATTTGCTCTTTAGGATTTTCACATTTGCAAAGCTGTATAGAAGATTCCTTTCCTTTTTAGCCCAGGCTTTTTCCGTGTTTTATTTTTATCTGACCCAAATATCCCAAAACCTAAAAGTAGCTTTTTTAATCAATGCACATTCGTTAAGAAGCATCACACAAAAATAAACAACACACTTTCTGTTGCATCCTACCTTAAAACTCAAGAGACAAAGCAACTTTTAGACCATCACAATTTGGCGGACAACTCTTGTTCTCACGCATTCTGTAGTCCTTAGTTCTTTCAACATGACCTGGAAGATGTTCCCATAGGAAGTTATCCTAGAGCAAGTCAATTGCCATCTAGGGACTTACGCCTGGAACGTGGCCCTTTTGTGCATGGATGCAGCTTAAGGAGGACATCAGCAGTTATAGTGCAGCTCTGTCATCCAAGAAGCTGTTCTTCCTGCAGGGAGATCTAAGGTATCTTGACTTGGGCATTTAGAAATCTAGAAACTGATTAAAATTCTGGAATATTCTGACAACAGCTGCTTTAAGCAGAAGTTACCAGATGGTAATATTTGTGTGGGTACCACATCATCTGGCAAGGAACAAGCTAATGATGCACAAAATGCTTTGATGCACAGCCTTCAAGCAGTAAACTTAAAGTGATATGAGGCCATACAAGGACTCATCCACACTGCTCTGCAATTCTGTGTGATACAAAAAATTTTTTACCAATACAAGTGCACAGGTAAGGAGTCACAAAGTTATTTGGCACATAATGGTTGTTGGTATTAAAAAGAGCATCATTCCTTAAAATGACTAATATTTGCGAACATCTATGGAGATTTGCAGGAAGCTATAGAATATATTTTAGATATATACAGTTGGGATGGTGGGTGTTTGGAACATAAAAATCCAGTAGTCACATGGAGATTAAAGCACAGGCCTCTTTCAGTCACATTTTGGAAATGGAACACAATGACAGCCTAAAACCCCAAAACCAACTGAGCCTGTCAAGTTTAAGGAAAACCACTGGAAAACTCAGGAAATACTACTTATATGGGAATATCTTCAATACAGACAAGACTAGAGCTGTTCCCTGCAAAGAACAACTTTGTATTTCAAGGCAGCTGGTTTCAGAGCTATCTGCTCCATGTATATGTATAAGAGGCTCTGATTCAACTCCTTTGATATGAATTACATGATTGATAACAGAAAAATGACGGAAAGAGTAAGTGCATTTCTTGCATTGGTCTTGCAAGGATGTGTGAAGACTCTGAAGGCTCAAAGCATCAATTTCCTGGGGTATTTATTTATTGAAGAAATCCATGGAGCATTGTTCATGCAGAAGTAAAAGTATCAATATCCATTTAACCATGTGCTATTTCAAGAAATACATGGTTGTGCTCTGCATTTCAATTCTTACTCCAGAGTTCACACATCCTATTTGTAACCAACCCAGCTATGGAAAATGCAAAACAAAAAATAGGCCTTCACACACACCTTGATTTCACTCTTTCATTGAATCCTTGAGTACTTGCACTACAAAAATGAGAACCTTTTTAAAGTATATACTTTTACAGATCAGGGCTCAGCTGGAATCTCTCTGAAAATCATGTTGAACAGGTAGCCTGCTGATTTAAATTGCAGTGTTGAAACCTTTACAAAAGAACACAAAATAATACTGAGTGATTAGTTCAACATTCTTGTGTGCTTGAAAGCTCTGAATCTGGGAATTTTGTTTGTTTCACTGAAAAAATGTAGCTGCCTTTCTCTGAAATAATTTATTTCTCAGAAAATACATTTTTCATAAAAGATGAGAAGTCTTCTGACATAAACAAAGCTTGACCAAGGTCAGATAAATTATGTTTATGAATATATACCTTTATAAAGCATGAATATGTTATTCATTACTATTTTGACTTCTCTTAGGTAAGACTTCCTTAGGTATGCATATGCTGCACAATCAACTGTTTAAAATAAACTAGAGTGAAATTCACTATAGATGGTCTAAGTCTGTAACTGATCTACGACTCTGGTGGTTATCCTTTGTTCCTCTATCTTGCTATTTAGGACTTCTGAGAAAGTAATTAGAGTGATATTTTTTGTCCGTAGAAATTTAAGACAGAATAATCACATCAAGTCATATAAAATTGTTTGTGTATTTTCTTATTTGTTCTGTTGGACAATTTCTCCAGGACAACTATTATGTTCATATCCTCAGTATATTAGCATCCTGCAGTAATGTATTTAGGGTGGGCATGTTTATTATATTTATTAACCAAAGGACAAAAATAACAGAATGAGATGTAATAGAACACATACATCTTCTGTGCAGTTAGCAAGCAATGTATTTAATTGTTTCTCATTCATAATTGTTGATTTAACTGGAAGTCAACAACAGATTCTAAATTCAATACTATTTACTGAGTACAGACCAAATTTTGTTCCAGAGGTTTGAGCAACCCTGAACTTTCAAGTACTACCATAGCCCTATAAGTTTCTGTGGCAACAGTGAGGAATTCCCACTAAAATGTATCTGGATGTCTGCATTGGGAGGAGAGATATATCCTGCATAGCCCTGTGTCCATCAGCAAGGCTATGGTCACATAACGTTCTGCCTACCTCTTGTGTGGGGCTCTGGCACGTTAAGACACCTAGATCATGTTCTCTCTCATTCTCCCAACAGCTGAGGTTTGAGAGAAGCTCTTGTGCAAGAGTGGAAAGCCAGAATCCAACCATGCTGATTGGAATGAGCTGGGGAGTAGACATGAGCGAGCAAGAGCTACAAATCCCCCAAAATGCCAATGGCACAAGGCCAGAGGCTCAGGACCAGGCTACAAGCACCTGAGGCCACCCCTGCTGTTCCCCTCTCCTGAAGTGAAGCCACCAGGTCAAGGATGTGGAAGAGTGGCATACAGCATTGCCTATTCCCATATGCAGAGGGGAACTGGTGCAACTTCCAATAACCTCCATTTCCACCCAGACTAATGAGATAGTCAGCTCAGCACCTGAGCACCTGTCTGAGAATTGACACACATATACACACAAAACAGATTGCCAGAACAGCATAAACAAAAATCATCTCACTTGGCAGAGCCTCACAGATTTATCACACCTTTTATCTCACAGACTTATCTGTCATCATTTTACCATGACTTACTTCATCAACACTTCTTCTTTCCCCAGAGCTGGGTCTTAACCAAAAATTTCACATGCAGCTCTAAAATCCCCTACATTTTCAGATTAAGAGATATGCCAGAAATTTTATTTTCCCATAGTCAGGAAATTATTCTTACAAAACAATAGTTCTCTCCAGTCCAAATAGAGTAATGGGTGCAGGCTTGATTCTTCTGCCTGCAATTGTACAATTATGCTTTTCTTATGCTGTGTATTTGTCATGATTTCACTTTGATCACATCTATATACTGAAGTACTCAGCTGATGGAACCACTGGCTTTCTTTTTGAATAGTGGATAATGAGCAATGAAAGTAGAGAAAATCTGCATCTGACAAAATGTTGGAATTTGGATACATGATAAAATACCTCAAATGGTAAAGGATCTTATGGGTTAAGTAGCTGTTTTGTCTCCTGAATCATCACAGGACTAAAAGTGCTACATGGAGCTGGAATTGGAGACAACACAAAGAGTCATTTAGAACAGGCATTGCTATCTTCAAATACAATGTGGATGAAAACTGTAGAAACTCTGGAGGTCATTCTACTGCCATTAAAACAAATTGCAAAATTGTTGCAAGGGAGAGGGAGCAGGAGCCAGCTATCTGATAGGTTATTAAATACTGAGCCCTATTTAAAAGTATGTAATTTCTTCAATACTCAGTCTTCAATGCAATTTGTCATACACAATCTGTTTAACCCTCATAATATAAGAATTGTTTCTACATTTTGAAAATACAGTAACTACAGGGGAATTAGTGATCCTCCAGAAAAAGTAGGGTAACTGTGCCTCAGCAGCTACCTCATTTTTTCTGGCTATGAGTAAGTGTCAGTATCAGGATTCAAAAACAGAATTTCTTGGCTTTTCTTCTCAGGACAATATCCAAAACGCTGTGTCACTTTCTATGCTGCATGAAAACAGACTTAAAATAACACCAGCATTTTCCACCTTGTACTATGTATATCCCTTAATTTTAAAAACATTTCATGTAACTCTATCCAAGCTCAACAAAAAGAACCCATGGTCTGAATCCAAACACACCAAGTATAGAACTCCCCAAGGTCACACCCTCACTAGCTTTTTTACACCTGCACTACACTGCCTGCAAAAATAGTTACCCTATAGGCTGACTTCTGGAGAAATTCCTACTTTTGCAGATCCATTGTTGTTAGGATACAACAATATCAAAGCCATATAAGGCTTGCCAACTGTTTGATCATCACTTCACACCTTGTGGGCAGAAAACAAGTACAATTAATGCAGCTCAATTCCTTAAGTCAAAAGTGCATAGATCCAAGAATTTCATATTTTTTCTAATAGTGATTCTGTCTTTAACCTACAGCAGAGCAAGATGAATTGAATACAGAGTAGACAATGCCCTAGTAAATATTCTAGATTAACATTTTAATTACTTCTACTACCTTTGTAACAAAGACAAGATTAACAAAATCATTGCAGGATTAAGTAGTTACTGTCTAATGTTCCCAGTCTTATTATGATTTGTTCAAACCCATTACATGTACTTCCATATTGCAAGAGAAATCTATCTTTGTTCAAAACTAGCATATTTTAACAGGGAGCACTCCTAATGACACACAGGTCCTAACAAAACCAGCAACTGAATAGAATAGAGGCAGTTTGGTACTAAAAGACATTTAATAAATGGGATTTTCATGTCAATCTGGGCCTGCCATTTTTAAATGGTACCTCCTAACCCTCTGCAAGAATGGGCAAATGATGTTGGATGCTTCCTAGGTTTTTTTTTTTGACACATGTATCTTCAGGAGAACATAACCATGTCAATCATATTTCTTCTAGCACACTAAAATAAAAACATGATCCTCATTGAGTCTATAAAGATAGTCACAGGGTTTTTTATTTTACTTATCTCCATTATCAAGTACAAACTCAACTTCAGCATGAAGCTGCTATGACCAATTTAGACAATAAGTCTCCTTTAGATTACTTTTTTTATGGTCTCTTTACACCAGTAAGTTGTGTTTAAACATGTCTTTCAAATTGGTATATTCCATGTATTGTTTAAAAGCTGTGATTCTAATAATTTTGTCCACTTCAAGATCCATTTATAGCTTCCTGTATAGGTAGGCAGGATTTAGCACAAAGGAGCATCCAAATATAGATGGTTGTGTTTAGCACAGTGTTTGTTACCACATTATTTTCCTGCATTCCTGTTCCAACATGAATATAATTTCCCAGTGCAGAGAAACCTCAGTTGTAGACAGCTTACAGAGATCAGCCTCAGGCCAGGAGTACTCTGGAAGAGAAAAGTTATTCTGTCCTTGGAGACGCGTGCCATTTCTGGAATGAAGGCTGATATGTCAGCATAGAAACAAGGATGTCAAATATACTACTTGGAGCAGGCATACCTGAAATTTTCCCAGGGATAGCAAAGATTACACTTTCCCTGATACCAGTACTGGAATTATATATTTTCAGAAGCAAGGGAATGAGGAGTGACCACACTTTGTAAAATGATCAATTTTTCTCCTTACTATCACCAAACACTTCCAGACCCTTTTCCCCACTCTTGTCAGGCTGATCCCTCTCTTTATCCCCCTATTTAAACTTGTGAGCAAGGAATGAATGTTTTGTTACTGTCATGAAGGAGTGGTTACACAGGAAGTAGAGAAGTGAACACAAATGCAGGGAAAAAAGGTACGTAGGTAGGTTTGGGCTCGGTCCCCTATCTACACAATAGTCCCTAAAGATTAATGGCACTGCAGTATTTCATAGCACATATTGCCTTGTGTACAGTTAAATCATTTTTTTTAATTTGGAAACTTAATATTCAGCAAGAATGCTGGCTGGCAGTACACAGCAGCTCCTCCATCCAAGGAAGAATTCACATCTCCAAGCAGGACATATTCCTTCTGCTGTCAGTGAGCCATTTTCTACTTTGTGCCAAAGTGTCTGCAGAAGTCTGTCAGTCAAGACAAAACACATCATAGACTCAAAAACTTGGCCATGCCATTCCTCACAGTCTGCTACAGACCCGAGAGCAAGCCAGACAGCATCTGTGGAGAATACAGGAGGAAAGGTGACCTCCAGTTCACCAGCGGGTGTGAACAGATAGGAGAGATGTATTGATTCTGCTATTCTGGGTACATCTCACCCCACACCCACGTTCACACACATCCATACGAAACATTGCTGAAACCCCCAACACAATGTGGTGCATTCCATCCTTTGCACATTCATTCAGGACACTCCAAGAATAATGCCTATACATCCTGCTCGCACAGCATCCCATGTGGGACTGTCCCTCTCTCACACTGCCATTACTACAGTTCCAGCCTGTCCTCAGCCCCTGTGCAGATATCTCTGTAGCATTGCAATTGCCCCAAGGCAGCCGTTCTTACCTTCACATCTTGCACCAGGGTCCTCACCAGCAGCAGCTGACACAGATCCTGTGACTCATGGTCACAAGCCTATGTGTATCCTATGTAGTGCTGGTCAGGTTGGGAAGAAGCTTTGGTTGGAAACAGAAGAGCGAAGAGACAAAGATGGATGTACCATTCATCTCTCAAATATGACTGGAGGTACATGTTGCTGCAACAGATTTACAAGTAGACCAACACTTTTTTTTCAATTTGTTTTCAGTGCTCAGAGTTATTTTTGGCCAAGAATGCTATTCTTTGAGCGTCTGAGCTCCTCTGGAGGCTTCTTCTTCCTGTGAACCGTGGACTGGTTCACTGAGCAGCCTCCAAGTCCTGTGTGGTAAGCTATCAGTTCCAAGAAGAATGAGTCAAGTGTTTGCCCACATGAAATTCATTCCCTGTTATTTTAGGAAGAAGCAGAGAGGCTCATAACTCATTCTCATCATTGCTGGGAAGCAGTCACCAGGTCTCTTGCACAATGCATTGAACTGTGCTTTCATAGTGATTTAGGCAATATAATGTTACAGCCAAGGTAACACATGACATGGCAATGCCATGGAATGTGCCCTTGTAACAAATATTAAATATTTCAGCAGATATCCCTGCATTTCAACAAGGATCATCCATCTACATCCAGATTGAGATCTGTTGAAAATATTATAAAACAGATTCATCTAATTATTTTTAAACTTGTTAACGAAATAATTGCATTACTAACAACGACAGTAATAATTTGAATTCTTACTTATACCATAAATTAAATCTCATGCACGTCCATCAGCATTTATATTGTTCTTCCTTTGAATGTGAAGGGCTTGGAATCACTGGATCATGAGTTTTATTTTGGAAAAATGAAGCTCAGTCTGCAAACCTATATTTGATTCTTGCTTTTTTTTAAAACAGACTGAATCTGTGTTCAACTTTCCTTTGACTGTGCAGATGCATCTTCTTCAGCAAACACAGAGAAGCAATACTCAGCAGAGTCTCAGGTGAAGAAATTAACTCCTCCACTCCAAGCCTATCTTGACACAAGGCCTCAAGATACTCTCCTTTATCAGACTGAACAATTCTATCTTGAATGTCACTCCAGACACAGAATTCCTGCAGTGCTCCATATGGCTTGTGGATGGGTTCATCCAGGCTGAGAATCTTCATCACTGTAATGCCTAATTAGCTCCATGACTTCAGGACCTGTAGAATCAACCAGCCCTACCTACAAAGTCCATACCACAATCTGAAGGTCTTGATGGTGTACTCTCAAACAGGCTTAGAGAATAGACTTCTTGCACCATTCCCAAATCCTGCCTTCTCTCATGGCGCTGTGTAGTTTTCTTTGAAGGCTCAAGGCACAGTGTCTGCTCTACAGATGTTTGATGAACCAGCAAAAAGCACAGAATAAAATGCTATGCAAAACCAGAGTGGCAAGTGGTCACTGTACCTGAGATGGAGGTTAAATTTACCTCTAAATCTTCTCTGTCAACAGGTTATTTAAGGCTTGCCTTTATATTTTTATCCTTCCTGCTGGTTTGAGTTTCTGGATCATTACTGCAGATTAATGATAAATATACTAGTAAGATAGACTTCCTCCCAGTGGTTGGAAACATGTATTTTAGAAACTTGTTCCTCTACCAGTTTATTTCAGTGAGAATTTAGGTTTCCAAGAAACAAATCAGGCTATTTATATATTAGATGAGAAACAGTAAGGATAGATTTTACTTTTTAAATTTCAGCAAAAGCAAGAGTAACTTATAACTGTGCCATTAAAATGTAGTCTGGAGAAAAATGAGCAGATGTAAGTACATTTCTAAGTACCCATCAGTTGAGCTTGATGGTGAGTGAGAATGCAGATATTTTTACATCCCATATTAAAAAAAAAACCAGATGCTGGAATAATCTCAGCAGCTTCTTAATTCTGCAGTCTTTATGCTGTGCTTGGCATTGCAATATGCACAATCTCCCCTGATGTTCACAGGGTAAGTGCGAATGCAAGTATTGGCAGTTGGTAATTTCTCTAAAGAAGTAAGACCTGTGCTTTAGGGAGCCCCTTAAGAGAATGGTCTCCCCTCTGAGTGATAATTGAATATGGCAACTACAATCAATAAATACTTTTCAATTCCAATAATTTGAATCTCACATTGACTCAAATGTGATCCTTTGCTAATGTGACCACTTTGCAATGTGAGAGAGGTATGTTGGTTAAACTCATGTGACTGCAGCTTCCTGGAAAGAAAGTTTAGAATAACAAAGCCACAGACAACTGCAGAGAAAACTCCAAACATATCACCAGTACACCCAGCTTTTAACAGTATCCACTGAAAGAAACACAGAAACAGCAGAGAAGCAAAGGATAACATTAATTCATATGAAAATCCCAGATGGATTAAGACTGCTGAAGGTTGGGGTTATACAGTTATGCCTGATAGTTATGGTTCTAAAAATTAGGTTCTAAAGCCTCTAAGGAGATTTGCAGCACCACTACATTTGAAGTCTTAGACTTGATGGCTTTTTTTACTCCAGGATTGTTCTCCACGTTTGGATTTGTCATATCCACCGAGATGGTCACTAACAAATGTAGTAAGACAGATAGAAAAGCTCTTTAGACTTCTTTTGGGGATTCAGCAAGAGGGAGACTGGCATAGATTGGTTTACAATTTAAAATGGAATGACATCACACTTTTGCCTTCCCTACCAATTCTTTTGGATATACAGCCTGCAAGTAGGGAAAAATTCTGTGGTGTTGATCTGCTTGTGCTTTTAAGATAGAAGATGGGGGGAGAGGGCAGATAGGAGGGAAGGAGGGAGGGAAGAACAGAGGGAGAAAGGGCAAGCTGGTTAATGTTTTTCTTTCAGCTTGTTTTCTATGAGTCACACCACTAAGTATTTGCATTAGCAGGTCTCCTGCTGCTGCTACATCATTCAGCTGTTTGTTTAGTTGCTGTGCCTCTTGAGAAGTCCAGCAACACCAAATTTTTATACATCCTTCTTGTACTTTATTAATGAATTAAATCTTAAAGAAACAAAATGTTCCCATCACTATTCTTCTACCTGTAGAAGTAGCAGTCCCTCCAGTCTCAGTGCTATTACTCACTCAAGTAAAAGTTTACAGAACCAGACCAATATTTATTATTACTTCATTTTATGTTGTCTCCTGACCAAATGGTATCAGAAAAAACTGAAAATAACAACATAACTGGCATGTCACAATAATCAAGTTTAAAGTTCAAAGCTTCTTATTCCCATTTGTGAATTAAAATAAAAAAGTTGCTTAATCTTAAATGTTTGCAAACCCAAACACTGTGTATAACTTGACCAAATCACTTTGAAAGAGTTATATTTCTTTCTTTAGGTATGAGACAAACATTGTCCAGAAACATATCAAATCAGAAGTTATTTAAAGACTGAGACTGGCTTATTCTTGCAAAATTGGGTCTTCAAAAAAATCTTGTTACTGAGTTTAACAAAACTAAGGCTGTGAGCAAAACTCTATCATGGTCAGCATGAAGAGAAGCTGCTAAGTGTAATTAAAGAAAAGGAAGAGCTGCAGACAGCTTATTTTCTCTTTATGAGGATAAACAGCAATTTGCTGTTTGATGATCTTTCTCTCTTGCTTATTCCCCAGTATTCTGAATTTCTTTAATAGTTTGCTTTCAACTAAGCCCTTTTTTTTCATTTTCAAGAGTGCCAGCATAAGATATGCCAATTAAATACAAGGCAGAGACCTGCCCTACATGAAAAGGGAATAAAAGCACACAAACGTACCTGTTCGCAGAGAAAGGTAGCTCAGACAAGAGATCCACTCTATGAGAGAGACAGGGTCTCAAGAGGAGCGCTTGTAAAGGAAGCTCTTCAAAACAGCTTTGTATCTTCTACATAAGATGTTTGTTTTGGTTTTCCTCCTCTTTAATCAAAACAATGACTGGTGGGAGAAAAGCAGGTGTTTTAAGCCTTGTCTTGGTTGTAAAAGAAACAGCAGATTAAGAGAAACTTTTCTTCATTGCAGGCGTGTGATCTACGCAACTTTCTCCTGGTTCAACCCCAAATGGCGAGTGTGGATAGATGGTGTCTTCTTACTTGTGACATCTGTTCCCTGTGTGAATTCAGACATGCGTGTCCTGACTTCAATAACAAAAATGCTTTTTTTCTAGCTACTTGTTATTCTTGCTACACCAACATAACTGAGAGATTATGAGCTATAGCTCTTGTCTATCTTCAACAGAACTATGGGATAATTAAAGGACTACTCAAGTTATTTCTATGCAAATTAACTGCCTAGGTGAAATTTAAAACATAGCTTGCTCTTCAGAACTTTTCTCACTTGCAGTGATCTGCTAGAAGACAAAAAGTCAGCATACAAAAATGTTTAGTTGCCTGATTTAATTAATCTGGAGACTTCTATGTAGAAAGTATGTCTTCCACTTGCCACATGAGCATATTTTTTGAAGTGACTGAAAACATTGAACAATTCTTTGAAGCTGGAAGTTTAACCTCCCTGCTGTATGATTAGTGCTTCATTCTAGATCCATTCTTGCCCTATATGCCACTTGGGCTGAAGATAGCATCAGAGAGGTGACTTCTAAGATGACTCTGGAACAGTAGGTAGGTCATTGTCTATATTAAAAATGGCAAGGCACTGCAACAATTTATGTACTACAAGATATACTCTTTTCTGGAGCATGGTGGTGTTTAAACCTCTTTAGGTATACACAAGGGGCATCAATGATCAGTATGCTCTACTCAGAGTGCCCTTCCTCATCTCTTATTCTATAGTGAGTGAAACCCACTGGCTAAAACAAAGCTGCTCCTTTGCAGTGGCTGAGGCACAAGTAAGAGTGTACTATAACTGCCTGTTAATTAAAATACTCCTTCAGTTGAAGTGCTAAAACACTATCTGGGCTCTGAAAATGCTCGATTTTATCCCTGCTAACAATCCCATGAAGAATTTGCTTCAAATTTACATGAGCCTATGCTTTCCTTCGGTATAAAGGTTTTGCCTTATCGTATGACCTGTATTCTTCCACTGAGGTTTCTTCGGTTCCAGCTCTGCACTGCCACACAGCTTGTCAATAGCTTCCTGGGGAACTGCATGATCTGACAGGGAGTGGACACAGAGTTCTGAATAAACACATTTTTAAAAACTGCAGGAAATATCAGGGTAGTGCTGACATGAGGTCTAATTTATCCTCTGGTCACTTAATGCAGATAATGGAGGCTGGTGATAGAGAGTGCGTGCCCTGGGCTATACGCTGGTTCATTACACACACATGACTCCCTTTAAGTTTAACGTGAATTTAACGTACCAAGGAAAGAGAGGACATACCCTTCAGGGTGAGTGCACGCTCTCAAAACAGCTAAGGAACTCCCACAATAATGCCTGTTTCTAAGATAGCTCCAAAGACTAAATATTGATAGCTAAGCACTTTTATGACTGATACTTATGCTTCAAGTGTTTGTCTCAACCAACAGCTCTTTACATCATTAACATCGCTCTGAACATCAGATGTGTGGGCAGCACTCCTGCTTTCAGGCCTAGTTGTTTTGTGCCACCTTCAAAGAGATGCCCGGTTCAGAAAGGCACTGAGGCACAGCCCTCACAGGGCCTGCTGACCGCCAGCATTGCTCTTCTGGTCTCTTTGGCTTTGCATGCACCTCAGAATTTTGGTGCAGGTGCCCTCTGGACCTCCCCAGAGGCCGAATCCCGCGCTGGAGCCCTAAATGTTTACTGCGCCAGGCGGCCCCTGCCGTGTGTCCCTCCCGGCCGGCCGCCCGTGTGCGAGCGCTGCGAGGACGCT
>NW_005054299.1:3119188-3203622 GCF_000277835.1 Geospiza fortis
CTGACAGAGCACGGGCACAGTTGCCCGGTGAGCTGTCCGCCCTCCCAGGAGACACTGGAAGCCGCCCGGGCACGCCTCTGGGCCTCCTGCTCTGGGTGGCCCTGCCTGAGCAGGGGCTGGACCAAAAACCATCCAGAAGTCCCTTCCCACCTCCAGTACCCTGTGATCCTGTGAGGTCCTGTAAAAGCAGAACTGAGGATTCTCCTTCACGTAAGGCTTCCAAGACTGTGCTACAATTTTATAAGAGTTTTCTAGTCTGGTGTGTTGCTGGTGCTTCTGGCTTTGTGGTGAAGGTCTCTTAGGGCAAGCTTTGATTGCAGCCAGCAGGCCTCCAGTGGAGAGCTGCCGGTGCCTTGAGAGAGCGAGCAGCAGGGAATTGCATTTAATACCTCCTCCTTTCATTTCTGACGTTCTTTCTGCAAGCAACAGCAGGGCTCCCCTACTACGCTGTATGATCTTGCTCTGTTAACTAATTTCGCCTTGTAGCAGTAATGCTCTTGCTTGCACAGTGAAAATAAAAATCCCGTGTCAGTAAAGCCCATTAGCTTTAAACAATGTTGTTCTCTCCTACTGAATACTCTCTTGCTTTCTGATCTAACCTGTGCTTTGCAGCATTTGAGAAGATAAGAGAGCACATAAGAATCCAGAAAAATTTTCCCACACTACTGTAGGTCATTTACTGAGAGGAAGAGCTGATCTCCATGATGAAGCCAGCCAGTGCTCTGCTGTAGTAGTTAGTCAGTACCACCTTGCAAATGTTCATGCATCTGAAGATACTCAGACCTCCTTCATCGGGATTCATTGTCATCAGATACTTCGGGGTTTTTTTGGGGTTTTTTTTGGTTTTTTGGGTTTTTTTAATTGACTGCTAGCAGAAAGTGCCTTTTTTCAGAAAGTAAATTTAGTTGCAAAGGTCCAGTACAGCTGCACATTTTGAAGAGTTCATTTTGTTAAGTCTTTAGCAGTCAACAAAGCCCCTACAGCCAAGCCCTCATGTTATTTGAAGAAACTACTTGAGTACACAGTTTTGGAATACAAGATAGCGGTGTAGCCTCTCTGTTGCTTTCACAAACATGCACATACCTGCCCATATTTCTTCATACCTTCTGCTTGGAAACACTAGTGAACTTCTAGATCAAATTGTGCCTTTATTGAAGCCAATGTCAACATCATTGTGGACTTCAGTGGGGACTGGAGTAGGAACCAAATTTACAATTGTGATTAAAAATCACAAGTAAAATGCACTTGCCCATTTACGATAATTGTATATTTTTAAAGTTCTTTATTGAGCCAGTTGTAAAGCATAAAAATGGGAAACAGGTTTTATGAGGTGCTTTTTCTCCCTAGTGGTTTTTAAATGAATTATATAGAAATAAAAATATGCAGAAAAGATGTCCCGATTCTTCTGGACTAGCATAGTATGAAAATATTAAGAAATTGCAACAATATAAAGAAGTTCCAATCTAAATAAATGAAATGGTTATGAAGTTATAGAGACATGCTCATTCATACATGAAGAGCTGTAGTTGCCCAAAAATGCAGAGTCCAAAGATCTTTTTTAAGACACATCAAGGAATATACAGGTATAGCTAGGCAAATAGAGACTTCAAGATCTGGCTGATGCTGGCAGCCTGATCCATTAGGATAATGAGAAAGTCTTAACTCTTTTAATTATTTACAACTGTTTGGCCCCATTCTGCATGGGAAGTGAATTCCTACTGAAAGTTTTTATGTTTGTCACTCAGGTAAGACATATAAAAATATCACCCTTTTCATCCTGCAATAGCTGATTAAGCCAAGATCTCACAAACATATGATGATAACTTTACCACCTATAATTCTCCCAAAATTTTGCTGGTCTCAGCCTTGGCTGAGTTTATAATTAATAGCTGATAACATATTTTCCCCTGTCCTCCAATTCCACATTAACTTTGTGACAGTGCATCTTTAGATAATTTGTCTGTAAATCACAGGTTTAATTTTATCTCAGCACATTTAGACACCAATGGCTGTCTTTAGTTATTTAATTTAAAACTTTGAAGTTGTTAATTTGGCCTCA
Organism: Geospiza fortis; assembly: GCF_000277835.1. Taxonomy (NCBI): domain Eukaryota; kingdom Metazoa; phylum Chordata; class Aves; order Passeriformes; family Thraupidae; genus Geospiza; species Geospiza fortis. Next base: position 3,121,248 of record NW_005054299.1, read on the forward strand.
TTAGTTGAAGTGTCACAGTATACAGTTCACAGAAGTATTTGGAAAATTTTAAAATGCTGAGTTAATACTACTTGCCACTTCAGAGGAATTGAAACTCTTTCAAGGCAGCTGCTGAAGTGTTTGTTAGTACAAAAAATGTATTGACAAATACTGAGATCTTTTTTCTCATCCTTTTAATTGTGTTTAAAGATGACACAAACTGATGTATCAACTACTCCATAACAAATTCTAATAGATTTACTGGGAAGAATAATTAATCTCTTCTTGTATTCAGAAGGTAACTTTTGGTGTTAGAAGATGTAGTATGAGGACAAGAACAGATTGAGTTATGTATTCACTTGCTGAAGGGTTTTTTTCAGTTACTTCAAAGGCAGTATCCTGGTGGTAGGATGCTGAACTAGATGGACTGCAGTTCTGATGCAAAGGAACATTATTTTATTGACATATGTCACAGAAAGCTCAGCTTCTTGAACAGGCAGTACTCGTACCCTCAGTGCCTCGTCCTGGCTCTGCAGTTATCCCCTGAATCGTGCTTCATGCAGCCTGATATGGGTTTTTTCCTTGGCATTTAGGAGCAGAAGCATCGCTGTTCCTGCTATCCTTGTGCTAGAGGCTTTATGACTCGATGGAGCAGAGCTGTTTTATTGGCTTTTGGCCACCAGGAGCTTTTTGCATATTCGGAAGAAATTTCCAGTTCGCTGGAATTGCCAGTGCTTCACCCTCCCGTGTCACTGCTGTGGCCACACTTGTGGGTGAGGGTGACTTTGCTTTGTGACGCCTGACACTGCTTATGCCTCACCAGCGCCAAAGGTGCTGGACTGAGCTTCCTGGCCACCCTGCCAAGGGCACAGCAGGCCCCTGATGTGACATAAAGAAAATAAGGAGTTCCCAGTTTTTTCTTTCCCCTATTCAGCCATAGGTCTGTTATTTCTATCTGGCGCAGCTGCTGCAGGAAGAGGCCGTACTATCTCTGTGAACTGCAGAAACTTGTAGCTTACTGCTGTGAGCCAGCAGGTTTCAAATGGGAACTGCAGTTCCTTGTGAAGCTCTTATGTTCAAGATGGTCACCTTTGACCTACCACATGGCACATCAGGGATGGTTTACAGTTCTGGAGGTTGAAAAATGGAAAATCGAAATAATGCCATAATACTAAACAGCGTGACGACTTAAAGGGACGAAATTATTTTCTTGTTGAAATCCCAACAAAATAAATTATAGACTTATTAATGTATTTCATTCATGCAATATTGTAGTTTCAGCAACTGTTCTGAACACTGGTTTTATCTTCCAATGCTTTATACCTGACAAAAAGAGGGAAAATTCAGCAATTTGTCGCTGTATAGAACAGAAGTTGGCTTCAAAATTTCTTGCTTTGTCAGGCAGTAACATTCCAATGTCATGTCATGTAGAAAAAGTCAAAGCATGTGCATGAGCAGAGGAAATCCAGTCAAGTGATGGAAAAAAATCTAAAACTCAAGGGAGAAGAGACAGCAATTACCAGATGCTCTAGTTAAATATTTCTTTCTGTGCTCCCTTTCAATCTTTTGATTTAATTTATTTTTAAGGTACATTCTTAATTCTAAATTAATGTATTTCACACATGTCCTGCCATACCTTGGCATGTAAACACTAGGATAAAATTAATGGAATAAGCTGTGAAGGCTTGTTAATTAACAGTGAATTTGCTTTGTTCTGTGGTAGGTTTTTTTTTTTCCTACAAGGCATTATTTCCAGTTTCAGCCTTTATCGGCAGGAGGAGATCAAATAGAAAATAAAGCATACGAGACTAGTAGAGTTGGGGTTTCTTCTGCTTGTGGGTCAGGGGCTCTGATGCAGCCTGTGGCTTTATATTGATTAAAAGAATGGAGACGAGTTATCAGCCAAGCTATAATGACAGAAGAAACTAAGTCTGAATAGCTTTTTCTCATTTATAACTTACATTGTAAATAATATCATTTATAGGAAGGTTAAAACCCTTTACCAGTGTGGCCCTGCATCTGACTAGAAGTTCCTTTGGTCAGATATGTCTCCAATACTGGCCATAAGTAGATGTCTGGGAAAGGCTAAGAACACAACAAGAACACAATACTTTCCCTTTTTCCTTTCTCAGCCTTTTGGGGGGAAATGGCCTTCAATCTTTGGCTGACCAGTGTGGTGTATACATAAACTTCAGGGTTTTCCAACAGCACCCATCTCATGTTTCAGTGCTTATTTGTACTTAAATTGTTTCTCGTGACTTGCTGGCTGTGCTGGGCTAGGGCTTGCATGTGGCAGATCAAGATCATTTTGTGAGGCACATGTCTGCACAGAGTGAAGGACAGCTGTTGCACTGAGAAACATTAAACCTCTGGTTTAACCAGAAAAAACAGATTGGAAGGGGAAAAGATACACATCATGGTCTTCGATTCTCTAAGTTAGGCACTAATTATAAACACATTCCTAAAATCTGATGGATAGTACATTGCTGCACAGTCACGACAGCAAAACCCTTCATAGCAATTTGAAGCTCAAGGAAATTTCCATTGCCACAGCACTCGACCTTCTTCACAGGGAATAGAGAGAAAACATTTGCTTGCTCTGGGGGAGAGCAGAGCATGCTCATGGAGTAGGCTGCACATCCTTGGCTGGATGCTGCCACAAACCTCCCAGGCTGTAGAGAGGGATACTCCAAGGTCTAGTCCATGTCCAAGGTGAGTCTTGGGCATTGGTAGAAGGGAGAGACTGTATTGCAGTCAATGTTCTCTCTGCTAAGAAAAACAGATTTTTGGAAGAAACGGAGGAGATGGGGGTAGATGTGATTTGAGGGCTTGAATTTCCAGGTCTTGAATTTTCAAAGGAGTCTAAAATAACTGAAGCAAAGTGCCAGCTGCAAGTTCATATCCATCAGCAGAGACAGCATAAATTTATTTATATCTTGATTTTACCTGCCCAGGAAGGGGCCGTTTTTCTTGTTGATAAATGTGAAGTGTTTCACTTATATTGTGCTTATTTTAGAAACCCAAAAAAGAGTTCCTGCCTTTATTAAAATAAGTACTTGACTGTGTTGCACTGAAATCCATGAGCTTCCACAGCATGCCTGTGTACTTGAGAGGTAGCTCAGTTACTTTCTTGGGCAATCATGTAATTTGTGCTTCATCAACTACAGTTTATATATTAATGAATAGGCTCCTTGCTGTCAAGTTCTTTCATTTGGATGCTGTGTAAATGGTAACAATTTGCAGATGAGCTCTGGCCCATGAGAAGCTCAACAGGAGTCATTCTTTATCCTGGAGGGTGAGAGTATAGGCTAATCAGTACTTGAGCAGCCCACAGATGTTTAATTGAGATAAAAGGACTGATACAATTAAGGTGCTCTTTCTATTTATTTCAGAATCTTGAAAGCATTACTAGGAAATTATGTATCTGTCCTGGATGAGAAGAAATAATTGATCTGTATACAGAAATGACATGCAGGGGTGAAAATGTCTGAGCACTTAGAAAAAGACATCCTCCTAATACACATCGCCATATTCTGTTTTGCTAATGACAAGAGATAGAAAAGAAAGAGCAGAGTAATAATTTTTCCACATACTTTTATGGGTTTTTTTATTATTTGTCTCCTGTTCTTATTTTTCTGCTGTATAGAGGCCCAAACTGTAGCACCTCCCTCATACATCAAAGAAATTTGATGAAGGACTGCCTTGATCTTTCTTGCTTTCATCTGCCTCTCATTGCTTCTCCATGTTTTCTCTGTCACTGGGTGGATACCACCCAGTGACAGCAAAGGCATTTGAATGGGAGTGTCTTTGCTCTGTTGAGGGGCCTTGCAGCTGACAGGCACGCTGCTAAAATTGGATCTCATGATCAGTGGGAGGGTGGCCTGGGTTTGGGTTCATCCATATCTTCACAGGGGCTTGCTAGGGTATCACTTATGTAACTGTAACAGTTGCTTAATGTGTCTCCAGCTCTTAACAGTTAATCATGTGGTTTATGATATCAGATAAATAAATACCACAAAATACAAATCTCACCCTGTTCATCCCATACAAGTATGATAAGCTTTAGTAGAGGCAGTTGAGTGACAGGACTGTTCCACAGGAAGTTGCAAAACTAAGAAAAATAAATGGTGCCTTATTAGAATAAATATTAGAACCCCTCTGCTTATGCCTTTACATTCTTTTTTTCTTTTTTGATTGGTTGAATCTGGAGGGTCTGTCTCAATTCCCAGGTTCCAGAGCTTTCAAATGTTCATATTTTTTACCAATTTGTACCAGAGTGAGTCCCGAGAAGCCCAGGGGAGGATCTCCCAGGGCTTCAAGACTCAAAGATCGGGCATAAGCTGAGTTCTCAAAGGTCTCAGGTTTCATGCTGCTCAGCGGGAAGGCCAAATGTAGTTTTGGGGTTCACAAGAGAGGATGGTCCTGCTACTTCCACAAAGCGGGTGGGCCTGGAAACAGCAAATGTTGGACTGGCTGTGCACCCAATAGAGGGGAGACCGTGTGGTCTGACTGAGTCCTGCAGGGAGCCTCTGCTGTCCTGCAGCTGGCAGGATTCCTTGCAGACCATAGCTATGAATTTAGAGAAACCCTGTTCTTTCTCTGCAAAATATTTCTGTCTTGACAAACCAATAAACAATGCCACAAAAATTCCTATTTTTCTGGAAATCTTTGGATCAGCTTTAAAGTCCTGCACAAACAATAGTCAAGCTGGGTTTGTTTTAATGTTCTGGATTAAGTTTGTAGATGCTGCTTCCAGAGCTGATGCCTGTCAAGGGCTTCTGCAGGTATTGAGACATGGACCCAGAGTAATCCCAGTCCACTAGGAAATTATGGGTGTTAGGATGTGGGTGTTAGGATGCTGAAAAATAATACGTCTGTTATTCAGGTCTGAATGCCAAATGCATGTCTTGGACATTGTAGCTCTGTAGCTCATCAGGCAGTCATGTAATTTGTGCTTCATCAACTACAGTTTATATATTAATGAATAGGCTCCTTGCTGTCGAGTTCTTTCATTTGGATGCTGTGTAAATGATAACAATTTGCAGATGAGCTCTGGCCCACGAGAAGCCCAACAGGAGTCATTCTTTATCCTGCAGGGTGAGAGTATAGGCTCAGGTGAGAGTATATCCCTGTGGATAAAGGTCCACTCCTTTTTACCCTAACTATCTCTATCAATAGAAAACCCTGATGTCAAGCATAAATGCCATTGCTTAATAGGTATGATCAAATCTGTTTCTGTTTTTATTCTAAACTTTGCACATTCTCATCAATGAGAATGGCCTCATATATGTCCAAATTTCTAGCCCAGTGTAGTATGTGGAGATGAATCCTAAAATATGACTATGTGAAAGAGGATATTTTGTCAATAGAGAATAATAGCACAGGAGACTAGACTGATGTTTGGAATCTTCTTAAAAACTGCACTTGTCACTCACTTTTGTACTGAGAGCCAAAGTTTTCAACACACAGAGCCCTCAAATCCGGGACCTGATGCTGCTCAGCAGCTTACTGGAGACAAGTACAAAGCTTCAGAATTAAATTCCTTGGTTCTGGAGAATGATCCTGTCACAGCAGCAAATGCTTAGCTGTATGTTTGATTCTATTTCATTGTAGATCATTTAAAATATTCAGAAAGAGTTGGTCTGATGTTTTCTGTGAATACCAATAGCAAGGTCATTTCTTATCTGTGCGTTGTAATTATTGAAAATGTAAAAATGAAAAAAAAGCATCTCTTTTTCTTGTAACTTCCATTCAGCACTTTTACTGTCACCTTTTTAGGTGTGCTGTGGTTTATATTCAATAGGTATGATTGCTATAGAATACAAACCAATAGATAAACTATTTTAGCATCTATCTGTCTGCTATAAAAAAGATCTGATTTTTTTTACATATAATTTACAGTCTGTGTCTCCTCTTGAAAGAACTGTGCATGGATGTAAAATAGCAAAGTATAATGCTAACCAATTACACTGATTTATTGTAATCCAGTACAATTAAAGCAGTTTGGCACAAATGAAAGTTACTGCTGCAGTGTTTCTGTAGGGAGACAGATTAAGGTGCTACAGAAATGCAGAAAACACAAAGAAATTGAAGAGACTGTGTTGACAACAAAACAAATCATTAAATAGAAATGAGCCCCTGCTATATCTGGGTCTTGTTCCCTCACCTAATAACTGCAAAGATCAGGGCTTAATTTATAGTTGGGTAAGTAAGTATTGAGTGCGTGGTATAGATTCCCTACTGTGTCTTACACAGATTTTACAGAGGTGGTCATGATGGAATTAAGAATTCCTCCATTCTGAAACTATCCCAAAACACAACATTTTCTGTTGCTGTACGTGATTTTCAGCAGAGGGGAGAGAGAAGCTTTGCTCTCTGCTATGGCTCAAATTGAAAACTTCCCAAAAATTAACACCATCTTTTCAAATGCTGCAGATTACTTCTTTTCATTCTAAGAAAAGGCAGAAATAATAGCATCTGAATAGGTGCTGAGCTATTTTGAAGATAGTGCTAAGACATGGTTTTACAAAGTCAGTGTGTAAAGCCCACAGGACTTTGGCTTGTAAGGAACATTGACAAATAACTGTTGTTAAGAGACTGAACCTTTCACATTCAGAAACTCTACCAGACAGTTCCCCTGTAACACTATCAGACATTTTGCTCTGGAAAAGGGTGCTCATCATCCAAGGCCTGATCTTGCAGTTAACTGGAGGATGTTGCCAGTGGCATCAGCTTGCCTTCGTTCTGCCTCCATGCGTGGTGTTGATCATCCCAATGGATCTTCTGAACCTGAACTATCATCTGATCAGTTCTCAAAATAATTCTTGCCAAAATAATTTCCTTTTTTCATGGTTTTCTATTGGGAAACACACCATTCCTTGGAGATTGTAGGGCTCCCTAAGTCAAACGTGGCTGCAACTACAAAATCTATGCAGTGTTTCTTTTCATTAGAATAAAAATTCTGCATATTTCAACAAAGTTAAAAGTAGATGTCCTGAGGTTTATTCACAGGTCTGATACTCAGAAAATCAAGTTGCATTTCTTTGCTGTTAAATCTGTTCCTCTTGTTACAATGAACAAAGCCAGCTTTTTCAGCTTCCACAACAAAGACAATACTTTTTCTTCCGCCTAACTGCTATTTATCTTGTTTGCAAACTTCAGTTATAAACTTCTTGGGTCTGTTAATGAGTGCCTGACTGTTTGTACAGAGCCTGGGACAGCGATCTGATTGAGACTTCAGGAAGTCACCAGAGTTCAAACAACAGCAGTAACATTCTGCTATGAGTCAATGGATGAAAATGCTCCTGTAAGGGACTGGTTAATTAAAGGTCTGCCGTTACTGTGATTTTGTTCCATCACAACATCTGTTTAGTGCCTGAATCATGGGTTACATGTAGCATGCACTTTTCAAGTAAAATTTACTTTTGCCAAAGAGTTACAATTTTTGATACATGCTTCTTCCATTTCATCTGTCCTCACTCAGAGCAGTTTCCCACTGATGTTTTTCTGCCTCAAATAATTGTAGAGTCATTGTTGAGCTGAAGTGGTAGGATTGGACACAAGAAGATAAAGAATTACTTTGTTCTAAAGTTGGACATGGATAAGACCTCTTTTCAATATAATATCCTTATATCTTTAATGCTTTTCAAAGATGTTTGACATTAAAAAGAAAGACAAAAGAAGTAAAGATTAGGCCAGAGATAATTTATATTTCAAAATAAAGAATCAAAATTATTAGTACTAATATATGAGATGCAGCTAGACTAATTTGTTTTTAAATCTTTAGCGAGTATATATGAAGCTATGATTAAGTTCCACTATTTTCCAAAACATTACTAAAAATACTTAAGGAATACAACTAAATAAATAGCATTAAAAAACCCCAAATATTTTGATGTGTTACCTTGGATTTGAGAGCAGTAACTTCCTTTGCCCATATCCTGTTGTGACTACAGAAGGATGTTTTCAAAAGACAAAAAAAACCCTGACCTTTTGATGATTTTATTAACTTAGGGACCCATGACAATTAGAAATATGAGCACAGAGGAAAAGTAATTAAGTTTACTCAGCTCCCATTTATTTAATAGCATTTTTATTTTATGTCTAAGGTGGCAGAGAATCTGATAGAAAAAAAAAAGAAAAAAGAAAGAAAAAAGAAAAAAAGCACTGCTCATAATCTTTCCAGCCTTTGTTTTCTCAGAACACTGCCTAATTGTCTCTGTTACCTGCATCCTTTTATCTTTAAGAAGGCCATTCCAGACAGGTGATTTTGTTAAAAACTAAGCTCCCAGTGTGGGGCCTGAATTTCAGAACCAGTTGAAAGTGCACTCTCAGAAAGAAACAGCCTCTTTTTCAGGCATCATAAAGGTCTAAAACCTGATTAAGTTCTCTGCCCTTAGATTTTGCTTAAAGGTGTAAACATATGGTTTGTGAACTTGCAGCAATGTCTTTGAAACCAAAAGTTATTCTGAAATATGCATATGAGGACAAAATAAAAGGTTTTATTGTTTAAGAAACAGACACCCCTGGTTCCTCCCCCAAATTACAACATTGCCTTGAAACCAAAGAAGGAATGTTATTGATTTTTCCAGTTCTGATGACACTTGGTGTGTCCTTTGACATTCAGGATCATCTCTCAGGAGATATTTCCTTTACAACTGTCAAATCAAATCAGGCAAATCCAAGTTCACAATTAAGCAACTTCTGCTGCCAGACAACCCTTTGGAGTATAAAGCTACTGAGCACCAGGTTCCTGTATGCCAGTTGACTTATCTTCTTAAGAAGCATGGAATTTCATGTGTGGGTTTAAAGTGATAAGATTTATCTAGTGGAGAAGATTATGTATGCACATTGCAGTGCTACTGGCTTGCTTCACATTAACAAGGAGTAGGTTTAAGATGAATCAAAATCAGTCTTTAAACTGAAGACTGTCTATTTAAATTAGGGTTAAAATCATTGCTGGAACTTTTACATATAGACAAATAGTTTCACTAAGATGAAAGTAAGTTAAAAATGAGGACTGAAGTTTAGTCTCCATGATCAGACTTGCAAATTAAGGTACCAGCTTTTCCTTGATTGTAGTGGGAGTTAGAAACATGATTGGGTTGAAAACCATACCACTGGGCAGGTAGGGACTGAAATCTTCTGGATTTCCTATGAGTCTGTGTCAGTCTGACCTCTGTGAACTTATGTGGCTTTGGAAATTGAGACTTGGCCATTTCAGCTGTTAAATTTTACCTGTTAGCTGTAAAATTTACCCTGTTACTTGTCTGAGATAAATTCATCTGCCAGCAGTGCAAGATTTCTTCCTAAAGTAGGTGGAATTCCATGTATGTAGAATTTGTGTTCTTGCAACCCATTCTTAATTCAAAATGAGCAGGGATTTGTTTGCTTTTTTGCTGTGTTGGGTCTGGCTTTTCTTTGCTATGTTGGGTCTGGCTTCTGTGACCTGGGCCTATACTGTTTTGTGGAGTATGTGTAGAAAATCTTCAATGCTATGCTTTTTTCACCACTGCTTCCCTTGGGCACATGCAGCACAGTATCAGACTGAGCTGCTCCTTCTTTTGCCTTGAAGATGTTTAGCAGAGACAATCTTTTAGATTGCAAAATATGTGACCTTTGCACAATGCCATGGCTCATTTCTGTGGCATGTAGAAAATTGCCCTGCTAATGCTGTTGTAACAGAGAATTTCCTCTCAAAGGATCTGGTCTAAAGGGTCCTATTAACTGAGAGGGATTAAACCAAACAGAAGAAATCTGGCAAGGAAAGTAAATTCCAAAGTTCCAGCCTTTCCATACCTGTATCAGTTGCAATGTGGCATTCTGGCCAGAAGATGATTCCTCAGTAATCCCCATAAGGACCCACAGAAAGATAATCACAATTCTTAATGTTTTCATTAATACATAACCAATACATTTTCCTTCCTTGCCAAGGATCCTAGATAGCCATGGTGCCTACATACTCCTTGATGGAACCTTTCAGAGGACACATGAGTCTCAAAAGTAGCTGTAAGTATTCACATTATTACTTGAAAAGTGACTGAGTGCTCCAGTTTTGGAGTCACAGCTTAAATATGATGACACTATTAAAAATACATATTTTATTATTGAAATTATGTAAAGTAGATAAGTCCTTCTAGTATCTGCTCTGTATCTCACTGTCTTAATTTAGATAAACAGCATTCCTGTTCAGGATGTTTGCCAAGCACCTGTGGAAGAGCTGCTGGAAAGCTGTTCTGCCTTAAACTTCCCTTCTCAGAAATGCTATTCCACTGCACCTTCTCCAAGTCCATATTCCCACTTGATTGATTTGACAGTTGGCAGTGATATAAGCTCCTTTCAGTATAGCAGGTCTGCAGTTATATTAGTCTTTAAAGAGTAAAATAATTGACATATTACAGAGAACAGTCTTCTACCCCAGTAAGAAGCAAAAAGCAGTGGCTTTGAATCAGCAGTCTGGTGGGAAGCAAAGTCACCTCCTGTGTTTTTCAGAAGCCTATTTTTGGTTTTCAGTACATAGAAAAGACATGTTTTATCACTGTCATTGTGTATCAGTCGAACTTTAACACTGCTACAACTGGATTTATGGTATGACATTATACCTCTAGACATGATATATTCTCCAGGCATGATCAGCAGAGGTAATCTCTTGCAATTCAATCAGTGGAAACTAGGTAAATTAGTCATCACACAAGTACACCTTCAGAGCTATAATAAATTGCTAGGAAAGTCATTATAAAGTTGAAAATAAAAAAAGAGTCGCTGTTGAGAGGCTTGTCACTGTTCTTTAGTATTTGTTCTTGGGTCCTGTATCCTGGAGGTCTTTCCTCTTATGTAGAAACAAAATATAAATGTATTGGAAGTAGAATAGTCCTCTGAGTTTGGAAAGATTTTCAAAAGCAGGCAACTTTCTGTAGATAGATCTGTGCTCATATATAGAAAATGTTGAAACTCTGAAAGGCTGAAGACTTGGATCAAGCAATTTGCTGAATGTTGCAGCAAATGAGATCTGTGTAAGGCAGCAGAAAATACAGAACTTGGATTCTGTTCAAAAATGGGCTTAAGAACATTGCCTGTCTTTACAGCACACAAAAGGGCTGTTTCAATTTGACTTGACATGTGTTTGCACCATCAACAGAGCCTCTTAACAGGGCTACTTAAAATTCACAGTAGATTTCAATTTCTCATTTCCTTCAATTTGAAGTTGCTCAAAGAAAACATAAGAAAAAGTTGTTTGAAAGTGTAAACTTTCTAGGGAGCTCAAATAAGATGGCCCTCTGTAATGGTGGGAAATACTTAGTAGGAAACCCCCTAAGTCTCCCCATTTCATTGTTGTTACCCTTATAGCCTTTTCTTTGAGAAAGGGATGTGCTTTTTCTTGTCCTCTCTTCAGAGAGATTGAGACACAAAAACACAGAATAACTTGCCAAAGTTCAACAGAAAGTCTCTGGTGAAGGAAGGAATTTGATTTTTTTTTTTCCTTTCCTTACATAGGAATAACCACAATGTTGCTTATTGCACAATGTCAGTAATTTTCTGGACACAGCATAGAGTTAGATTTTATGAAAGACAAAAATTAGATTAAACTACTAGTGCCTTGTATATCTTTAGCATTTCAAATTTGGGGCAGTTATTCATTTTGAGAAGAATGTTCTTTTTATAAATGGATTTTCCCTCCATTTTTAATCTTTGGATATTTTTTAGATTACCACTTCATTCTTCTGCTGTACTTTTTCACTGAATATATTGAAATCAGCTTGTCACTGCCAATCAGGAAAAGATTTGGGGCATTTACCAAAATACTTTTTCCATTCCCTTAGTGACAAGAGCCTCTAGCTGCTGTGATTTAGGGCTTTGCCATTCCTTTAACTCAGGAGAGCCATCCCACTTTAAACCAGCTTGGGATGGTGCTGGATGTTACTGAAGAGCTTGTTCCAGTTGTTTTTGCCAGCAGGAGGTTACAGCACAGCTGGCAAAATTAATGAAAAAAAATTATTTTTAGAAGTTTTGGAGTGAACAATACAGGTCTGCAGCACATAAGAGCTTTAAAACAGAATAGTACTGATTTTAACTATTTTTTTTTCTTTATTATGGCATTGACACACAAGTGGTTTCCCTGTATAAAACTGGACATGTAAAGGCTCATGATTAGAAGGTTTTTCAGCTTTGTATTTGTCTGCCTCAGGCATCAGATTCCATTGTGGTGCCTGTTCTATCATGCTCAATTTAATTGAGACAAGAGGTAAATGCAGTTTTCCAAGAATGCTGCACCAAGTTCTCCATTCTTGATAGCAAACATGGAGTCAGCATTTCTGCTGATGTCTCTGCACCTGCCTGTGTGCTGGTGGAACCACTCTGGCTGTGCCTGTGTGTTCCCTGCACCATCAGAATGGGTGGCCCTGGAGCTGAACAGCACCTCTCTTCAGCTGATCATGTTGGGATGTGCTGCTGCTCCTGGACCAGCAGTTGAAACCAAGTCTTCATGTCAGTGCCCTTCTGGTAGACTTAGAGTCACTGCAGGAATACATCAGGAAATAATACTAAGTGAAGCAACAAATCCAGCATAAGGTGTCCTGTCCAGCTCTTTCTTATGGTGTTTGTTCAAAAGATGACACCATAAATTGAATTTATTCAAGCTCCTTGGCAGTGAAAAGCAGTTTGTATCACTGGCTCACTTTGGTAGGCAAGAGATAAGAAAAAGCAACACAGCAAGGATGCAGCCAAACTGAGATTAGAAGGATTGATTCCCAGACTCTCAACCCGAAGTCTCCTATTCCTTCAAAACACAATAAAAGCTATGAAACAAAGTTATTAGCTTAAATTGTACACTGGGGACTTGAACATTGAAACAATCATTTATTTCGTTGGCTCAGAAAACCAAATCTGGATAGGGTTGGATGGGCTGATTATCTCAGTGTAAGGGTCATTCTGGGTCTGTAGATGGAAAGTCAGGCACATTAGGTTTTTGATCTCCAGTATTCTGTTGATTTTTTAATACTATGTGCTGGTAATTTTCCATCCACAAATCCTGTCAGGAATTAAGGGGGTTTTGAGAAAGAAATAATTTTTTTGTTTGGAAGCAGATTGAAAGAAAATGAACACACTGACAAGTTAAAAAATATAAGTAAATGCTTCCCTGCTTCTTAACTTCCTTTTTTTTCTGGGTTAATGAGCTTAAGTCAGATACAGAGACAAATTTTTATGAATCTGGGAAGTCTGGCAAATTAGAGATTCAGAGTGGTGTCATGGTCAGTCTGTGAGTAACACAATTCAGTTCCATGATCTGGTTTCTCTTCTGGCCCTACTTCTGTCTCTGTCTGTATCCAGTCCATTTACCTCACTACAGAGTGCTCAAGTTAGGTCTGGTATCACCAAGAGGAGAGATATCAATGTGCATTTTTCAGTACTGTGTAATATTATCTAATAACACTATTAGCATTAATAATAGTCTTAATGCTCTCTACTAATATTTAATATTCTCTAGTATTAAGCCTTTCAGAAGGCAAATGCTTTTTATTTTATCAGATATTAAACTATGAGATCCCCTGTTATTCTCCAGAGTTCAACAATATCAAAGGCTCATGCACTACTTATTGCAACCCATAATTCTCAGGTACTCAAAACCATGAAAACTGGGAATAATCTGCCACTTCTTCATGTGTTACATTCTGTGCGATTCTTACTTTTTGAAATAAAAGAATGAATACTGACTTGATGTTGTTGCAAGAAGGAGAGGATAAATATTACAGTATTTTCAGGACTATTATTACCTGAGACATTGCTTGTTCCATGGAATAAACTTAGATTTTTTTCCTCTTGCAGCTTGTTCTGCTGGACCATCCTGCAAGATCTCCAATCAGCACATCATTCAAGACCACATGGCTGCTCATTTCAAGAAATTGATGTCTGCCAAAGGTTTGCATAGTCTTTAATTATGAAATATATATGTAGGTAAAAGGTGAAATCAGAGTCAAGGATATGTTGGTTGCCCTATTTTTGGCTGGCTGCTGAATTTCTTCCCCTTTCTTTCCTCCCTCTCTCTGTCACTAACTCAACAGGAGTAGGAGGATTTAAAAGTGAGGCAATAAATGATGTGCCCTAAGAGACATGTAGAACACTCAGTTGGAACTGTAACCTTGTCTTGGGAGAAGCTTGGGAGAATTCTGACTGTTGAAAGATGCAAAGTCTGTGGTGAGAAACTGTTCCATGAAATGACAAGTTCATGTTAGGAAGAGGAATATTATCTAATTCCCCTGTATTATTTTACTCATAGTTTCTGTTTAGGTGTATATGGCAGTGGACTAACAGTAAAGGTAAAATGGGAACTAGGGCAGGTATTTGTTTAACTGGGAGAAACCACTGAAGAATGAGTGGGGTTGCAGCTTTTGATGTTTAAAAAGTTACAGTATCAGTCCTAGGTAACCTAGAGGGAAGTTCCACTAACCACATGTAGTTATGCTCCTGAGGGCTCTTCAAATGCTCTCCCCACTGCAAATAGCCACAAACAACTAGAAAGAAAATTCAGAAATTAAAAAAAAATGTCCTCCGTGAATTGTCTGGAGCTGTGTAAACTTCCAGGTGCTTCAGGTGCAGATGAAACAGGTGGAGTTCAATGGCCACAGCTGTAATTATGTTCCTGCAAGACTTCCAGCCCTTGGCCTCCAAAGGCTTTCGGACCAAAAACTTCACTGATCTCATGCAGTGAGCTTTATAATAACACAAAACTGTTGAACAATAGATGAGATTGCTGCTGTGGGGGTTTTGTTTGTTTGTTTGTTTTGGTTTTTTGTTTTGGTTTTTTGTTTTGTTTTGTTTCATTTTGGGTTTTTTTTTTGCCAGGAGACCAATCCCAGTGTAAATTTGCAGTGCCAAAAGCTTTATCTAAAACAAGTGCAAGTGCATCTTTTCATTGTGGTGTCAGAATTACTCTTTGAAAGTTTCATGACCTCCACGATGCTACAGATCATGACCATCCCACTCGTATTAGTAAGTGGGGGCTGGATTACTGCTGTGTGCTTTTGTACACAAGTGACTTTCACTTTTTCATGGCTAATGTCACAGAAACAGTGAACTCTAGGAACTGTAGGATTCACATCCTAGAGCTTTACTTATAAATATACAGAAGCATCAGGACTAATTAAGAGCAGCAAACACTGCCATATATAATTGAAATTTTATTCTCAACTGGTGAAGGTTGAGATGAGGGAGTGAAGGTCAAAAAATAAAAGGAAAGTAACAGAGGTGTTTTGCAGTCTTTTTGTCAATTACATTCTTATAGCTCAGAAGAAACTACACAAAAGATATTCTTAGTATAAAAGGAGCCAAGTGCTTTGTTCCCAAGCAGGTTTCAATTCTTTTTTCAAATGTCAGTCCTGCTCCTCTGCAGCAGAATTCAGTCAATCTGGAGAGAGCTTCTCACAGTAGGTGCTAATCAAAATTTCCAGTGGCTAGAATTTCTAATTCTTAGGTGTTTCACGATCTGAATTTACAGTTCTCAAAAGCCAGATTTGGAACCTTTAATCTTAAAACACTTATTTTACTTATTATAGTGCTTCGTGAATCACACAGATTTTCCTTTTAGAGCTAACTTTTGCATACATATCAGAAACTGCAATATTGCAAGGATATCAAGGTTCTCTTCTGTACATACCTGATGCTGTGAAATGATGATTTGCCACCTGTTCTGTACAGCTTTACAAGAGATTATAGAATTTTATGACTCTGAAAAATCTGGTCAGGGTATAAAGGCCTTCTCCAGTATCCTTCCAAATATTCTCCAATCTTTTTGAAATGCATCTGCTTTTTAAACTACAACTTGTTTGGCCTCACTCCAGACAATGGCCAGCCCCACGTGTCCAAAACTTCTGAGCACTTGTACAAACTACAATTTGCTTTGACATTTGGCAGTAATCACAAAAGTAAAAGATGGAAATTAAGCCAGTGTCCTTCAAATGCAACTGGAATATTGAGCTTCTAGGAGATTGCTTTTCCCTCTACAGTCAAAAATACTATTTCCTCAGGTACCTCAGTTATATCCAGGGATATGCAATCTGACATAGAGCTCCATTACCATCCTTAACATCTCCTGTTACAGGACTTAATGAGGGCTGAGGAATTCTTGATTCCTCGAAGCTTACTCCATTTAATCTTTTACAATGAAAATCAAATTACCACATAACAGAAAATGTTGTGTGTAAAACTGTCTGTAATTGTGCAATGAAATAGCTCCTTTTGCTAGGAAGACTGATGACCTCAGGACATCCTGAATCACATTTTGGAGCATCAGTTGGCAGTTTCCCCTCTCTGATATCAGCTGCATACTCGTCCATGAAATATAAACTTTCTGGGTAGCAGTAAATGCCAATACAAAATTAATACAGCTTTTCTTAAAATGTAAATTAAAAGGAAGGTTAATAAATGTAGCCATACTGGCTCTAATTTCTATACCTAAGTAGACATGGGTGAAAGCCACAAAAATCAGATCCAGATTTGATACTGAACCAGTAACAGCACTGATGAGGTACTTGTCTTATGTATTTATGCAGATAGAGACAAGGAGTCAAATCCCCAAATAGTATCATTGCAGCTGTACTTGGTCAAACTCAACTAATTTCACAGCATTTAATCTATGCCAGAGTTTGAGAACAGACCAAGGACAAAAATAATAGAAGAAAATGGTGTTCATCAGTAGGGAAAAAATAGGATTTGGTGGTCAGTAGATCTGCATTATTTATTAATAATGCTAATATTATGCAGTCTGGTACTAAATTCCCATAGGGAATTCAAAACATTATCAGTTTCATCTCTACCCATTTTGCTATGATTATTTGTGATGTCAGTGTTCTATTGGACTGAACCTACTTTTTGTTAATACAGCTGCTGTTGATTCATCTGCACCAAAGAGTTTGCATACCAGTGTTAAATGTGAGTAGTTTTATTTCGGTTTGTTTTGAAAATAGGTCTGCCTCCATTTGTTTGGTTTGGAAACACTTGTCTTCTTTTATGATAAAGGTGTTCTGAAAAGGCATATATGTGCCAAAAATATGCATCCCCAGGGTTAAGACAATAGTATCCGCTATCTAATCTAGTATCTAACTTAATTGTACCCAGCACTTGGTTCCTGTTTGCACAGATACAAGCTAACCTGCAGAGGGTGGCGCTTGCTGAAACACCTACGGCAAGCAGGTCTGCTGGAGTCATAAATTGCTGTAATTTTCTAGCCCAAATTCAGGCCACTAGCCCTTTGAATTCCTTGCTACTCCACGCTGCATTCTGCATTCCCCTAGCTGCTCCGTGTGTCTGTGGACATCGGGCACACGACCGCTGAAACAAATTTGGAGGAATAAATGGGGGTTTGGTAAGAGAACGTCGCACTGCACCTTAACGCCACCTCTTGGCTGAAGCCTGCAGGTCCCAGTGTCAAGGCAGAGCCTCTCCTGCCCTTCCCTTTTTGATAGGAAGGAAGATTGATGAAAAGGAACCCGTTCATACATTTCCCTTCACTTTGGAATGCGTTTGTTTTCCCTCATTCACCAGGTTGTGATGCATAATCTTCTTATCTCTATTCTCTTATCTTTCTCTGATAGTTACATACAAGGCAGGACACACACTTCCTACACAGACACCTCCTGTTTTAAAATTCAAAAAGCTGGGAAAATGGAAGCTCCAATTTTTCCAGAGTGCAGGCATGGTGGGAGCCATGTATCCGAGACCTGCTCTGAGCAGGGCATAATGCACTCGGAAGCAAAGATAGCTCGGAGGCAGTGGTGAGATGCAGTTGTCCCAGCAAGATACTCACAAGTCAAGAAGGCAAACATAACCCTTGCCAACAAAGAGTCAGAAAAATGTATCATATGAAATCCTCATTAGACAAGAGCAAGAGAACAAGTTCAAGATCATAATACATTACAATCAAAACTTCCTTAACTTTGTTTTTTAACTCCTCATGCTCAGCAGTGTTTTCCTTTTTTTTTCAGAGCTATTGTATAATAATTTAGATAAGTATTTTATATTAATCACTTAAATAATGATTGAACAGTGCTCTAATCATAGAAAGAAATGCCATGGAAAGCTTTCTGAGAACATTAGTTTGACAGAGAAGTGATCCTGACATAGAAGTGCATGAGGAGTACAATCTCACCTCCTTGAGAATATCAAGACGACATGGAGTTTGTTCAGCTGGGTTTGCCACAATAACAAGTGTTCCTAGACGATGTATCAGAGGGAAACATTATTATGTGTGTCTTAAAATGCTTTCTTAGGAAGATATTCATCTTACAGAGCTAAGCAGAATCAAATTGGTTTGTGCAGTTTTTGTTAATTTAGAAGCCCACACTGGGTACAAGGTGCCTGATGGTCATAGGAGCCATAACATGTTACTCCCAGTCGGTGAAACTGAGGACCCAATATTATTTTTGTCAGTAGCCCGCTGGGGAAATGCAAATCACCTGTGTTGCTTAATATTTATCTTCACTAAAAGATACTATATATGAGCTAAGTCCTTTTTCTGACAGGTTAGCTGCAGAAATGTCTGCCTCACCAAAAACATTTTATCCCTCAAGGAATAAAACTCAAAATTTAGAAGTCGCAATGAAAATGTGCATCAGAACTTCTGTGTTGTGAAGCATTAAGTAGGGCAGTAGCACGGTGGAGGTACAGTTGCTGCTTTTGGGGTTGATGTGCAAATCATTACTTTATGCCTACAAAAATAGGCTTCTGTTTATTTGCATAATCAAATATCATATGCATAAACAAAATAAATTAAGTCTGTTTTGCCAGCCTACAAGAATAATGGAAGGACAAAACTAATTTTCTGCTTAGTACAAGATTATAGCATTTTTTTTTCTTTTCATGTATGATTTTCTCCCACAACCATCTCCCACTATTACTTTTGCTAGTTACTAAATGTGGAGTGCTTTTAAAACCTTGACATTTATTAGAACTTTGACAGGTACACATTCTGAAGCCATATATTTTTTTATCTGTTCTCAGTCCATACACTCAGATATAACCTCGTTTCCCAAATGTGTGAACTGGAACTGTGTTGGATTTTTCCAAATGTGTTGATCTGTGTTGGATACCACACGTTTCAGTGATAGGCTGAAAAGAAAAATCAGGTCACTTGGTAGTGATGGAGACATACAAAAATCTGTAAAATAAAGAGAAAGACTGAAACAGCTACAAAGATTAGTTCTGAGAAGTCAGAAAAAAATACAGAGTGCAACACTTCATTTCATTTTTGAGAATAAATGCACAGCAGATAAAACACTGTACAGAATTTGTTAATATTTCCTATAAATAAACTGCACCATTTCACAAGGCATCTGTAGTGCTGCACTGTGGATTCAGAACAGTACAAAGTGAGAGATGTGCAGTGGATAGGCCTTTCTCCTGAATATGTTCAGGTATATTTTGGGTTTTCAATTCTAAGCTTTAGAAGGACACTGTTTTAAATTTTTTGCTTCACTGGCCTTTCTGCACCTCTAGATTTCATGAAGCTAATCATATTGCAGTGGGTAAGAGTGCCATTGAATTAGCTGATTTTTTTCACATAAAAAATTCTTCTAATGACCTTTAAGTATGGTGTGTAAAGAATAGCAAGTGCCAACTTTCATCAATTTCTGAAAATTAGAATAGAATAGAATAGAATAGAATAGAATAGAATAGAATAGAATAGAATAGAATAGAATAGAATAGAATAGAATAGAATAGAATAGAATGTTCAGCTGGAAGGGACCTACAATGGTCATCCAGTCCAACTGCCTGTGCAATGCAGGGCTGACCAAAAGTTAAAACCAATTTATAAGAGATCATTCAAATGCCTCTTAAACACTGATGAGCTTGGGGCATCAAACACCTCTCTGGGAAGTCTGTTCCAGTGTTTGACCACCCTCTTGAGAAAGAAATGTTTCTTGATGTCCAGTCTGAACCTCCTCTGGCAAAGCTTTGAACCGTTCCCACAATTTGTATCACTGGATGCAATAATAGTGAAATAATGGTGAAATAATAGTTGTGTCTCTTTAATGTTAAGTTAACATTCAAAATTCTCTTGAAATTGCACAAACTTTTGACAAAAGTTAGGGAGAAACAGTTAAGATAAGTTTCCTGAGTAGTCACCTCTCTCCGACACAGAGCTGGCTTTGTTCTAGCTGTAAAACTGCATCCCCAATGTTCTTATGCTAAAAATCATGGGCCATTTTTCAGCTTCCCTTAAAGAATGGAAAAACATGTGTCTGTCCCATGCCTTAAGAATAGGTATATTAGCTGGAGATGCAGCAGTGATCAGGGATATGAGATACAGTTGATCATCACAAGTGTTCTTGTGGAGATAAAATTATACAGAGGTGTTTTAAGAGTCATGAGAACAGCATGATTTATGAAAGTACTGTGAAAACAGGAATTCCTTGGCCATTCCAAGTGCCTGTGTAGGAGGATGTTTACATTTCTTACTCTCAGCAGAAGGCAAACTTCCTAGAAAGAACATCTAATGAGTATGGAAAGAGGATAAGGTGTGCTGCTGAAGGCACCAGTGACAAGGTTTCAGAAGAGTGTCTCAGGGATCAAAAAGAAGAATTCATGTTCCAATGGAAATGTGAAAGTTCTGGGGCAAAAAAAAATGTTATTAGGCATTGTTTCTATCTGAACAAAGGAGAAAAGTCAATGTAATTTTGTTCGAAATCAGTGTTTTATTTATTTATACAGCTCTGAGCCTGACACATAAACTTAGCTGTGGCATCCAGAACATCCTTTAAGTTTTTCAGTTATTAGGGATTAGTAATTAAGCACTTGAACAACATTTTTTTGGACCTTGAAAGCATAATACAGCTCTAGAAATCTCTTCTAACCATCATTTCCATGTTACAATATGTTCTGCCCCAGATTCAGAAAGTCCAAGTTTGAGTCAGATCTCCTGAGGCTGATCAGCTCAGTAAGGGGAGCAGAAACCTTGGCTGATATACATATGATGCTGTCCCAAATGAGCTAGGAAAAACAAAAAAATAGGAAAAAACATTCATGAAAGATTAATCAAAGCAGCCCTAAACAGGAGATCCATAAAGGTAACCCACAACTCGTACAGGAGAATGAGCCACCCAAATTGTTAGTTAATCCTGCAGTTCTGAAAATCTCTTACCAAAGCTCAGCCCTTTGACTCCACCAAGTCCATCAATACAGGGAAGTGCAGTGGTCTAAGGCACCCTACCCTAATTCTCTTCCTATTCTCCCATTCCAGGAATGAGAGTGTGTCCACCAAGGGCTGCTCTGCTATATTTTTTTTATCCTAGATTTGCAATATCTGCTCTGCTTCCATTAGGAGAGTACTGGGTATCAGTCCAACAAAGAACACACGCCAGCATGGAGAAGCTGTGCTAGAAGTGGTCATGTCACTCCACCAAGATAAAGAATCTCCTGAAGGAAGACCCAAGATAACTCTGCCTCTCTGAGCACACTTTCAGGTGTCCACAACCTTGGTCTTAAGACAAAGACATTCCTTCTCCTCTCTGTTGAGCTGCAGTTTGATTACCAAGTCAAGGTCAACTACCAATGATTGCAAGATGAGCCTTTCAGACCACTGTATGTTTTACACAATCCCCTGGACTATTCAGAGTACAGGATATACATTTACCCAAAAGGAATTACAAGTAATATTTTATGTAAGTACATGAAGCCATGTGACTGCTTCTTGTTCACCTTTTGGGAAGTGTTGATCATATAATTGCTTCATATGCTGTGACTCATTTTTATAAATATGAAACCCAAACACACACAAAAAAAATGTGTACAGAAACATATGCTTTAGTAATTGGGAAAAGGAATAATAGCTTTCTTTAAGGGGAATTTTGTTTTTCCATGTACCAGCAGAGTATTTAAGTGGTTAGATATGGCACATACTGGTCTTTTTATAATCTGTGTTTTTCCCTCTGCATGAGACAGACATTAGTCAAAATAACAATTTCCATTCAGGTTTTAGCCAGTTGAAAATGAACTTGCTTTGTGATTTTCAAGTCCATAACAACTGTGCAAAAGAACAAGCTGTTTCTCCTAATGGTTCAAAGACATACAAAATTCTGGAATTTTCTCCACAGTTTCTGTTAACAGAGTTTACAGTTAACTATATAAACATAATTTATCCTTACAGGCGAGGAAGTTCAGTTGTCATTAATCCTGGGCAATTGAACAAATAATTTGGTAATCAGTGAAAATTAATGTGTTTATATAGGCAAACATTAATTTTCTGTCATTGCAGGTTTATGGGGTGCTGATGACCTTCTTTTTAATAAAAAGTTTGTAGTCTGTAAAAAATAAACACATATACCACCCTCACAAGAGAGCTGCAATGAAGGGATTATCAAGTGTATGACTACTGTTGTCATTCAGCTGCTATCCATGATTAAACAACTTGTCTAGTTCATAAATTCTCCTTGTCACACTGCGCATCCTACACTATGCAGGCAACTCCATTTGGGATCTGAGTTCCCTCACAGTACCACTGCACAATCCAAGATCGTCTTCTGGGAGTATCTGCCCAAAATGATGCACCAGCTGGAGCAGAGTAGATGAGTGTTATCATCCTCATTTACAGGGAACAAATTAAGACACCAGAGATTAATTAACATACCTGTGATCACTCTGGAGCTGGGAATTAAGGGATAGTTTTCCAAGTCCTACTATAGTGTTTTAATCACCAAGCCCTCCTTCCCATCAATTTCAGAGTCTGTGCTGTTGGAAGGGGTGCTTTAAAAAAGGAAGAGTGTACTGGGAGCTATTGGAGGATGTAGACAACAGGAGTCTTGTCACAACCATAGTGCACTGATTTCACCTTTTGCTGCCAAAGGAGAAAGCTGATTACTTTTTGCTTTCCTCCTGGGGAAATTCCTGTTAATGTCAACATGAGCCCTCACAGTAGTAAAAGGTGCAAAATTTGGCACATGCTTAGAAAACAACGTGGCAAAGAACAACAGGCAGTGTCACTTGGAACTGTTTTTTTGCTTTATCTGGTGTTCAGAGATGTTTTAAAGGTGTTCCTCCTCTTTAAAATTGTTGTTATCTACTCATCTGATAGCATTGCAGCATTTAAATATTGGTCAAAACAAATTATGCTGAACCAAACCTTGGGGCTTAAAAAATATCCATGTCCTATAGCTTAATGTGTCAACATAGGCTTTTTGTAAGGACAGCTAGCATAGAAAAGAGACTCTGAAATAAAATCTAAGTATTTGAGCCTCACTTACCACTGATTTCTGTGGAAGAAATGGTCTTCTTTGCACTGAAATGCCAAAATAAACAGTTCCCCCACCAGACAAACTGTTAGCAGTGCAGACCACAGCACCTGGCCCATAGGTGTGAACTTCACAAGTTACTCTCCTTCTATCCCTGTGTATTGCACTAGCCAAAATCTAATATTACATAAATTATAAATAGCAGCAAAAATTGAGAAAAAATGAGGTTTTGGAGAAGTTGATAAGTGATCTGTGATGACTGACACATATCTCTGAGTTTCACAAACATAGCAAGAATAAACTGTTGGGGTTATATATAGTCTATTTTTTCCCTAAGTCTTCTCTGCATTCATTACTATTTCTGAGAGTTGTGGGGAAAGGGTTCAGATGTCCAAACCTTGTTTATTTACATCCCACCTCTCATTAAAGTGTTCCAAAGGCTAACTTACCTTGAAATGAAGAACACATGCCTCTCCTTTAGGATGCATTTGTATTGTTTAATTTCTGTTCTGTTTATAGGTAGTCCTAAGCAGGAATAAAGTTACTTCTTAACCATCTTTTTGCACAAATAAATACATTCAGCTCCTTAAATCTGACTCTTTGGAGTGTGCTTTCCAGAGTTTGTTGTACTTAAGGATCTTTTCTGTATCCTTCCCAATTTGTAAATTTTTCTTGAGTAGTAAGGTTTTAAAGGAGGATGTTTAATTCTAGCAACAACTGTTGAGGAAGAAGTAAAGGCTTCCTGTACTTACACATGAGGTTTCCACTCCTTATGAGCAGTGGTATTACACTAATTTTGGCTCCACTGTTGCTGTGGGAAATTACAGGTAGCTGTCTAGAAGAAATTATGGATGTTTTTTTCAGTGACACTGATTCCCAGATAAGATTCTCCTTCTTTAGGTAAGAGCTTGCCTTTTCCCAGTGGAGATGTTCCATTATCCATGCTGAAAAGTATGCTGCTTACCTACATCTGAGCAATGCACATCACTTTGTTACAGTAAACCACTCCTTCATTATTCATGAGTTCTCAAACTGTAGTTATTCAAGCTTTATGAGAAATGATTTTATGTTTTCTTTCAGATAAATGAAAGAAATCATTTAATATTACAATATCAAAAGTGATCCTTGCTTTAGAAAGACCTGCTAATTACATTTTCAGATCTCCCAATTCACCATTTTGAAAACACCTGTAATTTTGTTCTGATTTCTGAGTCAAAATGCCATGCTGAACATACAGAACAAAGCCAGGGAGCTTACAGAAGCCTTTTAAACAAACACCTTTATCTCATGCAACCACAATAAAAATCTCTTTTTTTTTTTTTTTAATCTAGTTAGCATGGTTCTGTGTTTAACCTTTTTGGCTGGTGCTGCTCACATTACTTACTTCAAATGAGTCTTGTAACAGCCTTTCAGTTGTTATGCTCAGGACTGCTACTAGCCTGGAGTTCATGTACCACTTTTGCTTTTCTCTTTTCCCCACAGTCCTTTGAAACTTCCTTGTTTTTTCAAAAGTCATTAGGAATTAAACACCAGCCAACTGTTTTAAAACTCTTGGTAGGAATTAAACAAGAACTCCCACTCTTGAGTCAAGAATGAAGGCATGAGCCAAGGTGTGGATTCTATTTCTAACTATAATCACTGAGTTTTGTAACATCTGATAAACAACTTCAGGGAAGCCTCCTCTGGTTTTATATCCCATGTTCATACTTGGGCCATAATGTTCTGCCTTAGACCCAAAAATAACCTTCTATTTTAAGAGGCAACTGTGCGTGCAATCTAAGGTGTTTAACAACCCTTCTTCCTATGTAAGATAGTATCTTCCTATGTAAAATAAGCAGACCTAAAAGGCACTGGATCAAAAAAAACCCAAAAACCACTCCGATTTCTTTTATTTCCTTCAGATCAACCAATATTATCAGCTAAGCTGCTTCTACTATATCAGGTAAGTTAGTGCCCACTCATTTCGTACACAGGACTTCCACACAGCAGCAAAAGAAAGACAAGGTATTTTATCAAATGGCAAGTAACAAGAACTGCCAGGAAAACAGAGTGGGACCTAGAACATCTGATCTTCCTGTGGTTTACAGGGACCAGATTACAACCAAATCCCTTTTATTTTCTCTGTTTTTGTCACATTGACAAGTATAGATACCAGTACAAGTACCACTGAAGTTGTTCTCTAGCATTGATAAATTAATGCCTGCCACAGTAGGCAGGACAATAAATTAACAAGCAAATGAGCTTAAGAGAAAGGCTGTTGAATACATTTGCCTAAATACCTCCTGCACTGGCCACACTACATGACTCTATTCCCTGGGAAGCAGTTCAGGCAGTTCTTAAACTCTTCAGCTAAGACATGAGATCAGAAGGCAAGAGAAGGCTTATTTTTGCTTTTCTAAAAGAAAAAGAAACCCCAAGCATCATGCAAAGTTTGCATGCTATTTTCTATTTTGTTCTTGGTCATTGCTGTTTTCAAAAAGCATTTAGAGAAAGGCATAATGGGCAGGTGGTTGTTTTCTCCTACAGAGAAACTGGAGAGCAGGGCTGGAAAGTGTTTAGGCAAGACATGTCAGCAAACCAGGATCTGCTGCAGGACCCCTCAGTCAGCCTCACCTGGCTGTGGCACATACAAAACCCAGCACGTGAAACCATCAGGAAAGGGGAGGGAGAGTTGTTATGAGTCTTTCTGCCCAGGAGCTTTTGCTAATTCCTCAAAACATAAAAATATAATGCACTGGAATAGGATGTATTTGAATAGGCTTGCTGCCATGTGGCGTGTTTATAATCCGTATTTATAGTCAAAATATCAGTGAAATACTAGACAAAAGCTGTTTAAAACCTGTGGCTCTTTGACCTGGAACATTATATTTTCTTGCCCTTGGCAAGGCTTGCTGAAGGCTCAATTGTCCTGCCTCACCTGTGTCCAGACAGAAGGGAGGAGGGGCAGGGATGTCACTTTCTCCTGTGGCCTCCCAAGCCATTGGCACAGTCCTGAAAGAAACCTGGTACCCTGACTGGAGGCACTGTCGCACAGACACCACACAAGCTGCCTTGCCTGCTATTTTTCACATGACTGCAGAATGCAAAGTCTTTAATCAGAATGGGGGGGTTCCTTTGATTGAGCCCATGAAAGCAAGATAAATGAGGGTGGTGTTAATCTCTGCATGAGCACGATTGAGCAAGTACATTTTGTTATTTGTTCCAGTGAGTTGTATAATCCTGCTTCCCAGTCATCCAAATAGGATTTAGCATTGTCAACATGTTTTTCTTAATAGGATGATGCTAGGAATTCATGTCTATGCAAGACTGGAAAGCCAGATTACATGTCACAGGAGACTATATATTGGTTTTAGCTGTCAGTGAAATCTGTTTTTTTCAATGAAAATGACACAGCTTTGAGGCCATCTTAGACTGTGGGACGGTGTGCCCCATATAAGACCCCTCACAAACTTTGGAGGAACCACCCATTTAGAGAAGTATATAAGTGTTTTATTTTGTTTTTAAATAAAATTCAGCTGTTTCTTTTCCAAAATAAATAGTATTGTAAGGCTAACACCCAGTAACCCTTCTATCAGTTCAGAAATTTGCAATACTAAATACAGGTTGGGGCATCTCTCCCTTCAAAAAGAACATGTTTAGTAAATGCCGCTTTGCCAGGTTTCAGGTGTTATTCTGTGACATTATTAGTGAGCTGGCCTGCAATTACACCCCTTCAGAGGAGGAGTTGTTGATTTTCATCGGCAAAAATATTGCAACACATTGTGAGGACAAATTTTAGTCTCTAGCAATGTAAGGGGACTCTGGGCTGATCAGGAACCTGTTGTGAATTTTGACAGGAATAAGTCATTATTAATATTGACAGGATAAGTAATTATTAATCAAAGCATCATCACACTACAGAGGCCACATTTCACCAGCCCTCTTGAAGCCTTTCCAGCTCTCTAGAATTATATCTTCAAGTAGCCTCTGCAGCTGCACCCACAGGGAAGGGAACAGAACACATTTCTTTGCTGGCCTGCCTGGCAGTATTGGCATGTGCTACCGTGTGCCAGAGTTCCATAGGATGAAGAAATTCTGACAGAGCTGCATTCTCAACTCAAAAAGTCATATGCAGCTCACAGGACCTCAGTGAACCCCACTTTATCGATATTTTGTGTGATTCCCTAGTTTCAGCTAGAACTGGAGGTGGAGGAGGGTATTTTTTAAACATATCTCTACAAAAAGGAATGTGTTGTTGCCCATCACCATATACTTTCTCTCAGAGCTGTGCATGGAAGGAACAAAGCAGGTAAAAAGAGTTGAAAATTTTGGTCATACATCATTCCTCCTTGCATTGTTAAAAGTAAGATTAGAAGCTTTGCAGTATACATAAATATGCCCCTGTGAGCTTCTATAGTCTTAGTTAACTCATATCTGCTTCCAAACCCTGTATTTTCTTCTTATTATTTTATAATTCTTAATATATAATATATTACATATTAAATTCTGTAATCTGCTATATAGCAATAATGATTATAAGTGTTTTTATTTCTACACTCACTTGCATATTTTCAGGAAGATCAGAAGGTTGTGAAATCATCTAATGGTTTGGGTTGACAGGGATCTTAAAGATCATCTGGTTCCAATCCCCCTGCCATTGCCAGGGACACCCTGCATTAGATCAGGTTGCTCAGAGCCCCACCCAGCCTGGCCTTGGACACTTCAGGTTTAGGTCATCCACAGCTTCTGTGCCAGTACCAAAGGGCTGAGTCTGTTTCTGTTCATTTTGTGTGTGAGGGATTAACATTCTGCACTGCAGGACCAGTGCAGAATGAGGACTTTGTTGGGATTGCTGCCTGCACAGACCACAGTGGCAGCCTGACTTTGGTAACTCAACTCTTAGTACGTAGACTTGAATCCTTACCCAAATGTCTCAGATCTTCTGTTTGTCTCAGCTTCTGCCTAGGATAGGGGAAAGGATGCCCAGGGTGGGAAAAAAATGCTCTCTTCTCCCTCCAGTACCTCATTACTGACTTTGTGAGGGATGTAAAGGAGTCCTGGCTCACACTGATTTCAAATTCAGATGTGTGCTGATCAGAGAAGCAGCAAGAGCCAACTGTAAAAGGTAAAATGATTGCCTTCTCTGATTGCTGCTTGGAGGAGGAGACAGAATAGTCTTTAATGGCCAAAAATAATAATGAAGAGTGATACTCTATGACCTAGCTGATCGTTGACTTAATGGGAACAGACTGTATTTTTCATATTTACATGTACAGACAAGGATCTTGTATGTGATCTTCCTGCCTCACTAGTCAAGTGCAGAAGTATTTCTCCAAACCAGCAGAAGGTATGTGATGTTCTGACCACATAAGACCTGTCACAGAGGTGGCATTGAGCCACATGAAAAGCCCATTTTCCCCTGAGTTAGCTGTGCTCTGTGGTGTGGGGAGTGCCTGTAGCACAGCAGTTACATGCAGGTTTGTTCAGTGTGGCTTTTTATAGTCTAGTCAAGCAGAGATAATATTTGGCTCTCAGTTTTGCCACATGGCACCTGTCCTCCCACTGAATTGTTTCTGTCCCTACATGGTCTGCAGTGACAGGTATCCATGTTATGGCTGTGTGTGTGTGACTAAAATGTGTTCAAGAGAACACAGGTTTTTTTCAAGAGAATGATATTCCAATATATTTCTGTGTATTCCCACACTTTGTGTTGTTTTACAGTATTCCCTGAATTTTAGAACATTAGTTGTTGGTAAAACCAAGACCCTAAAATAATTAATCCTATTTCTGTATATTCTGCCAGAGACCAGAAACTGGACAACCCCATATTAATGTGAGTAGACTTCTTTTTCACCAAATTCTGCCAGTGGACCTCATCTCAACAAATTCTTGCAAAACATTCCATCCTACCATAGTCCAGTGTCTCTCTCAGGTAGAAATTCCTCAGCAGACTATATTTAGGTTTTAAGACTTTCTATAATTTCAGAATCATAGAGAGTTTACCGTTAGATTTCCAATGATATTTTTTACAAACATCATCCAGTTCACACATTTTGTAAAATCTTTCTCCCAGTGAGATGAATAGCAATAGATCACAATTTCACCTGGGGTATTTGTGAGGAAAGCAGTGGCTCTGTTTGACTTCAAACTCATGAGATGATGCCGTGCTCACACCTGCACAGGCACACAAGGAGGGAGAACAGAAGATACCATTGAAGGAGAGAGACTGCCATTGAGTCATCAATTCCACAGGCAATAATACACAATGCCCAAGGAAGAAAAAATCTCCTGTTCTCCTTCTGTCAGCCCTGGCAAGGAAAATGGGATTTCTTTAACTTCCCAAGACTACTTGTTATTAGAAACCTCAGCTTAGTAAAGAGAAGGAAGGGAAAGGAAACTGGGTAAAGGACTGGTAAATTAGCTCAAGCACAGTGGCAAGATGGCTTTACTGACTAACCATCAACTGTGGTTCCCAGAACTGATGAAGTCAGATACACTTCTTAAAACCAATTGAGCCAGTTTGAAAACAGTTTCTTAAAATTTTTTCCTGTGTGAGCTACTTTGTTGGAAATAGTGTCTGTTGCAAATTCTTGTGTAATTTTTCTTTCAGTTTTGTTCTTTAACTTTCAGACCAACGAGGCACTGTTGGAAAATGGTTACCCCCTGTCTGGTCAGAGCAACTATCCCAGGACAAAGAGAGAGCAGCCCCTCTCTGTATCACGTCAGAAGTTCACTTCAAGGACTCTGAGGCCGGCTCCTGCTGCAAGGAAGCCTGTCCCAAACACTGCTCTGTGTGCTTTGTCTCACACACCAGTTCGCAGTCCTAGTGCCCACAGATCATGTCCTTCACCCCTCCTGCAGCCTCCCATGCCTTTGGGCAGTCACAACAGGAGGAAGGCATTTCAAAACTCTGTTCATGCAGCCTACTCTGGGGACCTCCTTGACAAACATGCAAATTACTTTACAGAAAAGAAGCAATGTTTTACCCCTTGGATCTTGAAGACATCACATCAACCTTTTCTTGAAAAATATAGGTATTATAATCCTCCTTCCAGAAAAAGGAGCTCCTCCCCGGGCAGACCATCAATTAAATCAGCAGGCATCAACAGCAAAGAGAGAGAAGGCTTATACAGGTGCTGACATCAATGCTAAAACTTACACAATTTTGGTTTCAAACACATTATTTGAATCATAACTGTTTCTCACTGTGCTTTTAATCTTTCAGATTTTTAGAGGATGCACATATGAGACCATATTCTGCTCACTTTCCTCAGCAGCCAGTTGAGGTTAGTGTACCCAGTTAGTTACAAAGAAAAAAGGGCAGAAAACACTACTCATACACAAAAGCTGTCCTGGTTATGAGGAAATGAAATGGATAATGGAGTCAGTGGCTTTGGGGAATCTTTGTTAAGAGCAAGACCAAAATGTTCAACTATCTTATGAGAACTGACTAAGGTAATTGAGAAATCCAGCATGCAGGGGCAGATAGGGCCAACAGGCATCTGTGAATAAAACAGGGGCAGCTAAAGTAACTGGTCTCTCTGAGAAACACAAATGAGACACTGTGATGTGGAAAACAGTGTATCCCAACACAAATCTGCTCTTCTGAGAGCAGAGTTCTTTCCTACTTGACTGAACTCTTGCTTTTCGGTTGGTTTACAGCCTTTCATTCCATCCAAATAATAACTTGGAGCCCAGAAATGTCCAGACAAAGTGCTATTCACTCTGACTACAGTCACATGTCATGCAAGATTTTGTCTGGAAGTTGCACTCCATTAGTCATCTGGATTTTCAAGATGAATGGTGAATTGATTTGGGAAATTTTAGTGCACTTAAAAATAAGGGTTGTTTAACAATAGCCAAAGCCATGCATAATAGAGGAGTTTTGTATAATTCCTTGGCCCACATGCCCCTTTACAGCAGCCATGGTGAATTTCTACACAGCTTGATAGTACTATTTCAGTCCTTGTTCCAACCACCAAAACTTCCCATAACAATGTGAGCTGGAGAAACTCCTACTTTCATTTGATGAGCTGATCTGATTTTCTATGTCCTCTTTCAAAAACACAAATGTATTTTGCACATCCTTCTAAATAAAATGCTGTTGCATTCATATGGAATATGTAAAGATTTTCAATTTTGACAGAAATTCTGATTTTCTTTATATTTGCTTCCTTTCTCTCAGGTTATACAGGCTGATTTCCATTTCTGCTAACATGAACGTACCCAATAATAATACTTGTTCATTATTTCCATGAGTGATTGACACCCAAGACATTTATTTCACACAAGCTGGAATGTGATATAGTTGTGATTTTGATATGTTGTGGAATCAGATTATTTCCCCTGGTACTCTGAATGGAAAGAAATCATGATAATACAAAGATAATCAAACAAATTATTTACTTTTTTCTCCTTTTCATTTTTGTGGCAGAACCATGAACTGTGGAGTCATGATTCAGAAATGCCACTTTCTCCAGGATTACAACTTGAAGAAGTGTAAGTCAAATGTTTGTTTGTCCCTTTTAACTATTTCTAAGCTTCATATCAAAATATTAAAGTAGAAATCTAGTGGAAAATAGAAAACATGACACAAGAGCCTATTACCAATGGCTGTATGCAGAGAGTAGAGGGATTCTATTGGAAATAAAGGATTCAGCTACTTGTTTGGGAAATGTGGGATCAGAAAGTTCAAAGAGCTTTTCTGGGTCATGCTCTTACTGCATTAGTCTTAACATATTTAGCTTGCCTTTTACTGTAGGCAAGCTAAATATGTTAAGACTAATAAATAAAAAATACTATAATTATCTTCTGGTACCTTCATTCACTGGAACTATTTTTAACAGATTATTCACAAAAGACATAGATCTTTTAGATTAATCAAATTAACGGATTAGAGTATTTTGGGAGTTGATCAACAGAATTGTCAAAATCAGTAATTTTAAAACTTATAAGACTGATTAGTAAAAAATTAAGACTAGTAAAAAGATTAAGCACTTTTGTTTAATTATTCTAAAACCACTGCCTCTTTAGTTGGTATTGTAAAACCTTGTTTGTATTCTGTCTATGTTAAAGAAAGCCACTGACAATTTGTGTGTTTATATAGAGAAGAAGAGTACCTTTGTTTTCTCTGGGATCTTACAAATGACATTTTGATTGGAAGTTGTTACCAAAAAGAGTAAGTGCTTTGACTTTAATATTTAATTCTTTGAGAAACAAAATTTTGACAAATCAGTGTAAAGGACTGGTGGTTTTAATGACAGCAAAGTGTAACTCTGATTCAGTTTAATTGGATACTTTTGTGAATGCACTGCATGGGAGTCATGATCTAAATTGAGTAGCTGAACAGAAAATACTCTCAGCCAGCCTCATATTTCCCACTGACTTCCAGCAGAGACATGGAAATATCATATTTGCTAACCTTGCTCTCCATCTCATTCCTTTATACAGGATGGTGGTGGATTTTATTGCTACAACTGTCTCATTCCAGCTCCCAGCCGAGCTTGAACTAGCAACCCATGGAGTCTTCTCTAGCAAAGTTCATCAGAGCAAGAGTCTGTGTTTAGAATTCTTCCTCCCTCCTATCAAAGCAAAATAAATAAATGCAGTGATTGCTTTCTTTAGGATATGTGCAGTCTCAAGATAATGATGCACACAAATGTTAAAGCCAAACACACCCCATGCTGCTGGTGTCTAAATGCAGCAACTTTTTCTGGGCTCATGTTCTATACATTCTGAGAGTAAATCAACACATTTTTAATATTTAGAGAACTGTGATAAACCACAGAGGCCTTTATAGCCCTGCTAAAAGTGACAAAACTGGGTGCCCCTTTCTTAAGCAAATTCTTCCCTGCATCTGAACTGGAAGAAACTCCTCCTTTGATAGAGGATTTAATCTCAATGTTTAAGATTTTAAGTGCTTGATGCTAGAGAGGTGTCAACCCCCCCAAATCAATCCACCTCAGCCTGACACCAAGGTATTTCTTTTTCAATTTAGAGAATTTGAGTTAAAATTCTTAAGCCCCTTAGAAAAAAAAAAAAGAAAGTGGCCAATGACACAAGTTGTTAGTTTGTTTTCTGAGTAATCAGTTAAAGGTAGGAGTTCCCCTCCTTCCTTCTAGGTATTTTAGTTTTCAGACAAACATAAGGCCCAAATTAGAAGTGAAGTTTCTGGATTCACTGGGAGGAACACTAGCAGATTTGAAAAGGTCACAAAGCATGAGGCCAGCCCATAGATGCAGTAAAAAAGTTAAGGGTCTGTGTGTTTGTATCCCTGCTCAGGCCTGCAGAGTGAGAGGACTACTCTGCTGGCTTTAGAGGGAGGTGGTTTAGATGCTGTGTACTGCTCCCTCAAAAATAAAGTTTAATAAAAATATGTGAAAAATCATCCATTGCTGTTCTCAGGTTGTCTCTAACAACAGAACTTACTTGCTCTGTAGAATAAAAGTGAACAATCAATAATATCCTTTCATTTTAAAGCACAAGATGAATTTCTAAATAGGTTTTATGTCTAAGAAAGAGACAAAACTAGTGGCCTTAGCTACCCTGCAGGATTAATATTATAGACACATTTTAAAGTTTCCATTTATTTAGGCCAGTATTCTACAGATAAATCATGAATGCCTTCTCAATTCTAATATACAGTATAAACCAAACCAGCTCTGCTGAGCCCTCCAGCTCATTGCAGACATTGCTGAAAATGCTACCATTGGGTTAGATCTAATTATGATTGCAGAACCTGGAGACCTAATTTCCCTAGTTAGATAGGTCTTTATTTTTACCAATTCACACATCTTTTGCTCATAGCTGATCATGGCTCTAAAAAAGTTATTGAGAGAACTTTCTGAAGACATCTCCCTTTCCCTAGTACACCTATTAAACAAACTATGAGCATGAAAGTCCAACCTTCAGTGACTCCCTAAGAACTTACTGAAAAAGAGACCCAAGAACAAACAGATCATGCAAATGACCTTCAGAGTCTAAAAAGTGGTGGCTAGAGGCAGTTCCAAAGCCCTCTTTGAGTAGCACCATATAATGAGCAAAGGAACAAGAGCTATAAATGAATCTAGGAGGCTGCTTGCAGGAGTGCCCAGCACCCCAGTACCCCCAGCATTCTCACTCAGTCAGTGTGGTGGGACAGAACTTGGCAGCAGCAAGAGAGACTTAGGGCCCACCAAAACACAGAGGGGGACTACTACATTGTGATGGGGAGCACCAGTACTCCTATATTTTTTATTAAAAGTAGAAGAAGAAATTAGAATTATATACACAAAAGTGTTTCCCTAACATAGTTCCTGCCAAACAGCATGCACTTGGAATGACAATATCCAACAACCTTAAAATGTTTAAGATTTTAGTTTTCAAATACGCTTACAGGCAGATGGGGAGGGGATGGAGCAAAAGTGGAAGGTTGGGATGTATTTTAAGTGATCTGAAAAACAGGCTGAGTAGTTATTTTTCATTTTGAAAGTATATGGACCTTGAACAGTTGAGGTTTTTTGCACTGATGTTCCTTTTTATTTTTTTTTAAGGGCATAAGAAGATGTATTTCAAATGCACATTAAAAGTAAGAGGCATAACCTTGATAAGGTGAGCAAAAAAAATCTAATATTAAATATTCTGTCATCTCCAGTAGAAATGCTGTACATCAATGCCGAGCAACAATTTATGGCAGATCAACTACCATGCAATTTTAATAAAAAGCAAGGAGAAATTCCCCCTACCAAAGCAGAAGTAAGGGTGTTTTCCATGAAGGGCTAGTAAAGAGAGATTTTTCTGTACATTTTTGTGTATTGCTCTAATAATGTTTCTGAAAGATAGAGAATGTAGTTAGCATGCAGAATGGCTTTAATTGCATAAAAACTGTTCACAAAGAACATTTGCTGCTGCACTTTTTTGCTGTGACTGCTATTTTCTGAAGTAGACCAGCAAAACAGGCTTGGAGGCTGTGACTAGATCCAGTAAGAAGACTGCAATTTAATAGCTTGAGTTTAGGAGTTTGGTCACCAGAACAAAATGTAAAATTCTGAGTCCAACATTAAGGCTCCACAGGTGGTGCCTGATGAGAATTATACACCTCAAAATGCTTGTCTGGACATCTCCCACACTGAGAGGGAAGAGGCCTGTGGAGAAAAAAAAAATGCCTGGCACAAATACACAGCCACAGTCCTATCTCTCCTGTCTGCAAGTGTGGCTCCTTATCTAGGATGAACAAAAGCACATTTTCCTGCGTTAATCCAGGGTTTAGAGTCCTCTCCTAAGAGCAGAGCTTGTAACTGCCCTTTGAAAAAATTGGAAAGAAGACACTGTTTTCCTTTTAAAAGTCATTCTCAGAGAAAGTGGCATTAGTGGCATTGCCATTGTCTTTGCTGTTACCTCAGTTTGGTTGAAGCACTTGCCCATGAAATGGGGATGGCAGACTCCAAAGGCTGAGAAGACCCAAATCCAACACCTCAACTGGGCTTTTGAACTAATTCCTCTAGGTTAAACTGTAGGAGCAAACTGGGGGACACAAGCACTGCCAACTGAGGCTGCAGCACTGATTTAAAAGGCACTAGGTTTTTCTGCTTCCCAATAATTGATAATGTAAATTCCTTCTTCTTTACAGACTCTGAATTAAAGGGTAAAAAAGTGATAAAAACACATTCCCAAGGGCCTACTGCAGAACTGTGGATTCCACAGAGGGTGCAGAAGTTCATTCACAGCCTTCCTTGCATTGCCTGCTAATTGGAGGGGCCCTGCCCAGTGCACAGGGCTTGGGGCATGGGGCTTTTTCATCCTGTGCTTCTCCCATCTCCCACAGGGACTGAGCCTGCTAATTCCAGCCTTGAGAGGGATCTGATGCTTGAGTTCCTCTCTAGATCTTACTTTAAAGGCCTCTGCATAAAAAGACATTTCATTGGGTCAGATGATCCAAAGGTTTTATGATTAAGGACTCAGAGATTGCATTCTAAAGCTTATAGTGCTGCAGCACAGTCAGGTGGGAACTTCTCTGAGAAACCGTCAGAGACTGGCTTTTAAACAAGCTACCCTGACTTATTTTTTCTGCAAATTTTTAACCATTTAGAATTATAGTTCCTTCAACACTAGGCATATGGGAGTTGCACACGATTTGCACATTGGATAAACAAAAATCAAAGGAATTATAAAATAATTAGAATGCAGAATGTTATTTTGTCTTTTAAAGTGCTACAGTTAGGGGAGAGGTGGTGTTTTGGTAACTGTTTAGTTGCTGGACTGACAGGCAGTAGGTAGAAAAAGTGTTTAGGGAATTATCTGAGTTGAAATTAGTGAAATTTAACTTGGTTTTGTGGGAAAAAACTCAGCAGCTGCACCTCAATTTGAGATGATATGTATTTTACATCTGACTAGAGGATGCTGAGCATATTTGTAAGGTCAGCTGTTGCCTTAGAGATAGAGCTGAGAAACCTTTAATAGGAAATTGAAGGTACATGATTGCTTCCAGAAGGATGAGTTTGTAAGCAGTGGCAGATTTCCACTATGTCCCACTGCAACATGTTTGGTATCTAGGAACACATTGTTCTGCACCTGAGCTGAGCAGGTGCCTTCCCCTTCAAAAATACTGACTAAAAATTTTAAACAAACTCAGAAAAGAGGAATAAA
Source organism: Geospiza fortis (assembly GCF_000277835.1). Taxonomy (NCBI): domain Eukaryota; kingdom Metazoa; phylum Chordata; class Aves; order Passeriformes; family Thraupidae; genus Geospiza; species Geospiza fortis. Next base: position 3,158,045 of record NW_005054299.1, read on the forward strand.
ATTGGCCAAGAACAGATGTAAAGATTATTTTTATTCAAATATTTGCATGTTTAGCTATGCATCAATGAAAGGAAAAAGAACCAAGCTACCTCTGTATAACAGAGGAACACAGCACACACAGGAGAAAGAAGTGTTCTTTGGAAAGGTTAAATAAGAAACATAAGCATAACTTACACCAGGAGAAGCCTGTGAGCAGAGACATTTATTAGACCAGGCACAGTTCCCACAGGAAAAGTAATGGAAGCTGAATCACTTTGAGGCTTTTAAAAGTGAAGTAGCCAGTGGATGGAAATAAATTTCATAGTGAGTGGACTTTTGTCCTGCAAAAATTTGTTTTTCTCTTTTATTTTGTTGTCTTCAAACCAAACTCTTTTTATTTCCTATCACTCCTTTCTGGACCCGACAGACAAAATAAGAAGATGGAAACACATATCAAGGTCTTTGCAATGGCTTTTTTTTTTTACCCACATTGGATGACTCCCAAATTGTTATTTGGGTACTTCCTTCACTGGGCTCTGCTCTTCTGTGTACTTGCTATCCAAAACCAACACTCTCCTCTCCAAGTTCCTGCTGGCATTTGCTCCAGCACAGTGTCTGAGATCTGTTCCCTGAAACAACCTCCACTTTGGTCTGCTGCCTGCTAAACATCATGAGGGTGATTAAACCCACCCAGACATGTTGCCTGACCCACCATCCACGTTTCTCCACACACCACGTCCAAGCAATCCTCACCACTTGCTAGGGAATTAATTCCTCTAGTACCTGAAGCCTCTTCTCCAGCTTTCAGAGAGTAGCACCATTGCTTTTCCAGGGAAATGGTCACACACTCAATGGGATGTTACATGGGGACTGAGGGAAAGAAGAATGCAATTAGTTGCCTAATTCAATTAGGAAACCAAGATAGATAACTTTTTTTGCTTTAGAACATGCAGTCTCAAACAGCATGCCCAGGAGAAAGCATGCACCAATCCTTCCAGCAAAATTTTTTTCTGCTGTTCACACTGTTTCAATGCCACTGCATTCAGTGGTCTGCTTAGAAGTCTTCAGCTGAAGGCTCTTTTCACCTGGCAAGCTCTGGATATTCAAACGTTCTTTTATGATCATGACAATTTTTTTTTTCTACCACACAAATTAAGAAACTGAAGGGTTTTTCCACAAATTTTCACAGAGGAAACAGGTTCCCCCATTTTCTGTAGTAATGAAATGGTCTCCACACAAGAAAGCTTGTAAAAATTGTCTAGCCACTTGAATTGCTCAAATCCACCATCAGTTTTATACCTTTAGAAGTGCAAGGATGACATATCTGCTGCAGAACCTGATCCATACTCAGATACATTTCGAGAAGCTATCAGTTTCATAAAAAATATTTCCTTGAAAAGAAAAGAAATGCTGGTCCTTTCTAAGAGGTACAAGTAAAAGGGTAGCACTTATAATCCAGGACAGTGGAAAACGTATCTCCTGGGCTTGAAACAGCCACTGAGAAGGGTCTGCAAGTGCATCATTTCAGGAAATTGATGGGAAACTAACACAGCACCGGCAGGAGTGAGGGATCCAGTGCCCATCAGTCTTCCAATGAGCAAACTGTTCCAAGTAAGTTATTTCTGGGAATTTTATCATATAAAACCAAAAGCTTCTGAAGACACAAAGTAATATCTTACACTTGTTTTATGCCTTTGCTTTTAGGAGGATCATAAAGTGCTCATTTTCAAAAAAATACAGTGTAATGACACCAAAAGTTTTATCTCAGGTGAAGGGAAGATGGAAGACATCTGATAAATGGCACCCTGCAGTGTTACCAAACATTTCAGGACAGGAACCTAGAACAGCAGAGGCAGTTGAACATCACAGTGGTGTGGAAACTGAAAAGCCACTTTATTCAACCAAATGAAATAATTTCCTTTGATTACTATGCAAGTCTGGCCTCGCTGATAAGACCTGGCAGAAAGTGTCATAGGGTCTTTCACAGCCATTAGTGGAAAGGTCTATTTTTACGTTTCTAAGGGAGAAAACCCCGTCTTTTTTGATGTACCACACCTCAGCACTATCTTGAGTCACACTGAAGCAGACACAGGAGAAAGCAACCTCTGCTTAATCCCTGGCACTATCCCCTACATGTCCTTGGCCCTTCCCTTCTCAGAGTGCCATTCCTTTCCTACTTAGCCCATGTGCCTCCTGGGATTGCCTAAGGAGGAGACACATCACTAACGACTGTGGTTCGGGATGCTAATGCAATAATTAGCGGCTTAATCATCAAAGTGAATAAGCAACTTGCAAACAGTCCCTTTCAGCCCTGTGCACTGTTACCATTTAAATACAGCATTTTGTAATGGACCATAATTAGATACTGCACATGGGAAAGTTTTAAAAGTAACCCAGTAAAAATGAAAATGACTGCTCTGAGATGAGCACAGGACCCAAGTTTGTTCTTCTCACAACAGAAAATGTCAGTCAGCTGGTATGTGGAAACTTTCTTCCAAACCAGCACTGACCCAGTGGCCCCACCACAAGCAGAAAGGGAAATGTCCTGTGAAACAAGTTGTCTTACCCATGCGACTTAAAGTAGGAATATTCTATCTTGGAAAAATTTTAGAAATTCCAGCATAAATAGTTAAATTTCAATTTCTTCAATTTCTTCTGAAGTTTCAACTGGATGTACTAATTTCACTGCCTGCTCTGGCCATTTATACAGCAGAGCTCATCCCAAGTGCACATTCAGTGGTGTGCCTGCAGGGGCAAACACCCATTTCTTCAAGTTTCCTATGTAAACCAGAGTTTCCAAACATGAAGACAACTGGAAAACGGGACAAGTGCCACCCAGACATGATCCATCTCACTGTCAGAGGACACGTGTGTGGTAGATTCTTCACACCTGCATTGGTTACTTTGGCCACTGAAACCAAGCCTAACCCAGACCATTATTTAGTTATAGGTCACCAAGCTTTAAAATGGGAGGGGAAACTTTCATAGGTAAAACACACTTTTGTAAAACTAACACTCACCTAGTTAAACACAGGATCCAATCAGCTAGCTTAGCACTGTGCAGGCCTGGCCACAAATTCTCACACTCCCTGGCCTTCCATAGCCTTGGCTGTTATACTGGATTTTTTCCTTTTGTTGAAGGTTCACTTCAGCAGTCAAGTCAGCAAAACAGAACACAGAAGATATAAAATTACCTTATAATATTTACAAGGAGCAGCCTTGCAGATAGGTTTGAAGAACTTTTATAATCATTCAGCAATTTTTGTGAGAATTTCTTTAGAGTCAGGGAAGAGGTTTTAAAGTTGCTCTTTTCACTTTCTTGGGTATTTCTTGATGTCGATCATAATATATTAAGGGCATAAACTTCTCAATAGAAAAAAATGCTGGATACTGCAAATCTCATCAGTTTGACAAAGCATGTGCATGAAAAAATCCACTGGATCCCTATCACAAGGAGTTTGCTCCATATTTTCTGAACACTAATATTCCAAGCTACAAAAGTGACTTCTTTTGAAGCACTGGGTGTTTTGTGTTTCCAGCTCATGGAGTGTCCATTATCTTTAACATGTTTCAACAGAACAAGTAATTTTCTCTTAAAGTGGTCAAGATTGAATGCTTGTTGTAATGACCTTCAAATTGAACCAGAGTTTTAAAATTTTCCCAGTAATCTCCTCAGAGTCTGCCCATTTTTTCCCTTTCTGTTTGACAGCTTCCAGTCTCCATTTTATGCCATGAATACCCACAGGTCTTCCTCTGCAGAACAAAGAGGCTATCATGATTATCATCTCTTAATAAAGCAAAGTTCAGTGAGGGTGCTCCAGGAATCCTAATTGATTAAACTGTAATCCATTTTCCCCTTGATTCATTCTGACAGTGATATTAATAATTTTCTCAATCTTGAGCAAGTCAAACCACACTGGTCAGATGCTCTCAGTCCATTCTACAATAATTTGCCATTCTGAATCCACTCTTGTACTTTCCAAGGTAGGTGAACTGTTTGCTTGCTTACTTGCCACCTGCAATCCAGTCTGCTGACTGCACATTTCAGCACCATTTTCCCTTCTCCCAGTAGGATTATACTGATCACTGATGGTTTTTAATTCCAATAGTCTTGGTTCTTTGTAAGGCTGAAATAGAGAAATACATGAGGCCACAACAAAATATGAAAAAGCAGCTGTTTTTGCTCCAATGAATTCTGGATGTTTAAGCTGATGTCTCACCTATGAGGAGCCTGAGCATATGGTAGGCATAACCTTGGGCTACATGCAATCCCAAGATATGATGTAGCAATCTTCCACATTATTCCCACACAGAAAAGGTTAATTTGCTGCTGCTTTATGCTGTGTGTTCCATGGAACACTATTCCATGGAGTTTATTGTAGGCAGGCACTTCCCATAGAACATGCTCCACCAAAAGAAGTAAGTTAATTTACTCTTAGAGGTAAGAGCCAAGTGCTTTCCAGCAGTTACCTGCTCTGTAGGTGCCTAAGGCAGCCCTGTAAAGGCACAGAAATACCACATGATGCTCAAGCACTGCTCGTGCTGCAACAGCTGTGACCTGGAAAAGAGGTTCTTGTTTCTAGCCTTTTCTGGTATTTAATGTAGATGGAAAATGCATCTTTCAGAATGGGATTTTCCAGGAGAATTTAGCTAAAAGATAGATAATCTAGCAAAATGGAAGATAACTACAAAATTCCTTGCAAATGGAAGACAAAGTCTCTGGGACTCGAGTGAGCTAGAGGAAATAAATGAATGAGGTAGTGGGGACAGAAGTGAAACACCTACTTAACTGAAACCTCATTTCAGTAGTTTTCTCCAGTTAATTAAGTATTGAGGAAAATGGATGCAGAAAGTACATTTTAAAGCAATCAAGTACTGCCAGAAATCAAGCCAGCAATTTGAAAAGAGAACAACACTGCTCTCTGGCATCTGACAAAATAAGATATTTGACAGGGAACAATATGTGCAGTACTGGTTAATTGGGAGGCGAGGAGAAGAATAATCATAGCTGCATTACTGAATTTATAGAAGTGTCTCCAGTGTACCACAGGGACGATGTGAATTTGTGGAATCCTCCTGCCTGCTACAGCAAGCCAGCAATCACTTACATACCCATCAACATTTTTTTCAATGTACCCTAGACAGCAATGCAGAAATAGCAACTGTGGTGGCTGAGCCCAGGAGAATTGCCTTTAAAATGACTGTAAAATCCCCCACTTTCCTCTATTGATGAAGAGATATTGGATAAGAAACAAGTGGGGAAGAATTAACACTTGGTCTCCTATGCTAAAGCTCATCAGAGCAGGGGACAACCCTTTCCCAGTTATCTGAGTATGGAATATGGCTATTCCAGCATCAGTTCTACAACAGGTTAGGTTGACTGTGTGTTTTTGCAAAGCATCATCTTTGGAGCAAAGACAAGACCTTAATTTCCCTCTCTTTTACTTCTGAGCTGTAGCCCAACACCATATGGGAACTCAACCCATAAACTCAGCAACATTTTGGAAGTTCTGGCAGCACATTCAAGGCTGTATTATCTTCCCTGCAGCTGGTTCACTCACCTTCCATTTTTAACATGTCATTTTAAGCACATTAAAATGATGCTTTCAACACAAGAGTGCTGCTTTGTCAAAGAAGTCAGCAATGGGGATGGAGACACCTGAACAAACCAATCATTTGGTACCCTTCCCAATCATACTTAGAGCAGTGTAATGGGATGTGCACTTTGTGGGAGATTCTTATTTAGATTCTTTGATATAAACCAATATTTTTATGTGTCTCAGCAATAAATTTGCTGGCCTGAAGATTATATCAGGAGCCAGATACCAAACACTTATATAAAAAGAGAAGTAAAAGAGTAGCTAACCAAGTCAAACAAGCAGTGAAGCAAGTAGGAGATCTGGGAATCACAAAATAGATTCTTGCCTCTGTAATTTTTCGCAGAAATTGAAGAGAAGGAAAAATCCCAGAGGATGAAGTATCAGTCTTCTCCATTACTACTTTTAGCCTCCATGATTGGAATCTAAGGCAATTATGTTAGTCCAAAATTAAATTAATCCAAACTATGCTTCCCTCAGAAGAACTAAAATCTTCAATCCCTCAGTGCCTGGCAGTGTCTAAAACCACACATAAGTTTAAATATCAACAACAGTGCTGAAAACAGACTATTTTTCAATTTGAGGTCAAAAGAATACAGAATACTTCCCTTTCTCTATGCTGAAAAAAAGGAATTGAAGCAGTCCCCAACCACAATTAATAACTTCCAACTTCCCATTTTGCCTCTAGAAGAAAAAAATCAGTAGTCAGATGTGGATATACAGCCTTCATGAAAATGTGAATCTTCCTTCACAAGATCAAATGTATTTACACTGTATTTCATGTGGTACTCAGCAGGCCACCTAAAAGGAGCGCTGAAATAAAGGAACCTCTGTATCCAGCACAGAGCAGATACTCACTAAGCTTCCATCTGTTTAATTTATGAAGCACAGTAGCAGAAAAGCAAAATACAAAGAGCTGCTGATTTTTCTATGCACCCATCAGACCTTTCACTGAAGTATTTCAACAGCTGTATTGTCAATAGAGAACATGATTTGTCTGCTGTTAAAAAAGCTTCCAGGAATAAAACCATGCAAAAAGCCAAACAGATTTAGCTGTTACATAGCTACATCCTGTTTTGTTATGTTCCATAGAGTTTCTGAACTCTACACTGAAATAAGTGCTTGGGTGTGCATATAAGTATGACAGAAAACATCCACACACACAAATATATATATATTATATATATCTATAAAAAAATATATATATTATATATACATCTATCTATCTATCTATCTATCTCTTCACAGAGATCATCTCCTATCTCCTGTCCCTGGAACTATAGATAGACTAGTCCATATATCAAGCAAGTCCACAACATTGCCTTTGAATTCTGCCATTGCAGTCTGCTTTCACCACAGTCCACCTTGCATCCACTTGTCAACATCATTGATTTCAAAAAGCTGTTTTCAATTGCTGTTTTCTGCAGAAAATTGCTGGCAGCCTTTTGTAATTTATGGCTATTTAGGATAAGATAGCCAAAGCAGAGGGAGGTGGAATCATTTTAAGGGTTAGACAGCTGAAATCTCAAACAGCAAGAACAAGGCACCTGAAACTAATTCTGGGACAAATCTGGAGTGTTCTCCACCACCAAGGCCATGGAGTGGCACTGAGTTTTCTTTCCTACAGTGTTTACATTGTTCAGCAATGTTACCCTGTATAAAGGGAACTTGTTTGGCATGTGTTGCATGGAGAAGTTCCCCATTAGGTGTGTGTTGCACTTTTCTCTGTCATCACCTTCAAGGTTTTAGGGCACTATTTGCTTTGCTGTCCAACACACGCTTCTAAGACCAGGCACATTTGGATTCATCACTGGTATTTTTCTTCCTGCTTAAAAGTGTATTAATTTGTATCCACTGTAGGGCACACCAACAAAACTAGCTGGATAGTGAGAGTGTGATTCTTCTTTCAGCTCCATCTCTTCCTCCCACTGGCCATCACTGGATGAGCAGACTCTTCCAAGTGGTCCCAGTGAGCCAATAAACATAGGCATGGCAGCATTGTTCCCAAGGGTGGAAATGCAGGGCAGTGCAGAGACCTTGTGATCACCCCTGCAGCCAAGAGGGCTCCACAACTCATGGCAGGATCTGATACTTTAAACATTTTAAATTCTGGGAACATTTTAAATTCTGACACCTGAGAGATCAGTTCCAGCACTGGCCCTTAATAATAAGAATCCAGGAAGAGCAGCCAACAAACAAATCTCCTCTTATGTTTTTCTTTCATTACTAGGTAAAAATAAGAAGAATAGTTCAAAGTCTGAAGAAAGAGCTGAACATCACAAGCCATGCAGACCCTTCCATCAGCTGTGGGGGGACATGGCAGAAGGATTCCAGCATTCCTACAACATGCTTTTAATGTACAACTCTGGGCATTTCACAGAGCATGCACAACCACTTGGGACAGCAAACTAGATTTTACACCAATCATAATGTAAACCTTGGGTAAACAGGAAAGTGAAGAAGAGACCCAGCTAATGCATCTTCCTGTGATGTAACACAGTATCACTATGGCAACAACCAGGTTAGCATGCTAAGAACAATAGCGGAGCACTAAAGACATTTTTACAGGGACTTTTACAGTCAGAATAGAAAGCCACATACAAGTGTCCTTTCATTCATCTGACAAAACACATCCTATGCAATCCTACTAGGAATCCTGATGAGGCACTCTGATTTTTTTGTTCTGCATGTTTGATATACATATAGGTTGGAAATTATGTTCTTGATAGAACTTCCCTGTGTGGATTGTGACCTGAAGTCTCATCAGTTTGCAAGGGAATGTAAAATATGAAGTCCCACTTTCAATAGATTCAGGCATGAATCAAAGACCTCTTTAAAATCTTAACCTACAGTAAAATACATACCTACCAGTACTCCAATACATACTAGTTGCTAAAAAAACCCAGACATTGTAACATTTCAAAATGCAAACATTTCACACTTAATGAAATACAAAGGCTTATAAAATACAAATGCAGCCATGTAGGAAAACATGTTACAACTAAAGTCTCAATGCTTTCTTTTACTGATGATAGTCACTTCTTTCGTTATAACATAGTTGTTCAAATTTGTCTGGTTAAGATTAGACAGCTTTCTAAAGATAGATGTTTTTTCCACACTCTTCTCCAAGTGGGACACTTTTCAAGGCATCAGATTAGAATAGAAAAACAGTGATTTGGATAAATAAAACACACCAGTTTTGTTTGGGTTTTTTCTATTATCGGCTACTAAAGCCTCTTCATACCCATGCTTCTATCTCAAGAGACTTAATTTTGGTTTTAAATTGCTTATTCCACAGATGATTCATTTGTCAAGATACAAATCTTGGTCTGAAATAACTTAGCTTTTATAAGCTTTGACAGCATCCTGACATAAGATGAGGTAATAAAATGCATCTTTTAAGATGGGTCCCTTTCAGTCTACAAGGATTGTTTTAATTACCTAAGACTTGAGTTAACAAACAACTTAAGATATTTAAGAAAAAGCCACAAGATCTACTGCTGTGACCCCAAGCCCTGGTATATCTAGTTACTGAAAGATGTTTTGTGTGGCAAGATTTTGATCTTTTGAATAATGAAAAATATTTTCATTTGCCCTGATTCTGTTACACATATTTGATACAAATGTTGAATTTCTTTAAAGATGTTTTGGTTAGACTGATGAGTAGATTATTTGTTCTCCTAAACTGACTGCATTCTAACAGACAGTACCGTAAGAAAGGCAGAATAATGGTGTGTATGTATATGTAAAAAAGAGAATTCTGCTGTGAGGGTGAAACTAACCATGAAGTACAAGGTATCATTAGATTTTGAAAGTTCAGCTTGAAACCTAAGTATTGTCTCTTAGTTTAAGGAATTTTTTTCAAGGTGTAGAAAACATTATCACACACTTTTGTTGAAAGAAGAAATAACTTCTTTCTGACACAGTAACACAATGTGAAAATGCCTCTCTGCTGTGTATCTTGGAGATTTAGAGCACTACTGTTCATGCACAGGAGCTTGATTTCCCTAGTACCTGGCCAGGCCAGGTGAGCATAAGCAATATGAATTATCAGCAAGTCATTTCTGCTTAGTTGGATAATGACTGATGTTGTTGATGTCACCTTTTTCTATAGTGTTAAATTGGTCTGTGCTGCTGAGCAAGCCCAGTTAGACCTCTGAAATCTACAAGCTGGGATTTCATGTAATGAATCATTCTAAATTCAAGTGCACTGTCATGAACTGGATGGAGTTATTTCTCCTGTACTGATGATACAAGAATCCTATATGCTATTTCCAGAAAAGTCACTGTCTTTTGATATCTCAAAGATCTTTCCTGAATGAAAAGGAAGTAGCCTAGGGCATTCCACACAGATATTTCTTGACACCTGAATGCTTCCCAACACATCCATTCTCCTTACATCAGGTACAAGTCTTCAATGATTTTCACCGAGACAGATTTGAGGATAAGCATTATCAAAGTGAAGAGTGACCTGCAGCAGAGCAGCAGCTAGCCATTGTGGTAGAACAAGAACAAAACTGTTGTGATAGGGTGCTTTCTGACCAGGTACAAAGTGCTCACCCCCATCATCCTGAGGTTTACTGGCTGGCCAAGGGCCAGTTGGCAGATGTGAAGATCAACATAAGACCTTCAGCTAGGGAAGTACATTGTCAGATGCTTTGTTTCAGGGAAACACGCAGTCTTCTTTGGCTTTGTTTGAATCATGCCTCACGCCTACTTGCGCAGTATTATTCCATCAGGAAGAAGGGATACCAAGACACAGAACACTAGCTAGGCCTATGCACTGGATGCAGTTTCTATCTGGTTCTATATTTTAGTGTTGCACTTAGAAAATAAGTAGTTTCATTTTTAATCATCCAATAGTGTTTGCCACATTTTTCCTAGAAACTATAATTTTTAAATACTTTAGTAAGTTTATTTTCCATTTGTAAATCAACCACTGGTATGCAATAAAAACGACAACAATTAACTACATGGCAAAATGCAGCCACTTTTTCTATGTTTTAATTTTTTAAACAGCTTTATAAAGTATTTACAGAAAATTCTACAATTACATCTAAAAGGAGGTTGTAGCCAGGTGGGGATTGGTCTCTTCTCTCAGTTAACCAGCAATAGGACAAGAGGACACATAGACTCAAGCTGCACCAGGGGAGGTTTAGGCAGGCCATTAGGAAGAAGTTCTTCGCAGAAAGAGTGATTGGGCATTGGAATGGGCTGCCCAGGGAGGTGGTGGAGTCACCACTCCTGAAAGCATTTAAGAAAAGACTGGATGTGACACTCAGTGCCATGGTCTGGCTGACAAAGTGATGTTAGGCCATAGGTTAGACTCAATGACCTCAAAGGTCTTTTCCAATGTAATTGATTCTGTGATTCTATAAAAAGATCAGTTACATCTGTTCACTATTATTTCAAAAGCTTGTGTGACTATTGGCATTAGTAAATATTCACAAAGAAGCTCTGCAGAACCCATATATTCATTGGAGAAGAGAAAATGGTGCCCTCCAGATAGTTCTGGTATTTATTTTACAAACTGGTTTTGATCACCAGTTATTCTGAGTAGTGACTAAGTCAGATTTACTGCACCTTACAATTTTCTTTTTGCTCATCCTGCTCAGATAATGCTTGTTCATTTAGGGAATTTTTTGCTTTGTGCATCGTACGATTCTCCCTAGTATTATCAGAGAGAGGTTCTGGGGATTGTTTATGCAGGCAAAGCGGTGACCTTGATGTAGAATTCATGGGTGGAAAAGCTTGGGACCGCTGCTCATCATTTTCCTGTAACACAAACAAAAACATCCTTGTTTTACTGGTAATGGAAAACCATATTAGTTTTCTGCCTTGGGCTGAAAGACTTGCTGCAAAAGACTAAATATTGGGAATTTGCAAAAGACATAGACTTATTGGAAGCAGAAAAACATATTTTTAAGGCACTTATCACTCTGAATACACAACACAGTGAGGCTTGATAACTCTTGTTTTGTTGTGGTATGAGATGAAATATCTGCTACACTGCTGGCAAGCTATTTTCCAGGAGCAGAAAAAAGCTACACAAGGAACAGACAGTACTATTAAGCTGTTTACTAAAGTACCTGGTAGTGTGTACCAAGAGCTGTATTTAATTTTTTCTCTACATATTCTGCAAATGTAAAGCACAGGTGTCACTTTTTTGCTGACATCTGGGCAGAAACCACTGCTTTCACATTTTGACCGATGTGCAGTCAAAGCACTCAATTTAAGTTCTACTTTAAATTCACATAGAAAACGGAATAAATTTGCATATGAACATGACAGGCACTTTTTAAGCACCTTGAGAAATTTGCAACCGTTTGAAACTAGGTATTTGAAATAAAGTAGATGCAAGTACCCGTCAAAGAGAAGGAAACAAAGATTATTTCACTTTTAAAACAAGACACACCATTTACTGTATTAATATAAAGCATGAAACAACACTTTTTAATGGTTTCAACAAATGATGAAACAATATGAACAATTCCTCCAGAAATTCCCAATGTACATCATCTTGAAATAAAACCAACACACATATTCAGCGGTGTCTGAGAGAAGGGCACAAATTCCTGGAACTGATGACTTTTGCATATTTACACTTGAGGGGAACAAAACCAACACTGAAATGTTAATTACTGCGATCTAGTTGAAGGTGAGGAGTAGCCTGTCCTTGGACCTAGACAATACAAGTTTAGACAAAGAGGAGGAATGTTTGGGAAATCCCTCCTTCAGTTAAATGAGAAAATATTATTACTGATTAATTGTTTCTTGCTATAACCCTGGCTATGGTCAGCAAGAGTCTACAACAAGCTTATACCATGCTGGCAGGTGATTGCTACACAACTTTCTGTGACTGAGGCTTTCTTTCTTTTTTGCACTACTCAGATTCTTTACAAGCAACACCATTTGTTTCTAAGGTTATAGGGAAACGGACATAAAGGAGTATAAATAAAATTTATTGGCATCACTTAATGAAACAGTAATAAAACACAGACCTCCAGGCAATGTCTGTAAGAAGCAGCAACTCTTGGCAAGTGGGGTAATTATCCCTTGAAACAACATAGACAAATTCAGTGGATTCACTTTCACTGCAGAACACCGATTTTCTATTGCTCTACCTCCAAAAAATTATGGGTCTGATCTGATTTGTCTTCCCAATGGTGCTTTCTGGCCTCAAAAGCTATATGTCCACTAAACTATGTGGCATTTGCCTTTACTTACTTTTGGTATCTTGCCAACATACTTTATGTGCTAATACAAAATAACTGGATTAAAAAAAAAATAAGAAACCCAAAAAGCTATGTGCAAGATTCTGCTGATTGTCAAGAGAATACTTTTGTGTAACCTGGCAAACTGGAAGGATTTTTATCTACTGACGTATTTCCGTGTAGTCCTCATACAAAGAGCTACCAATAACTATTCTCTTACTGCTCAACTTGAGATAACATGGTTACAAACTTCGGAGGAGGTTTTGGACAGCAAAAGGTTTATTTCTGTCCTAAAGTTGGAACAATTTTCTATAATATGCAAAGTATTTGCATAATCTTAGAAAGAACACATTGCTCTGACATACTGTGAAACATTCAGCAATGTGTCTATTACTGAAAACACAAAGCTAATGTAAACTTCAGATACTAACCTTTTTTTAATAACAGTCCACTTTCAAAACATAACTGTGTAGCATTTATTTGTTTTGATAACAGCAAAATCTGGTAAGCATGACCAAGCTGGTCTAGTGGAAGGTGTCCCTGTCTGTGGCAGGGAGGTTGGAATTAGCTGATCTTTTAATGTCCCTTCCAACACAACCCACTCTTTATAATCCAAATGTTCCCTATTTACACATTTAATAGCCTCCCATATATCTGTAATTATTCTGAAATTCCAAGAAGAGCTGTTTGCAGAAAACTTCAAGCTCAAACTCCTAAAGGTTAGTCTTTTTGCTGGTTACTTTCTCTGCAACCTAAGTCACAGTATAAGGAATATCTGCTCTTTAATATCCATTATAAGAAATTTAAAATATACCTGTATTGAATTTACATTTCCCACTGGTTGTTCCTATGAGCTCACAAATAAAAGCACATGAACAATTTGCACATTCATACTATGGTAAGACCTATGTCATGTTTCAGTCATTCAGTATTTATGATCTTCTCTCCACTCCATTGTTGAGGAACATAAAGAATGATACGTCCTCAAATTCACTTGGCAAGATGAATATATTTAGTGAATGCATTAAGTCTTCCCCGTGACTTTCATACCCAGATAAAATTTTTCCAAGTTACCTTTTGTGGTTTGCTGCCACCAGGTGTCAAAGAGCAGCGCTCACCAAGATGGTCTGGTCTGCACCTCTGTGAGTCCTGTGCAGGCAAAGGCCTCTTCTCACTTGAAGAAGCCAGATGGGGACTGGATCTGAGGTGCAGCGTTGTTCTACGTAAAATGTAAGGGCTGACCTTGCCCCTGGGGATGTCAGCAAACCCTGAAAAATAAACAGCTTCTATAAAAACCTAAAGCAATCACACTTCCTCAAATGGATTTCTTTTTACACAATAGGAATAAAATAGCTGATTGAAATAAATCATCTGTTCCATTGGAGAAAATGGAACAAAGAGATTGCTGAATACATCCTGCATATTCCAAAATTCAAATGCAGAACTTGTATATCACAGAAGAACCATTAAATTACAAGAGCTATTCTATAGAAAAATAAAAAAATCAAAAAAGTTTTTGGTCTTTTTCTTTACAAGTACATTATTATGTGGAGAATAACTTCAAACTGAAAATCAGTACTGGTTAATTCATGATACTGTGACATGATGCTCTTGATTTTTAATACTTTTCTCTGTGTAGAACTATTTATGTATAGACTGTTTATTATCTCTCCATCTAGCCTAAAAGTCAAACATGAACTGGCACATATGTCCTCAGAACAGGGCTACTTTTAGAAGACATAGTAATGCTGGTAAGAAAGTGAAATGCAAATAATGTTTAGCTTTAGAAAGCCTGACTGGGAGTGACCACCAAAGTTGAGGCTCTTCAGTACCCTTATGGTTTGTCCTTTAATGATGGCAATTACATTAATTGTAAAGGGCAGCTTAATAGGTAGTTCAACTTACAAGGTATTTTTCAAGCCCTGATTTGTGCATCTTCTCAGTTACCCTCTGCTGTAGCGAACACTGATATGGAGTACCAGGCTGCCTAACTTCATGGCATTCACAGCAGACTGAAAGTGAACTCTCATGAAGATGAGTTAATTAATTAATCTTCTCATGAAGATTAATGTCTTACTGTGGGCAAGTCAGTTTCAACTTAGGGGATTTTAGTCAACTTAATGTTTTGCAAATTAATACACTTTAATTATTGGTATTGAAAGAAATAAAAGCCCACAAATAAGCAAATACTTGGGGAACACACATGGGCTTCCCTCCAGACACCACTCCTTCCCAGTTTCTGGTCTTCAGTTGCCTCACTGCACCCTACACCTGTGAGTGAGGTGATGGGAGCACAGGAGACTGCCAGGACCACTTAACTCTTAGCAGAATGGGAATTATTAATCCAACAGAAATGTATTCTGCTGGTCTAACATCGGTGCTCTACAAAAGCTAACTTGGCACCAACTGCCACATCTCTCATTGACTCCTTTCACCTTCCATCACTATCACCAAAAATGTTTGCATAGTCACCAACTCAGAGTGAAAGCCATTCAACAAAACAAAAGAGAAAAGCACACCTGCTGTGCTCAGAGAACATTTGTCTTTACAAGACATAAATACCTTTTTGCACTATTTCTGGAAGCCCATCCAGCTCACAGTCAGTGTTGTCCTGACCCTGCAGATTTTGAGAGATATCACACTTCCTTTTCTTTTTCAATGAAGTCACTGGAGCAGGAGATCTTGGTTCTCCATTGTCTTTCCTGCTGTCTTCGCATCTCTGCCTTTTACTTGAAAGCTTAGTGGTACCTTCATCTGACCTTCTGTCTTTGACAGAGTGTTTGTTCTTTTGTGTTAATGACTTCTCTGAATTCAGCAAAGGAGTGCTGACAGCATCACTCGCTCGCTGTTTCAGCTGAGTACTCAACAAACTGACTTGTGTTTTTAGCATCTCATTTTCTTCCTCTAGTTTATGATATTTAACAATAAGAGAGCAGTATTTCTCCAAGTTCTCATTTGCTTCTCTGGTCTTCAATTCTGTAGATTCCTGCAATTCTTCCAATTTTAACTTAATTTCTTCTGTAATGGCATTATCATCAGCATCTTTTCAAAGAAAAACATGATTATTCATATAACTGACATAATAAAATATGCATAGGTAAGAATTTATAATGCAATGGTCACACATCTTTTAGTTACATGTTTTGTAACACTGCAACTTTAAAAAAAAGACCGTGAAACAAATTCAGTAATATGACAGACATAATAATGTCCCTGTTAAATAGAGCACAAGTATACAAATTGTGAAAAGAATCCTTGACCAGTGCATGGGGAAACATTTTCCCTCTCATTTTGTAATTTCTGAACACTCCATTTGCACCCTTAAGTTGCATTAAGTATCATTTACAATACAGTGCATCTCATGAGGTGAGCTAAAATATTAAGAACCAAGTATGAGAATCAGAGGGAAAAGCTTGCTGGAAAATGATAAAAGAACTCACACACAAAACTTACTTAATAAGAAAAACATCCCTTTTCTTCCTTAAGTCACTTATACTAAATATGTAAGATTTAATATATTTAATCAGAACCGTGTCGTTTCTGAGAAAAGAAACAACATCTTTAAGAGAAAAAAGATTAGCTAGATTTTAAAAATGTTTGACATTTGCACTTGTAACTTTTATTCTAGTTAAGAATCACGCTGTGTACTAGAGCTGCATATGCAAGTGGACATTTTACAGAACAAGAAAGTTTCACAGATTAATGCACCACTATGAAAGCATTAAGATAATCTAGATTCAGTTACCTTCTTTATTATGCTTCGCCATAGCCAGATTTTCCTTCTTTAGCAGCTCATCATGTGCAGCTAGTTGTTTCTGCAACTTTTCCTTTTCCTGTTCCAGCTGCTTACAGGATTTCATCCACATCTGCACTTTACTGTGGGCATATTCATTTTCCTTCTTCAGCTGAATTATAATGTTACTATTATCAGCCTAAAAAATAAGAAGTTCTGTTATTTCACCAGAAACATAATTCCTCCTTTTAAACATTATAATATCAAACAGAGTAATAGAATCACTGAAGTTGGAAAAGACCTCCAAGATCGAGTCCAACCTTTGACCAAGCACCATCATATTAACTAATTCATAGCACTAAGGGCCACGTTGAGCTGTTCCTTCAATCCTTCCAAGGGTGGTAACTCCACCACTTCCCTGGGCAGCCCCTTCCAATGCTTTACACTGTTTTCTAAAGGAAAGAAATTCTTCACAATGTCCAACCCGAACCTTTTACCATCCCATTGATCTGGTACCAACCTGTGTGCAAATACCACACAGTGAGCACAGCTAGAAGCCTTCTCTGCTACCCTGACACTACCATGGGTACTGTTTTCTGTCACACATCCACAGGACTTTATCCTTGGACTGCTCGTATTAACCAAATTAACACCACAGTGGAGAGCCCTAAGAAAGAATTGTTGAGCAAGATGAGCGTATTGTAATTCAGTGTTTACTTGCTTCTAAATTGAATTGACTGTTTCTTCAAGAATGCATTTATGGAGACACTAATTCCTGAAGTGGGAGTACCAAGCTGGAGCCAGAAATCAATCACAGACAGAAGCAACACCAAAATAGACCAAAACCACCCAGAAAACAAGAAAAATGCAGGGATAGGATTATTGGTACAGAAGTACAGTGTATGTACAGTGAAGCTTCATCTGTGCTACTAAAAAGCAAACCAAGAACACGAAGAGCTGTTCCCAGTTATCAGCAGCTCACAGTATGTGGAGTTCATATGCCAGCATCCCTGAGGACAATTCTGTCAGAGAATGACACTAGTTAATACCTGTAATGAGAATTCTATATAAAATGGAACTGAAAAACCTGAATCAAGAGCAATCTATCAAGACTAGTGCTTAGGGATAGACCATGGTACACTTTACCATCAAAGTAATTCACAGACACAAAAAAGAGGCACTGCAACGTCTCTGAGTGAATTCTAATCACATTTTAGCTCAGCTACAACACTCACTGTAGTCAATAGACTGTTGTGTTTAGGTCACACAAACCAATTCTAGGTGATCTCAGTCATGGCACACAGAACAGAATTTTTCTAATGCATATTGATAGTAACTATGTTTTCTCCAGGCTCTATGCTCTCTTTAGTGAAACAAAGGCTATACCAAATTAAGCCGAAGTTCTGGAGCACTGGTTCCCAATTCTATGTTTATTTTACTACACAGTGTCTGGAATCTCATGCAATTGGTCATACTTATGGATTTTTCTTACCTTAGTTTTTAGGAGTTCTCCTATGGACTGATTCGCTTCTTTAAGGGAATTATTTAGCTGCTCTTTATTTGACTTCAAATGCTCAATTTCCAATTTTTGCGAGCTGATAAAGTGCTCCAGTGAACTAATCTTCTCATGACAGGCTTCAATTTCTACTTCATTCTAAAGAAAGAAAATGTGCCTAATTACTATGATACCAAAAAGGACACTGAGTTTCATTTTAAAGATGTACCTAACAGCATATCACAAACCCACAGGAATTCCACAGCAAATTAAATAATTATGTTTTAAGGAGTTGAACATTGAAAGGGCAATTTGTCTCAAGTATGTATTTTCAATACTAGAATCTTGCCTCTAAGAAGACTGTCAGAAGAAAACCCTTATATTTTACTATAACTTGCTCTTACACCTGCTTTATATTAATAAGACTGAAAACTATTAAGAAGCAATTACAGTAAGTTATTTGCCTGTGTTCAGCTGGCCTCAAGCTCACAGACATTTCTTCAGTAAAGTTGATGGCTCTTTGCATATAGCACATCTGACAAATGTATTTCCAACAAATTGTCCTTATATCCTGAACTGGTTAAACTTTCTTCCCTCTTCCCAGCAAAACAACCATTTCCTGGATTAAACATTCTGTTGGCTTCCCCTTTTTCAAGGTTATAGTCCTAGTAAATTTTTATACAGATTAAATGCTTACTGAGTTGTGAGATAAATTCACTTATTAGAGCTCGTCATATGGAGAAAAGCTAACACGTACTGAGCTCCAAGGTAAGTATATGTAGATTTTGGAAATATTGTTAGCAAAGATAAATTCTTTTGCAACAGGATCAGCAACATTTTGTAAAATACATAGAACTGAATTAAAACCTCACAGCACTACTCTTCCTATTTTCTGACTTACCTTTCGGTTTGCTTCTGTCAGAGCATCCTGATACTCTTTCTCTGCTTGAAGTAGTCTGTCTTTGTATTCTGATATCTCTCTTTTAATTTCACTTTCTTTTTCTTGTAGTTGATTCTGGACCATCTGCAAACACCTGTCCAGTTCATTTTTTTCTGAAGTTGTGAGATGCAGATGAATCTGTAAATAGTAAGAGTACATTCTTTGGTCTTGGAGTTATCTCAATGGAGTAAGAGTTGACCCATTAAACTGTCTAAACCTGAAGCATCTTTGAATTTTCCAAAACAACTTGGTAAGAAAACATATTCAACAGTGTCTAAACACACTGTAATCAAAGAAAAGAACATCTGAACACAAAAGGTAGGACAGGAGGTAAAGGAATGTTCTCTTAAAAGAAAACAAGTGCAAGTTTGCCAACAGCATTAAATCAAGCAGCACAGCCAAAATCAAAGCTTAACCTCTCCAAATGTTGCTCCCTCTCAGAGTGACTTGAGAGGGTAAGGGTCACTTCCTCATCCTCTTTAAGATGACAAAACTTTCTAAGCATTTTCATCCATTGTTATAACTACTTTTTGGACAGCTGCCCTGTATTTCCATTTAGGATTTGTAAAAGTTGCAGAAATATCTGTTCTTTTCCCATCCCATTCAAAATCCTCAATGCCACAATAGAAACAAGCCCCTGGTTATAGAATTTTTAAAATAAAGTTAGTAGGTCAGATGACCACATAAACTTTAAACTGTGGTTTAAAGACATAATATTGTTCACAAATAAGACCTGAAGTTTTCTAGATGATAAAATCGCCTCTAAGAATTAAATGCAAACAAATTAAACACAAAGGCTCCAAAACTCTTTCTTGACTATGTCCTGAATTAAATTAGCACTATTGAAAAACTGAAAGTAGTTTTGAGAAATGCTGTATTTTTTATCTGCCCTCCTCAGTTTGATGATTGAAAGCCTGTAGTAGAGAATTTCTCAACACTGAAAAATGTCTAGATAACCAGCCTTAATGCTAAGAAAACATAGTTTGGATGGAAGGAAGGGAGGGGAAACTACTACATAATCATTTTATCTCAGGAGAGAACATTGGATTTTTTGAAATTTGGAAGAAATAACTTCTAATACTGTACATTATCACAGATCCCCTTGACCAGCCTCCACACAGGTACTGTACTTGAGCATCTGGCTTTGAACACAGAAATAATGCAGATGGAATAACTTACTTTGGTCTTTTCTGAATGTTCTTGAACACACTGCATTTCTTCAGCAAGCTTATTTCTTTCTTCCTGTAATTTGGCAATCTTCTCTTCAGTGTCACTTAGCTTGACTTGCAGCTCAGTTCGACTTTCAGCCAGTTCATTTACCTGAAATAAAATTTTCCAGAATTATTTTTAATACATGTGTCATGACTGCCAAAGAATGTACTTATATGTAACAAGAAGTTTTAAGATGGATTATTTTATTCCCATAGTTGGACAAGTTTCAAGCAAGAGTCACAACAGGGTAATGATGTTTTCACATGGCAAGTGCACTATTGTTATTTCACTTTCTTTGGATCTTCCAAAGTATTTATTCTTGATGTGAAAACTCAGTCACCCAATACCAATTTGTTCTTCCTCCTTTACTTCCACAAGAAAGAGGAAACTATCCTGCCTTATTTGATTGCTTAAACTTCTACTTTCAAGCTAGCTTCTCATTCATTCTATGCAAAACAATGCCCCGCTTTCCAGCTCTGTAACTTCAATGAAAATTTATGATTGTATGGAAAACATAATTTTAAAAATAGGATGTTTCCTGCAAAAGTTTGAGGTTAAAATTATTTTAGGATTTAATCTATTAAGGAAGTGGTAAACCCAGAGGACACTTTATCCTTCCACCTACAAACGGAACTCTGCCCTAATGGAAATGATATTACCTTTTTACATAGAGTGTTCTTTTCAAAAAGTGTAGATTCCAGCTCCTTCTCAAGGTCCTTATAAGACATTTTTAGAACATTCAGGATATCTGGAGAGGTTTCACCATCAGAAAAACGTTGCTCCTTCAGCTTCAACTCAGCAATCAAGTTCTGCAGCCTCTCTTTTTCCTGGTGCCAGCATTCAAGTTCATGCTGCATGTGAGTCAGCTGCAAAGAGAGTGCTTCTGTTTCTTTCATCTGCTTTTCAAGAGCACCATTTTCCTGCACCTTTTCATCAAGTTTTTGTTTACAATCTATCAATTCTTGAACAAGTACTTCCCTTGCTTGATCCAATTTGATGTTTTCATTTTTTATTTCCTGACATTGCTGTAACAGCATTATTTTATCTTGCTCAAGACGAGCCACCTGATCAATCAGGACTTGTTCTTTTGCTCTAGCATCTGCTTCCTCCCTGCATGAAAACTCTAACTTTTCACTCATATCTTTGAGCTCAGATCTCAGCAATGCCACAGTATTTTCAAGCTCGTCTTTGATTTGTATCTTTTCTTCCTCCTTTTCTTGCAATTGTTTTGCTGTAGTCAAATTTGAAGACTCTAGTTCATGGAATCTTTCTTGCATTTCTTTTAAATCTTTAGCCAAACACTCTTTTTGTGAGGTGAGGACATCAATTTGTAAGTTGGAACACTTCAGCTTTTCAGTTGTCTCTTCCATCTCTGTTGCTAATGTTTCTGCCTCTGCTTTGGCAGTCTCCAATTCAATAACTGTATCTTCTAGATTTTTCTCTGACATCTCCAATTCCCTTTCAAGCCTCTCTATTTTATCCTGAAGAGAGTCAGCTTTCCGCTCATTGTCTCTCAGCTTTTCAGCAATGTGACGTTTTTTCTTCTCATCAGACTCAATTTTTACTTTCAGCTTCTCAATTCCACATCTCAATTGGTCTGCTTCTTTCTGTGCTGCGCTGAGTCTTGTAGCAAGTTCTCCTTTTTCCATTAACAAGCCTTCCAAAGATTTGGAAAGCTTTGAATTTTCAATTTCAGATGAACCTAATTTATGCTGCATCGTTCCCAACTCTCTTGCAATCAGCTCTTTTTCTTTCTTTGAATCTGCGGCTTCATTCTGGAGTTTTTCTTTTTCTATGGTGAAAGATACAGCATCATTTTCTAAACTTTGCAGCTTCTGAAGAAGACTGTCTTTTTCATTGGATAATTGATTTGCATCAGATTTTGCAGCCTCAAGCAGATTTGCTTGTGTCCTCATTTCATCCTCTAACCTTCTAATGAATTCAGTAGAATCCATTTTAGTTAACTCTAATTGTTTTAATTTCTCTTGTAGCTTTTCATACTTCTGATCCAGCTCTTTTTTGCTTTCAGACAAAATACTCAGCTCTTGGCCAATATAGTTTCTTTCAGCTGTGACTGAAACAAGGTGCTCTTGAAAGCTAGAAATAGTTTTCAGATTAACTTCCCTCTCCCTTTCCAATTGCTGACATTTTGCCTGGAGCATTTCAATGTCAGGCTCTATGAACAAGGCACGGTTGTCAATATTAACTCGCTCAGATTTTGGACTCCCCCATCCATTTTCAGCTGCAAGAAATTGTTCCTGACCAGCTCTCTTGGTCATTTCTACATCATCAAACATGTCTGCTGCATTAAGTAATCTAACTTTACATATCTCCAGCTCAGACTTGAGGTTCTCAGGTTCTTTTTCTGATGAGACTACACGAAAAGATAATTCCTGCTTATTGACAGAAACGGATCTGTGTTTTTCATTTATGCCACAGTTTTCTTCCTTAACAGCTACAGTAGCTTCCTCCAGTCCTGCAAAAGCTGAGCTATTTGAAATTATTTGTGCCTCCTGGGAGTTCATTTCCAAGTTTGATTGCTCAACTCTTATTTTCAAATCTACATGGCTTTGCTCTTTTTCTATCTCATAGATCAGCTTCAAATTTTCAGCAGTCTGTTGTTTTGCCTCTTCTTGAAGCATTTCAGTGGTTATTTGATTTTCACAGAAATAGCCAGCACTCAAAACCCCGCTACTGGAAAATGACAATGCACCGGCATGGTCTGAGGGGCTGGTTATTTTTCCTGACATATTTTTACACTCATGTTCTCCAGAAATTTTCTCAGTGTAATCTTCCATTAATCTTGCTTCCACAGTCTCAGTTTCATTTTCACACACAAAGGCATCTCCTGAAGCCATTTTCTCGATGGGGATTATTTTAAGATTATTGTTTTTCAGAGCTGAGTTTTCAACAGGCACTCTTAATTTATAAGGAGTATTGTTTTCTTGTTCTATATTCTGGAAGGGATAAGCATCAATCGATTAAAAACAAAAAAAAAAAAAAAAGGGGGAAAGAATACATATAAGAAAAAACAACTTAAGTTTTAAAACTTTTCTTAAACTAGTAAAGCTCCTGCTTTTATGCAAAATAAATAGATACCTCTCCCTGCTTCACAGTCTCCTTTCTTACAGAAACATCTGACACTTGTTTCTACACACATCTTTGGCCAAAAAGGTTTTAAAGCTATTGAGGGAGACATTTTAGATAAATTTGCTGGAAGACTACGTGCAAAGACACCACATCCTTCTGTATTTTGGGAAAATAGGTGTCTACATGACAAAGTGAATTATTATTAGCAGTACTAAAAGGACAAAGATTACTGCTCAAGTATGGATTATTTTTCTTCTTTCTCCAAAAAAATAATACTGCTTCTGTGAGGCACAATTTTAAATACAATTTTTGCAGTTAAAAAAAATATATCTGGGCGACCATAATCAAAGGATTTAAATAAAACTCATTTGCATGACAGCAATTACTTACATTTTCGATATCTGTGCATAGCAGTGAATGAGAACTTAAATCAAGGACCTGTAGCTGGAGTCTTGCTGCTTCCAGCTCCAAAGAGAGATTTTCAGTTTGTTTTCTTTCTGCTGCCAGTTTGCACTCCATCTCCATAGTCACATTATTTAGCTTCTGCTGCCATTCTTCCTTTTCAGATAGATTTTGCTGTTTAAGATGATCTATTTCTTTCCTTTCAGAAAGTATAATTTCCTTCAGCTCTTGTATTTCCTCATTTTTCATATTCTCTTGAACATGAAACTGATCTTCAAGCACCTTGATGGACTTCTCATATGTCTGACAGAGCATCTGAAGTTCTTCAATTCTATTTTCAAGGTTAGATTTTCCTGGAGTAATACTCCTGAGCTCTCTAACAGAATCCAAATTGTGATCATTATGACGCTTTTCAACCAAAACTTCTGTTGCATCCTCTGAAATTACTTCTATAGAACTGTCTGTCTGATTAATTTCCTCTGTCCATTTGCATGAACCACTGTTGTGAGAATCAACCACCTCACTTAGTTCTAATAAACAGGGATTTACAGAAAGGTCTGAGGAAGAATCTGTGGCCTTAGTTTCATCCAATTTAGGCAGGATGTCATCTTGGCTGGATGACAGTGACTCCTGCACAGAATCTACATGAGCACTGCTCTGACTTGTCGACAGTGAAGAATTTTCCACTTTCAGTATTTCAATACAAGACTGCAGCTCACATATCTTTGAGCTCATACTACTGTGCTGTTCATATAATTTTAGGTGTTCATTCTGGAAAGTCAAAAGTTTCTCTCTTACTTCTGCAAAGTGTACTTTAACTTCTTTGCTGGACAATTTTAAATCTTCATAGTCAGAAGAACTGCATTCTTTAAGTCTGAAGGACACTTCCTTATCATCAGAACACATTCTCAGATCACTGTTATCACTTTGATCCATAAGTTCATCAGGAAGAGCAGCTTTCTCAGCTTTTAAATTGCTATCTGCAATCATTATATCATCTGTCGCCTCTTCCTCTTTATTAATACTTGTGCTACCATTGGTTTTAGCATCTTTCAATCCAGAGGCCAATGCAGTGTTTTCATTCTGCAACCTCTCATACATTTTCTCAAGCTCACTCAGCTGGTTTATTGTTACCTGCAAAGAGGATGCCAGCAACACTGATGAAGGACTTTCATCTATTCCTCTTTTGCCACAATCCTGGGAAATGTCACTGTAATTATACTCCAATGAGTGGCCATCTTCCTCTAACACTGTAAGTGAAGAATCTGCAGTTTTCAGTTCTTTAAAAGACAGTAGTTCTTGCTGCAGTTTCTCTTTCTCTCTCACACTTTTCTCAAGTTCTACTTCCATGCCTTTTAAAGCTGCCTCCAGCTGCATCACTTCTAACCTGCAGTTCTTTAGAGAGATTTCGCTATCCTCAAAATCCATCTGAAGAAGCTCAAATTTAACCTGGTATTTATTCAGCTCAATGTCTTTTTCTTCCATAGACTTTCTCAACTGTTCTGAACAGAGTTGTTGCTCACAATTAACATTACACATTAGAGGTTCATTTTTCATGGGTGGTTCCTTCCCCAATTGCTCCTTTTCTTGAAATACAAAGCCACATTTCTCTTGCATCGTGTTTTGTCTTGTGCTGACATTTAACCTTTCCTGGCTTAAACAGTCAAGCTCCACAGAAGGCACATGTTGGATGTTGGAAAATTCTGACTGCAGTTGCTGAAGTTCATGAACCAAGTTCTTTTTTATTTCTTCTGAGGCTATCAGTTTATGTAACATATCTTTGTTCTCACTAAGTACCTGTTTCTCTTGTTCTAATTTTGCTTTTTTTTCATCTAATTCAATTGTCTGCTCTCTTAGCATGTTCATAATTTTTCCATTTTCTTCTTCTACTGATTTATATTTTGCCTGCAAAACTTCCAGCTCTGTTTTGATTTCTTCTGTTCTTGATTGAATACGCTGTCTTTCCTCCTCATGTTTTCCAGACATATCTGAAATGATTTCTTCTCTTTCCTTTAAACTATCATAAATATTTTTATTTGCCTCCAGTAAAGTTATTTGTTCTTGCTTTAAAGCACTGCTTAAATCCCTAAGGGCTGTATTTTCTTCAGTAAGTTTACCAATTTTCTTACTGTATGAGCAAATCATTGAAGTCATGTCCTTCTTCTCTGAATCCCATGTTTCAGACATGAGCTTCAGCTGTCTTAGTGACTCCTCAAGCAATTTATTATTGATCTTTAAATCCTGAAGCTCAACTTCTTGGTTTTCTAATCTTTCATTCAAAGTTTGCAGTTGCATGTCCTTTTCCTCAAGAATAGCGGAAGTTTTTTCAACTAATTCCTGACGTGCTGAAATATCTGCTTGCAAATTACTGATGTGCTGCTCAGCTTCTGTCATGAAGCTTGTGTATCTCTCTTCTACTGCAAATAACCTTTGTTCTGTTTCACTCTTTGTTTGCAGTAAGTCTTCATACTGCTGCTGCTGATTTGAATTCATCTTCTTTTGAGCTGCTAAAGAGCTCTCAAGAAGAGAGATCTGCTCTTGTAAATTGACCAGATCCTTAGTTTTTCCCACTTCTAGAAGAGCTCCTGCACATCCATGATCCAGCACTCCAGTGCTGGAGTTAGTTGCTGCAAATTGCAAATTCTCTAAAGGAGTCTTATCCTGTCTGCTTTTAACTTCTCCATCTTCTGTCATTTCTGAAGTATCTTTTGCTTTTACAAGACAACAGATTTTTTCATATTCACCAAGCAGGTCATGATAGCACTTCTCCCTTTGCAGTCCTTGACTTGCTGCCAATTGTAACTTTTCTTCTACTTCAGCAACTTGGTTGGTGAGCTGGAATATTTTACAGGACATATTTTCTATCTCTTTGCAATACTTTTTATCAGAACATTCTGCTTTCTGCTTAAATTCATCAAAAGCTTTCTTTTGTTCTTCTAATTCTGCACTTTTACATTCCAGCATATCTTTCAGCTCTCTAATCTCTGTGGATTTCCTGTCATTTTCGGTTTGCATCATTCTAAGTTTCTCACTATGCTCATGATTTTTGCTTTGCTGACTTTGAAGGGAACCCTCCAAGTCATTAATATGAGCCAGCATACCTTCCTTTTCAGACTTAAGTTTATTTATAAGATTATCAGTTTCATTTTTCCATTGAGAAAAAACAGTAGCTTCTTTTTGCAATTCTTCACATTCTTTCTGCTTTAATCCAAGAAGTCTCTGCAAAGCTTCTGATTCTCCCTCCATCTTACTTATTTTACAGTCCTGTTCTTTAATGTGATTATCTTTTTCCTTAAGGAGATCTCGAGTAGACTCTTGTTGCTTTTCCATGTCAGCTAAAGCTATTTTCAGGTTCTCCAGTGAAAGTGAGCTCTCTTGCCTTTTAAGTTGCTCTTCCAGTAACTTCAGCTCCACTTCCAGAACAGCATTCTTATCTGTAGAAGAAAATAACATCAAATCTTTGTCAGTCAATACTGGCAAGTCTTCTGATAACTTTCTAGATGAGGTGATACTATTTACTTTTACTATTTTCAATTCTCATTCTACTGCAAAGCATCACTCAAGATGTATCACTGGATGAAGGATGTTTATATTATTTTAGGCTATCAGGCACTACATACAGTCAGCTTTCCATAAAGGAACTGCTAAATAGAAGTTTTCTATTTAAAAGAGCTTCTGTGAAAACAAATTTGCTGATAAATTCCGTACACTTTGATTCTTTTCAAAACAGCATCTCTTCAGGAACCATACATGTTCACAGACAAAAAACTCATTTTCATTGACAACAAACTCAAGGTTCTTAAACAACACTAATCATGTTCCCCAGCAGAAACTTTTTACTTAATTCACAATTAAACTTACAGCATTGCAGGAAACACCCAGAAACAGTTCTGTAAATTTAATATCATAACTCACTTTTCATTTCTTCCCCAAAATTTTGGCTTTGTTTTAGAGATTGCTTGATCATATTTAGTTCTTCCTCAAGCTGGTGGATCTCTTGCAATTTCTCTTCAAGTTGACAATTGAGAAGATTTTTCTCCTGCTTCACTTCCTAAACCAAAACCAAATAAGGCCATATTTCATGTAAATTGATAAGGAGATCAATGGACTCAGTTAATTTAAATCAAAGTAAAGATATTCCATTAGATCCTGTTAAGACTTTGGGAATCTATGCCTGGGTTCCTGAGCACTGCTTGGAAACATAAGCTGAATTTTTATTCTTAGTGAATTGACAGCATCAGAGAGATGCTGCCAGTTGATGCAGTCAGAGTGCTCCCTGTTAGCATAGAACAAACAGCTCCACATGATTTCACAGAAAGAGATGGGACAGGACAGATTCTACAAAATCTGAGCTGATGAAGTCAGGCTACTTTCCCAAAGCAGCTCAGTAAACAAATCCCTGCAATGGCATCAAAATTAACATGAAATGTGTAGACCAGATTTCACCTGCCATCTCATGTAGAGACAAGTTCTCTCTCCACTGAACGTCAACAACATGGCAGCATTGGTCAATTTATATTTAGAAGTGCCTACACTTTCAGATGGTTGTTTTGCAATTAACAGCACTTTCTTTCAAATAAATTGATTTTTAAAAACTCCAAACAAGCAAACAGAACACACTGTGTAACTACATTGCACCCAGGAAACCAAATTCAAGTTCTTTTAAAGAGACACATCCTCGTTCTCCAAACTCCTGCGCTCTGGACAACAGATGCCACGGAACTGGCATGGCCCAAATGGAAACAGACTGTCAATTATTCATCCATTTACTACTAGCAGATGGGCATAGGATTCACAAAAGCCAAGCTCAAGAAATGGAAAGGTCTGAATGGAAAAAATTAAAAGCTTGCTGGCGTGGCAGGGTTGTTTTTGCAACAACATAAATAAATTACACTCAGAACATGATTAAAACTGTCACTGTCACTAACAGTTGCCTTCCCTTCTACTCACAGCCTTCTCTACCCACACTTGATATAAAAAAATCCAGTCACATATAAATTTAATTAATAAGCTTTCTAGCAATCTTAATAAATTTTCCAAGAAGTCCAAGCACCTAAACCCCTTGCATTCAAAGCTGCAATGCAAGTACAAGAATTAAACTAAGCCATTCATTACAAAATCTAGGGTGATCTATGGAAAGAACAACAAGTTTAAGGAATTAAAATGGCTAAAAGGTCCAATTATTTCAATTTGGTGCAAACATTCCCAAAATCCATAGAATTATACATTGGGTTGGAAAGGACCTTAAAAGTCATCTAGTTCCAACCTCCCCGACATGGGCAGGGACCTCCCTTGCTAGACTGGGTACAGAATTTTTTCCTAGTGTCTAATACAAACTCACCCTCTGTTAGTTTGAAATAATTTCCCCTTGTCCTGTCACTACATGCCCTTGTAAATGGTCTCTCTCCATCTTTTTTATAGGCTCCCTTCAGAAACTGGAAAACCACAATTAGGTCACCCCAAAGCCTTTTTTTCTCCAGACTGAACAAACCCAATTCTCTCAGCCTTTCCTCATAGGAGAGGTGCTCCATTCACCTGATCATGCCCTTGGTGGCCTCCTCTGGACTTGTTCAACAAGTCAATGTATGAGAGAGAGCCAGTCAGCTGGGCCAAAACCATGCAAAGTGCTGTTCCAGCAACAGTCACATTCCAATTAGCTGGGAATGTTCTCAGACATTGCAATCTACCAGCAAGAACCTACCTAAATTTTCACAGTACACTAAACCCCTACAAATGTTTGTGACAATCTGAACAAAACCCACTATTTTACTTTAGACTTTTGCAGAGAATTTTAAAGGTAATTTTTTGGCAGAGACTGTGCCAGGTTATTTTATATCTGCTGATGACAACTGGTAACAAGCAAAATGAGAGTGCTTAACAAAACCAAACTGCAACATGGATTACATAGGTATCCAGCTGGTTTTCCTACTTACTGCTGATTCTCCAAATAAAGGATAAAATTTGCATTGAAAGGTCTCCAGTGGCAAAACTGGAACAATTTCAAGTGTAGCTGTTCTGGTTGCCACCAAAGCAAAACAATGCAACTGAGAAGACAGAGGAGACTTTAAAGTGAAAAAGTTTCTGCATGTGTGGAGCATACAGAAACTTCTCTGAATTTACCTTCATTTGGGAGAAAGTTTTCCCAATATTGCATATTTATTGGACTGTCTTATTCTAAGAGAGATGCATTTTTTTTAAAAGAGGAAATAGTATTTGTACAAAGTCACTGTGTTTAATAGTATGAATCAAAGCAGCAGTCAATGATTCTAGAATTTACTTTCAAAATCAAACACGCATTTACTATTTGACTTTTATTTCAGAACCAAAAGCAAGAATCTCTTGAAACACAATTTATTTTTTTAAAAGTTCAACATGAACTAGAATCATATCACCAGGATTACAGCAATGAATCCTAACCACACACCTAACTCCAGAAACTGCACTGATTTCCATGATACTAGGAGAGGCCTCATTTTTTGTTACAACTAGGATGAGTTATTAAGATAGTCCATAAACTTATTTAAAGATTGCTTATGGGGAAAAACACAACTGTGTGCAAATGCTCCAGAGTATTAAGTGTTTACAAATTGCTGATTTATGGTATTAATTCTGCCAAATACTCCTCAGCATTTCTCACCTGAAAGCTTCTTGTCAGGTCAGCTTCCTTAGCCTGGGCTGCTGATAAAGTCTGCTCTGCTCTGCACAGTTTCTGGGTGAGATCACCGGTGTCATGTTCCAAGCATTGTTTTGCTGCCATTACCTGGAAAACCAAGGTTGTAATCACAGGAATGACTTCTTTTTTTAAACTCCAATTCCTGAACTCAATATTCTGTTACAAAATGAAACTACATTCTTTTATCTCACCCTGAACCCAAGGGTTGCTTTATTGGTGTTTAGAGAAAAGTTGCTTATCGCCTTTCCACTCCTTTGCTTCTGACCAAAAAGATGGGATGTCTCTAAAATACATACATCTCTAGACTGTCTGAAACAAGATTAATTCATCCAACTTGCAACTACATCACCATAATGATATCTGTAGGATAGAAATGAGATTGAAATACAATTGGCTTTTTGCTAAGCTATGGGAATCAAAGTTAGGATCATAACTGCAATTACTGCTCTGTTGACACGGATTTTTTTAAAAAATGAACTGGTTTTAACTGTTTTGAAAGAGTTCTAAACCACTCCAGATTAAAAAGGAAGGAAATGACACTAGTGAGTCAAAAAAAAAGAGATCTATTCCAAGGTCATCAAGTAAATTATCTTTCTTTGAGAAGGAAGGAAAAGGCACTTACTGTCCTCTCAATTTAATCAATTTTTCAGTAAGCCTATACAAAAGAATATGCATATAATAAAGAAACCTCCAGTAAAAGCTTTTGACTGAATGTAGCCCCACAGCTATGCTACTAAAATAAAACAAGCCTGCAAGAAATCTGTTGGCAGTTTTATAAATGATGTTTCAGTTTAGGATGCCTGCAAATGGGGCTTCTCAATACAACTTTCAAGAACTTGCGGCCCTTTTTAGAAAATCAGTTAACTCTGCTCCTTGAGAAATGCTCTCAAGGGTGTTTGGAGGATTTTGGATCTTTTCTGTTCACCCACTCCTGAGGCTTGTGCTGCTTTTTAAACTACTGAAAATTGGGGGTTTGTGACAACTGAAGTGTTTTAATAGGTAGCTGCTGCCAAAGCTGTGGAAGAGCTCCTTCATACTGATCTTCCTTACACAAGCCATGACACTCATCTGAGTTTGCGGAGAACCAGTTCAGGGAGTTAAACTGATAGCAAACACTTGGTTCTGTAGACACATATGCTAATTTAAATGTAATATTTTCTTTGCTTTTTTATCTCTTCTATCAGCTCTCTCCAGGACCGCATGAGGAGTGCATGGCTAGGGAATATGAAAATGGATCTGTTTTTCCAAAGGGCAACGACATGTCGGTCAGTAGCCCTCTCATCACACTACACCTCTGCATGGTGGTTTTTTTGTTTGGGTTTTTTTTTCTTTTTACTTAAAGTGTCTAGTGATCAGCCTTAGCTGCTCCTTTCTCAGATTTATTTTACTTGCACTGCCTGCATTTATATCTTCTTCCCTGTGAGAAGTAGACTAGCCACGAACTTTTAAAAGCCTATAGGTCACATTTAAATACATAGTATTTCAGTAAGAAATGATAAATACAGAACACCCAATACATACTGTAAAAACATCAAGATGTCACATTAATTATTTTTTTGCTTTATGTATAAGTAAGGCAGTGCTGTTGAGACAACTAAATGCCACTCTAGTGGTGGATTTTAATGCTAAAAAAAGCCTACTTTGTCAAATTCTGCCTGCAGAACATTGAAGTCATTTTTGGCTTGCTGTAGCTCCTGATTCAGTTTGTTTCTTATCTGGTTGCACTGCTGATCCAGTGTTTGCAAAGCGCGCTGCTGACAAGACAGTTCCTAGAAAACAGTGGCAGAGAAGCAAAGAAATAAATACATGACCACAATAAGTCTCTATTTTGATTACTACAGAAATAACAAATGATTTTTATCAGCAGGTACTCCCTGCTCAGGGACACTTGTCTTACACAGCAAACAGTTTAAACACAGCTTTAATTCATGAGGCAAACGTCACGTAGGCATGAATGACATTAATCCAATGTATGTCATCTGCTTAAGAACTTAATTACTGTAACATTCCTGTCACAGAAAGGGAAAAAAATTGAATCCAAAAGTTATGAAAGTAATAGTGTTAAAAATTTTCATACTAAAGGTAAATTTCACATTAGAATTACATTACAGTACAAACAGACAAGTTCATCTCTGCTATTACTTACCATACAACATGTTAGGTTTATTCCACAATACTGCACAAATTTTGTTGCAAGAAGATGCAACACAGAGCCTTTAAATAGGACTTGACAGACTAATATTATAAATAAACATTAAACAAACATTTTAAGAACCTGTAGCAGCTCACAAATCCTAACCACTGCAGAAAAAAGAATTCTTCTCAATTAATGGCCTTGCTGAACAATTTAGAACGGCAGTATGTGGGCTAAGATATTAATCTTATGAAGGTGTTTATTTAGCTAACTAAAAAAAGGAAAAACCAGGACAGAAGGTTCATAGGCCTTCAACCCATCTTTTGATTAATACAGTGATGCTACAACTATTCAAATGCAAAGATCAATTGTCCCAATTTACTACTTCTAGACAAGGTTCAGTATCAATTTGAGATCCTGAGGTAGCATCTTGACTAACAGACTTTATAAAATCACTTTTTCACTCAAGAGTGCTGGTAGCAGCACTGTTTATTGGCTACCCCACCAGCACTTCTCTGTCAATTATTTTATCTGTCTGGACATACCTTAGAGAAAAGGTTTCAGGTTAAACATTTGACATAACAAGCAGTCTTCCTCAGGGCAATGCCCTTATATTCAATCCCTAAAGCCACCTTAAAATGCCCATCTGAAATAGCACTATCACTTCTGAATCTGTGTCTTGGATTTCCTAACACTGATTACTTTATTAAGCTTAAAAAGAAAAACACAAAGAGTTTAGTCCTAATCCAAATCAGTATTAATGCTGTTAATACCAAATATAACTTCATTACAGAAAAATTCCAGGCATAGTGCTATTCTTCTCTCTGCAAGAGCCGGCATGAAGGAAATTAAAGACACTTATGTTAATTGACTATATTAACACCTTATGAGCACGAACCAAAATTAGAATAATAGAGATAAAATACTAAAGAAATTATTTTCTTCTGTGTGAAATAAAGGCAAAATTAATTCAAATTCCACAGAAATAATTGAGTTGGTTACTAAGTTTGAGCTCACATATACATAATTTTATGAAAAATGGAGCCTGGTTTCTCATGGATTTGCATCTCATTCTATCTCTCAAACATGTCCTCTATTTTCCAGTGAATACTATCCCCACTATTGCAATGTTTGCTTTCCATTTTTTCAATTGCCTTTGCAACTTTTACCTCTCTATCAAATCTGATTGCAACTAACAGAAAATCAGATACACAACATAAGCCAAGTGATTTCATCTCCTCAAGAAGTCAAAGTTAAAAAGTTCTCCTTGTCTTACCTGTTGGTATTCTTTTTCCTTGGCCTTTATTTTCTGTTCCAAAGACTGACGAGTGCTCTCAGCATTTTGTCTCTGGCAATTCAGTTCTTCTGACAATCGCTTCACCTTTTGCTCCAACATTTGGACCTATAATAATTTAGTTATCAATCATAAGTATTAAAGGTGCAAGTGATGTTTCATTTAAATAGATAAGTTCTCACACAAAAAGTTCACTGCTGTCAGCTACTACAGTTGTTCGAGCATTCATATAACCACAGTAACTTCAGCTGGTACCATATAAATTCTTAGCAATCCAAATTACAAAACTCATTCCTTCTTCCTTATGTTAGTGAGAAATGTGTGTGTATGTATAGAAAGAGTATATATACTTTAATATATATGTATTAAATGTGTATACATGACTGTACGCACACACAATAATAAATACATCTTTAGATGATATACAAGATAACATATCTTTATATATATTTAGAATAATAAGAAAACCAATGTTTTTGACAGATAGATTTTTTGATAGATGGCATTTTCAGTACCACAGGTTGCTACCAACTAAAGAACCACTGCTAACTGCTAAGCAACTACATGTTTAGACTGAAAATAAGTGGATATTCCACCAAATTTCAGAGTGATTCAGCAAGTTGATTTGGACAGAAAAAAGAAGCAACTATCTTAGCTTATAATAACAGTATTTTTTTCAATTTAAACTTTAAAAAAATCAGCAAGCTATGTCTAGGTTCACCTCCACATTAACTTGTTATTTAACTCAGTTGATTATGTCAATATTATGTCACCCAAGAGAGTGAAGCATTGTTCACCTAACTTCCTGAACAAAAAAATGTTAACTTTATTCCAGACCAAATCTGTTAATGCCAAATACATACTTTATTTTCCCTAGAGAGTAAGAAAAAATGGCAAAGGGTGAATGGGACTCTTTCTTCGACAACAAGAGCTGTTTACTGAGTAAATGAAACAGTAAGAATTAAGAAAATAAGAAGCAGGTAGTTGCATTGTGATATCAGATATTAGGCAGAGACTGCAGAGATTGTGAACTTCCGTAAGACCACATGGAAAGGTGATTGCAGAAAGGCTGCAGATCTCACAAGGAATGAAAATACTTGAAAACACAGAGGTGCTGGGCTTGAGGTCTGGGAATAGTACCAGTGACAGAGAAGTGTACAAGGGAGGTTGCCAGGATTAAATCCAGGCTACAAGGCACAAACTAAATCTAAAATCTCAATACAGTTCTATTTTTAAAGTCCAGAGTGGGCAGGCAGAGATCCAATTCCAGGGCAAGAAAGAAGAAACAGAAGAGAAAGGAGTCACCTTCAGATGGCAGGACCAAAGGAACCTTCTGGGACAAGATGCACTGCACCTAAAGGATGGGCTGCACATCAATTCCCATGGTGGCAAGTCCCACTTCTCCTTGTTCTTCCCCAGGCATGTTTCTACATGCACAACCTTGCCCCTTCCCTTGGGCTGCTTTTAATCCCTTTGATTGTTTAGTAAAACAATCCCACTCTCTTAAACCCACAGAAAAATAACAAGGGAAAATTAAATACATAATACCCTAATCTTTAGGAAGTTGAATCAAGTCATTTTTGGAATCAAATAAATTAAAATTAAGCCCTTTTCAGAGAAACTGAGCTGTCAGACTGGGTCAGCTATGTCTTCCCACAAACTCACCATGATGACAGTGACTTTATGAAGTCAAGGGACTATGTCAGGGGTTTGATTTTCCCTTACCCAGCCAAGACTTCCCCTAAACTAGTTCCTCACAGAATTATCAACAGGCAAATGTTGCTGTCTCTCTGAGAAGGCAGAGTGATCAAGGTTTACATGCAAAGGTTTATTTTTAAGGGCCAATACAGGAGTTGTGGGAAATGTTAGCTCACCAATATACTTAAGTAGCATGCAGAAACTTGCTGACAAACACAGGTAATTTTTCTACCCAGAGAAGACACACAAAAACATCTTTTTCCCTATACTGTAGATGAATCACTAGTGGAGAAAAAAAAATTAAAATACAGATGAAAATATGAAGATTCAAGGAATTATTACATCAGTGCACTAATTTCAAATTTGTTACGTGTTGTGAAAAGGGACTTTAGGAAGGTAATGCAACTTGATTAATCAAGGAAAACACTTACTTATTACCTTCTGCAATTTAAATTACCTTAAGCACTGGCATTCTCCTTTTGCACATGACTACAAGCAAAAACCTGAACCATTTCAGATTTTTATGTGTATTACTCACATACACTCTGTAAATTCTTGACTAAGCAAGTGTACTATTCTCTTGATTTTTACTATGAATTCAAACTCCCTAGGATTAGGCTGTGAAATCCCATTTAAAATTTGCATATGGTCTCAATCTTGCATTGCATTTTTACCTAGACATTATTTAAAACAAGCAATTTACAATACAAGGACTATGCCCCCACAACATCCTGCAGTATAAGCAGCAAATTCTGATTTTCAGCCAAAGATACGACAGTCTTTTTCAGGTCAAAACTTGCCACCAGATGTCATTGTTGCTCTATGCAACTTGATCAGGATATATTTTTCAGAATTTGAGTCCATCTTACCAGAGTATGAAAATTATTTCTTCAGGTGGTGTAAGAACCTTTGAGAAAATGGGCAACTGCTTACATGTATTAATGTTTTTACACATAATACATATCAAACTAGCATATACTTCTCAAAGCTTGATCTTCAGTAAACTCTCGAGAAACTTAATCTGAGAGCCTTGGTTCTTACTAAATGGCTGCAAATTGACACATAGGAATAGTGACAAAGAATTGTAAGGACAGTCAGAAGATGTGTGAGACAACATTTTACCTGAGTGGTAGCTTGATCAAGTAGTGTGCTTGTTTGAGTCAGTTTATCTCTGGTTTTGTTTAGAATTTTATCCTTCTCTGTTAATTCCAACTTCAATTTGTCCAGCTCCAGTTCAGTCTCTTGATGTTTATTCATATGGGACCTCTTCAGTTTTTCTTGAGCTTGCAATTGGTGTTCTAGGTCTTTAATAATGGAATTTAGTTCTGAATTTAAAAAACAGTAAAGATTAAGGATACTTTATGCTTTGGAAGGTACTTCTTCCAACACACTTCCACTTCCTATTTAAAATGTTTGATAACAACCCAATTTCCTGGCACAGGCAGACACCCTGTACAATTTTCAGCAAGTTAAGATAAGTTTTAACTGTCTCCTACTGAGACATCAATAACAAAAACTATCAAGACTGAAAGACAGTTGATTGTAAATCAGTAATTCCTACCTCATGAGAAAGAACACAAACATGAAAGCTCAGGAACAAGTACTGCAAAGGCAAAGACAATTTGTTCCTCTTGCTGGCTTTTTTTTTGTTTGTTTGTTTTGTTACTGTTTTTAAACATGCAGAAACATGTCACTTGAAATAACGATGACTTTTTTTTTAATAAGTATATCCACTACAAGCATTTCCTTAGCACAACTGTGCTTCCAAAAGACTTTTCAACTTTTTGGTAACTGTAAATGTCCCATTTTGTATTTTAATCTTTTTCCTGTCTCAAAACTGCATACACATAAAAGTAGACAAACTAATATTCTCACAGTATACATCAGTAAGAGTTTATCTTCCAAAAACCACAACACAGTAGAAACACAATTCACAGTAGAAAATATAAGTCAGCTACAGGAAGTATTATCCAGAAATAATAGAAATAATATTATCTGGCTTTGTGGGTTTTTTGTTGAAAGAAGTCCTGTCTTCCTGATTCTGAATTTGTATGGCTTCCAAGCTGAAAAAGCCACCAAAATTGAAGCTGTATATGAGGTATTTGAATGAAGAGTTTGGAGAGCTTGAGGACTCATAAAACAGTGGAAAAGCTGTCCAAAGGGTACAAATAGCAGGCTCAAGTGAATGTGCAACAAATCCACAACAAAACAGCTATTTCCTTTCTTAAAACTATCAGGTATCAGGAATGATTATTTTTTCATGTCACTATGGGCAATATATGACCATATCTTGGGTTTTGATTGTACTTCATGTTGTGCTTCCAGTGACATCCATCATGGACCAACTCAGTTATGCACTAAGCATGTTCAATCAAAGTTTAAAGACATTCTTGCTCAGTCAAAAGTATCAACAGTATAGAAAAATAAGGAATAAATATAATTAAATTAAACAGCGAGATGCAATGAAATCCTGAAGAGTTTTTTTAGGTTTTTTAAGAAGATTGCTCCAGGAGCAATGGGATTAATGGAAAGAGGCATTTTTCCTTTTAGAAAATGTCCCCTACTCAGCCCAAAAATACAAACTGCTCCATTCTAATTCCTATACCCCTTGTGCAAAAGATACTACAGCTTGTAGGTGATCTCTGTGTATGGCTGATCACTGAAAATACACCAGCAGCCAACAGGGCCAGCTGCCAAAGGCAACAGCAAGTATCTTTCTCTTTTCCTTGCTAAAGCACTAATTCCAATAGTCTGCTTTTATCTGCACACCAGCTTTCATGAAACTATAAAGGAGGCTGCCTCTGGGTCTTAAAGAAATGCATCAGATACCTTGGTTCTGTGCCCTTAGCTGGATCATGAGGGAGGAATTTGAGTTCTCAGCAAAGCTGTTGTCAAACTCATTCTTCTCTGATAGAATACTTGAATTTGTTTCTTTATCCCAAGGAAAGGAGGATACTGCAGAACTTCCCCTTGCAGGTGTTTCTGGATTTCTAGGTGTCTTTTCCTGTTGCCATGAAAACACAGATGAGGAAGCATGATGCCGGGCAATCTCTCTGTGACTCAAAGAGCTTTGAGGATGAGGCTGGTTTATTTTCTGTGTCCAAAAAAAGAAAAGGATGTACCTTTACACAGTTCTTTATCCAACATAAAACAAAATAGCTAATTTAACATTAATAGCTAATAGGTCATCATCATTCCACATAGCTCTAACGTCGCAGCACCCACCAGTGCAAAGCCCTAATACATGTCATTATTTTTTATGCTACGTAAATTAAATAACTTCAGCCCAAGATTCCAAGCATAGCTGCTACTTGTAAATACAAACCAGGATATCAAAAAAGAATTTTGACCTGTGTATCTGTATAAGTAACATACATAAATTTTTGTGATTTTAAAGAGGAGTTTTTAAACTCAAACATTTTTTAAAATCAAAGCCTACATTTTTGCAGGCAAATGAAGACAAGTAAGTTGCAAAAAAAAAAAATAGAGCAGTCTAGATTAACATATCTGATATTTGACCAACATTTAGTTCTACTGGAGAACCACAGGTAAATTCAAAACACATTTAATTATTTAAACTTACAAACAGAGTATTCCAAAATTGCTATAATAAAATCTTCAGGTACAAGTTTTCAATATTTCCCCACAGAAAAATTCAACAGAGCAAAAAAATTAATTCTTTTCTTCTTTCTTAAGTGAAAAACCCCCCAAACAAACAAAACTGCAAACAATAAAGCCCCTATTGCTTTTTTAACTGGATTTTTAAATGCAGCTCATTTGAATTACTTTTTCTTAAACTAAATCCCTAAACCATGTAATATCCAGTGTGACTTCTCAGTCAAACCAGAGAATATGCTGTTATCTAGCAACAGCTGTGCCAAGACCAAAAATCTATATTACATTGCCCAGAAT
This sequence comes from Geospiza fortis, assembly GCF_000277835.1. Taxonomy (NCBI): domain Eukaryota; kingdom Metazoa; phylum Chordata; class Aves; order Passeriformes; family Thraupidae; genus Geospiza; species Geospiza fortis. The sequence continues at coordinate 3,197,418 of NW_005054299.1, forward strand.
GCTGTGTCAAATCCTGTAAAATAACTTGTTAACAAAGAAGAAAAGAAAACTAATCATGCATCCAGTAATCATTTCCCCTATATGCCATTTAAATTCATAGCTTCTCAGACATAAGTTTGAACCCAGAACTAGCCACAATGACAAACAAATGCTTCCTGGAATCATAGACTAGAAGTCCAAAGGTATACCTTTTTCAAAGTATGTTTTCCTGATGTATTATTTCACTATTCTTTTTTAAGCTGAATTTTACTTACCATCTTAATTATTGCAAGTGTTACAAAATACTGTGTGGCCTTCAACCCTATTATTTAACTCTTTTTCCAGAACACTAATCAATATGCTGAATAGCACAGGTCTCTTTACTAAGCCTTTTCAGACTCCTCTGTTGACCATTCTCCAGTAAAAATGGACCATTTTTTGCCACTCTGCACTGAATCTTTAAATTTGCAAGAACTCCCTTTATCCAATTATTTCCCTTTCATCAGTGTATATCCAACAATATTACACTGAATTGCACTTGACTTATGCATTTTCTGATTTGTTCTTAAAAGAAAACCCCCAAAAGGTCTGAAATATGAGGCATGATTTGCCTTTATCAGCAAATGTTGACCTTTTCTCCATACGCCTACACATGCTTCAATAAACATATCGAGTCATGTTTCTAACAATTTGCCCAGGACAAAATGTTGGCCTGACTAAACTGTATTTCCAAGAAGCAGCATTGTAGGTATTTTTCTCTAATGTCATCATCCTTGTCCCCTTCCAGTGTCAAGAGAAGAATAAGGCAACATTGCACATCACAGTGATTAAACAGTCCCACACTGCAGTGCCCTATCAATTAATGGGAAAATATTCTCTGTATCTGGTGAATTTTTTAAAATTACTATTAATTTTATCAATCTAATTTAAGACTACTTCTGATTTCCAATTTGAGGCTGTGCTACAGATTCAAAAAAGGCTGATATAGAAAAGTTTTTAAACCTTTACATAGTAAGTATCAAAGATAAAATTATTTCACATTTTCTGCAATGACTTTTTCCTTGAGGGCTTTCACATTTTATTCATCTCATTCTCAGAGATTAGCCAACACTGTCCCTCCTTCATATATGTTTGAAAGATTTATGGGTTTCTATTTTCTAGGTGTGAATTATTACTCACAATATTTTTCAAGGTTATTTTATTATCATATAGTATTTAACTTGGCATAACTGACACTGTTTTATCTTGTCCTTGCTTGCAGGAGACTTCCAGTTTGTGAAGGATGTGTTCTCATTTTTAATGTCCTCCTTTCCTTTGCTATTCAAAGAGGATGGCTTTTCTGAATTCTCCAGTATTACTTCTGAATGGCAGTTCACACAGATTAATTCTCTCTCGTTTTCTTTTGAAATTATATTTTATGTGATGTGTAATATTTTTCACTAGTTTTCCATTTCATTTTCCAAGTTCACTCAGTGGTTACTTTCTTAGATACCACACAAACCATTCCTAAGAGATACTTACCTTAAGCTGGATGGTTCTCAGTTGTAACTCTAGCTCTTTATTTTCTTGTACTTTTTTCCTGTATTTTTCTTCTAGTTCTTCAAACTTAGCATCTACAAAGACATGATGAATATCTGCCTTAGTCCAACCAGTTTTTCACCCAATCCACCAGGTTTTCTTACCCCTATGGGTCCCTTCTGACTTAAAATGTTCTAGGATTCAATTATCTTAATGAATTTAAGAATCCAGCTTTCAAAGGAAAATATCTCCCCAGGAATACAATTTTAAATAAAGTTAGGTAAACTTTAATCTTTTAATCATTTAATCGTTTTAATCTTATCTCTCTTTCAGGAGTGCCATGCTTAGTGGAATGCTTGACATTGCCACTAACTGCACGCCTTTACAGATATGCATAAAGAAAGTAAAAGGAACAAGAGCAAGAGATTATCTCAGATTTCCCACTGGAGTAAGACAGAGATGCCAAACTCACAGAACATTCCTTCAGAGCACTGAAAGAAGTAACATATGTAATATTGAATACAAAGTTTTCCAGCACAAAGAGCACAAGGATGTCTGACCACAGAATTCTCCACTTAAGAAAACTTCCTGTCATTTTTCCAGTTCATTCAAATATTTGAAATATTTTTGATGCTACTAATTTGAAGACAGAAGTGATGCTTTGAAATGGATATAGAGCATTGATTGTGTAGATTATCATGCACAGTAACAGTCTATGCAAAAAAATCCTTTCCAAATAAATAACACATTTAACTATTGACTGCATTTTAGTTAAAGTACCTGTGGTACAGGGACAAATTTGTCCCCCACAATATGAGAAGAGCTGACACCAGGAACAGGCATTCAAAAGATTGCTGCAGTCTACTGAAGGATATTTTATTACTATTCCATGTCCATCCATATAGCATTGAAAAAATGTAATATTTGTGATGTGTTCAATCTGCAGCAATATTTTGAAAATTGAAACCTAGGGTGTTACAAATTAGAATTTGTAGTCAACTATCTGTGCTGGATGAAGAAAAGGATCATTTACCATTATTACTTTGAGCTGGTGTTAAAGGAGCAGTAAAACTTTTCTGTGGAGTGCCACTGAATGATACATCTCCTGCAGTCAATGTTTGCTGACTTCTCTCAAGCTCACATTTGCATCTGTTTAGGAAAAAAGCAGCAGCATAAGTTAATAATGGAAACTACAAAGTTAATTAGCTATTTTTAAGAGCCTGACATACACTAATAAATTATATGTTTCTAAGGACTTAGTTTAACGATCAAGTCAAGACACAATCATTGTAAATTTTTAGGTGGTGCGACACAAAAATATAAATGACCTATTTTATTTAGAGTTTCAACATAGTTAATCAATTACACAGGAGTCACAGCTAAAAAACAAAATCAAACCCCAAGTAGAAGAAAATCTGTTAGAACTCCTTGAGGTCTTACTGTATGAAGCTGTAGTTCAGCTAAACACACCCAAAACACTGTAAGCACTAAGAATATCAAACTCTTACTCTTCAGTGAGCTTCCTTATGGCAGGAAACACAACCTTCAGTTGTTATGTTCTGATACCGCACACTTCCAGAAAACTATGCATACTTCATCAAAATGCAAGGGAATACTCTCCAGTCAACAGTGTATTTGTCATGTGTTCCATTTACATCACTACCCAAAATACCACGGCAGACAACCCATTTGAGGGAATTTTGTGAGCTGGAAGATACCAGGGCATCCAATGAAAACATATAACTAGTTCAGAGGCCATACAGGAGCTTTTGTCCTGCTCAGTGAGCACAGGTTGATGATAGTCCCAGGCTGTAGCCCACTGCATCAATGAGTCCACATTTGCCTTTTTATTTTCCCTCTCTTTTACAGCTCAATGCCAAGAACTCCTCTCCCAGAGGACCATCAGTTGGGATGAAGTGGCAAATGATCATGTACCAAACAAAAGGTAGACAAATACAAAATCACAAACAATGGTCAAGAATGAGGTACATGCAGTAACTGATATTTTGTAATGAACAGTTACATAAAATAATATAATGGGAAGGGGGAACTCTGCAAACTAGACTTAATTTTGGGAATAGATAAATGGAACACATATATCCTCAGCTCACAATCTCTTTGTCCCATCATTTGACAGCAGATACAGAGAACATTAGTGGGGTCCTATCAACCCTGTTGAATCTCACTAGATTCTTCACTGATGGATCTCAGCAACTCCTTACACAAAGTTGGTATTTCTACATGCCATAAATTGTGTTGCATTATTTGTCACAGCAGTCAATACCTCAACTCTCTTTAGTTTTCACAAAAATCAAAGAGAAAAAAAGAAAAAAAAAGAAAAATTGAAAGAGCAACACAGCTTCCTCTTTATTTGCTTCTATTAGGACATGTATGAGGCATAAGGAAAAAAATTATGAAATAACCATTGTAAATATGTTAGAGACATACAGCAAGTCCTCACCTTTTCAGTTCTTGTTCTAGCCTTTCAATATCCTTCTTGCAGGAATTCAGCTGACCTGACTGAATGTTGACCTGAGCTTCTTTTACTTGAAGATCATGTGAAATTTTCTGCTTTGTTTTCTCAAGATTATCACACAATTCCATCAAGCTCTGGTTTTCTCTTTTGAGTATTGCAGATTCATTTTTTTCACTTTCAACCTAGTTGGAACACAGAGACATTTTTGAAGTTATCAGCTCCTCTCTATACTTTGGTGCATTTATTATTTTAGTAACACAAAGTTCAGATGTTTGTGGTGGGTTCAGCACAATACTGTTATTTTCTTCCTAACACTTCAAAATCCTGACAGCTCTAAAAACCTCAAACGTACACATTGTTTAAATATTCCTGGGTATGAACAAAACTCACATTTCCAAAATTCAACTCAGTGACATTAACAGTTTTTATTTATTGATGAGATATGAGCTCTTCAAAAAATTAATCAATCCCTAAATACTAATAATCATCATTAGTCCACATTCTTCACTGATCATCTCACTTCCCTTTCCAGCTTATCTTCAGCAGCCGCAAGACCTTGGCTCACTCCACAAAGTGTGCACAATAATTATTAAAGGTCACAGCTTTGAAGAGAGAGTCTGGCAGGAAAGATGTCCTTCTCCTCCCTGGAGAAACATCCAAGGGGCTTCATATTTGGCACAGTGCTGTTCTTTGACTGACAATTGTATTACCTGCTGCTTCTGAGAGTTTTAAAGCACCCTTTCTTTTTGTTTGGGGACCACAGCAGTTCCTTGGAATGGTTGAAACAATTTCCTGGAAACTCATGAGAAGAAACTCAAAGAAAATTGTCAGGCTAAAGATTTTCTAGAAAGTTGTAACAATCTAAAGGGAATAACAAGCAACCTTTGTAAACTGTCTCTGAGCTGTAGTCAAAGAATACAGAACAAAATTGAACCAAATGGGTCACTGCTGACCTGAAGCATGGCAGGACCCTGACCAATCAGTCTTTAGTCCCCTGGTTAAAAGGCTGACAGGGTAGAGTTAGATGAGGTGTAAAATTACAGCCCAAAAAACTAAAAGGAACACCAAATCCTAAACCCTCAGTATCTACAAGGAAAAGACTAAGGAATAACATAAACTAAGAGTATAGGTATCTGTAGGAAAGGTGAAATAGGAAGAGGCTGGCAACTGTGCAGCTGTGGTATATAAAATAGGCCCAGTCCTTATCATGGATTTTAACGAGTATAACAATAAAATGTTTATTTTCCTAATCATAAAGAGCTGTAGAAAAACCTCAAAGTACACATAAATAACTAGAAATGAACAATCATGCCAAACAGATAGGAAGCAGGAATTATATTACCAACTAAAAAGAACTAAACAGAGGGAAGAACGTGATGAGTATTAAGTATGATGAAGATTAACAGTTTATAATTCTGTGCTACCTTTCCTTTCAGTCAGGGAGAAGAAGCAAAACACTAACCCATTCCCTAACAATTACCAGAAAATAAACTGTTATAACAGTGTTTAGCATGAAGAATAACATTTTGGGTTACCTTCTGCTTCTGTTTCTGCAAGGCTGCCTCCAAAGTCTCTAGCTGGTATTGCCTTTGCTGACGCTCCTTTTTAAACTTATCCACTTGACTTTCCAGCTCATGGATCTTCTGCAGAACTCTGGGGGACAGGCCCTCTTTCCATTCCTCCACAGCCCAGCTCATACTGGCCAGATTCTTGTTTCACATAGAATGGAGTGTTATGCCTGAAACACAAAGACAACTACAATGAGACCTTCCAAGAGGTGAAGTAAGCGTCCCTTTTAAAGAAATCGCATCTTTTAAGCTCAGCAGCGATTAGAATACAACATTCCACAACCTTACAGGCTTCTTGATCTAAACACCAAGCAGCAACTTAAACCATTAAGTCCTATTTTGACACACTTGTAGGCAATTAAGAGCAGATCATAAAACCTCGCTGTAACGAATCTCCTGGCATAACCTGAATTTATACTCTTAGACTTGCATTTGACAGCTCTACCTCAGGTGGCGTCTCCTCGCCAAAACACACGGCTCCGTAGGAGGCTCCAGCAACGCTTCTTTATTTACTTTCAAAGCAACACGGCTAAGCTCGGGGTATCTCAGAGTACCCAGAACTAAAGATCCACGACAAGCGGAGCGAGCCCTCACAGACAGGGCAGCTGCCTGCCACCGTCAGCCCCGCGCCCGACCGCTCACCCACTGTCAAGCGACGACCGGA
>NW_005054299.1:3203851-3215370 GCF_000277835.1 Geospiza fortis
CGGGGCGGGAAGGGGATGACGGTGGGCAAAGGGATGGGGATGGGAGCGGCATTTGTGAGGTGTAACGGCGGCGTCACATCTTTATCCAAACCCACTTTCCCGACCCCAAAGAGAAGCTGAGTTTTGAGAAAAGGAACGACAACACTCTATCCCGGTCGTCACCCGTTCACTGGAAAAGATCAACAGCAGGATCCCGAAGCGCTTTCGCATTCAGTTCTGCTCCCAGGGTTTGGGGTTCGTTTTTTCTTTAGTTTCTTTTTTTTTTTTTTTTTTTCAGGAGAGGGAGGCAATTTAGCCCAATATTACACGTTGTCTGCCCAGAAATACAAACTCAGTCAAAAAGCCCCAAATAGTTTGTACGTATGGTCTAACACAGAGCGTAGAATGGACACGGCAACAGTGGAGGCTGAAGGATTCTAAGGTTCCTGTGAAGTTCCCTGGGTACCCGTGACTGGTTTTTCAAACCCCCTGGTATTCCCCTCCCTATGCCCCGGAACCCCTCTCTGAGGGGAGTTTCAGATTTGAAGCACAATGTTCCTTTCCATCCGAATCCGTGACTTGTGATTCTATGATCTGATTGTCATTTTACCTGTTTAAATGTTCTGTCTCTCATAATCGTTCTGAGAATATTTACTCAAGCACTGTTCTTTTAATCATATTTAGGAAATCGAGTCAAACAAATCTTCCGTGAGAAGTTAAACAGCTCACCAGTCAGCTGGTGAGAGCTCTGATTATAAATAAACACGGCACAACAAACCCACCAGCACATTGTTAAAAAATCTCCCAACTGTCTCCTGAACAAAACAAGCCATTGCAGTGATGGAACTGATCCATCATAAATACCTCTTCACAAATAATGCTTAAAAAACCCCAAAACAACCAGACAGGCTAGAAATTTCCATGGTGAACTTTATGCAGGTGTTCCTGGGGGAGCAGCACAGAGCAGCAGTGGAGCAGGAACTACTTTAGAAGAGTGGAAAACCCTCACACAATGCCAAATAATTAATGAAACAGGTACTGCCAAATAATTAATGAAAGCTGAGAATCAGTCTGAACTGAAGAGGATCTTCTGCATGGTGGACAAGGGGCAAATGTTCTGTAAGAATAAAATACTCGTTATATGCTACTTTCAGTAAGTGTTTCCCATGGGACAGTAAAAAATGCTGCTTAATCAATTGTAGAAGTTGAAGAGTTTTCATTTTCTACAGATGATATTACAGTGGGATTACTGGTGGACATGGACCTCTAGCATTAGTTCATCATGATTAATCCCTCAGGGTAAGCTTCAGTGAATCAGCCTCAACTTCCATGACTGGTGGCATATTTTTCAGAAGGGGATGAATGAGTAGAGACAGCCTCCAGTGTTCTTACAAGGCATGAAAAATGAAAAATCAGCTGGTGTGTGCAGAGCTTTTAAGATGCAGTCTGATTAATATCTGGATAACTGACGCTAAAGGAAGGGAACCTGACCACTGTTGTCAACTTAAATATGATAAAACACTTTTTCTGAAGCTGATTTCTAAGAATGGTCAGGTTTGTACCAGGTTAATGAGTTGCAAAATAATTTTTTCATATTTGAAAACTTTTATGTAACTGTTACAGGAATTAACTAATTATCATGAAAGATAAAAAGACTCGTAAAGAATACAGAAACTTGTTTTTTCTTTTGCCACATCAACTTATTCTGCACAATACTTTTGTAAGTGTCAAGACATTAATTATCAGAAGTAAATATAAGAATAAAAATATTAGTAAATGTAAGATTGAATTATGAGATACATGCATAAGATCAAATACTCTGAAAAAATAATAACAACTTATAAATGATCTTTTCATAATAACCATCAGTTTGTCTAACACTTGTAATTATTTTCATTATTCTCTACTGGCTAGAATTCTTTAGGTCTTTCTAAGAGGCTCTCAAAATCCCCTGTGTTAGAGTTCCCCATGATTTTGAGCAAAGACTATCTCAAGTCTTGTGAAATGGCTTTTCTCTGTCCTTGAAATTCCATTCAGTTTTTGCCAAATGCCAAAGATCACCATTTATGTTTTCTCACCTGCATTCCTTACTGCAATTTTTAGTAAGGGTCCAGAACAGTAAGTAGAATACAAAAACAACTAAGGGTTAAATTTGTATTGCTACAGCTTCTGTCAGAGCATGTGATGGAACAAAACCAGAAGGGAAAAAAGGAAAAGAAATTCTGATGAGAAAATCTCTCCATTCTTGGATACAACAAGAAGTGGAAACCAGACGGAGCTTCTCCTCCATATGCTTCCTCACTGGACTCAGAATCCATCAGGAAAGGCCAAATTCATGTAAGTGTGTATATAAATACATGTGCACATCAAAGAGCACTTGAGGAGCTGGAGCAATCCCATTCACCCAGGGAGAGATAAATGGGCTGGGTACTCTGTGTCTGGTGGGCTTCCACCTTCCCAGCTTCCCTGGGGAGGCACCAGAGGCAGACACTCTGCCAGCCTGGGTGTGAAAGAGAAGATGGATCATTTTCCTCTGCCTCACCCAAACCCCACCCTGTACTAAGTGATGCCTCTTGCCTCTGGAAAACAAAATTCCCCATCTCTGCCAATGCAAGAAAGTAACTGAGAGGATGGTGGCTGTTTAGGTGTCAGTACTGCAGCTGCACAGTTAAGTCTGCACTAACAGAACCAGTGAGCTACTGTTGTAAAATACGTGTGATTGTTTGTACACCCTTAGATTCCCTATTCTTCACATGGTTTTTCACAGAACACATGGTTTGTTGGGTGAACAGAATGAAGGTTAAGGTGGATGCCATTGGGATGCATAGGGAACCTTACACCTTTTATTTCTCAACTGCCTTTTGCTCTTAAAAATGTTGAAGTAACCTGCACAATCTTTTTTCCCAGTTTATTAACAAAATCAGGGACCACAACATATCAAAAATTGTAACTCTGTCCCCAGTGGAGATGGGGCTGTTTCTCTAGTGAGTATTACAGTATTTTTATGTACCAATTGAAGCTGTTACTGAAGTGCCAATGCCTACACCTGTGCTAGGGTCAGTTGGAGGAATGTATTAATGGATCAAATACCTACAATTGCTCTATTTTTTGGGATCACACTGGCTAGTACAGCCTACCACCAGTGGGGAGGCTTCCTAGTACTGAGGAGGTGACTGAGGTTACCTGTCTTGTCTAATGGATCACATGCAGGTGCTGGACAGGGACCCACAGCTGCAGCAGTTTAAAACGCCTCCAGCCAAGGTTGCCACACAGCCAACCTCCCTTCTGTCCCCCATCTTGCCACTGCTCCTTTGTGACAGCTTTGGGGCTGATCTGAACTGCCAGGTGAGAAGGTTAAACAGGCAAGGGGCATTATGTTAAGCAAAGACCTTTCTGGTAGCATCACATGTACACATATTCATTGGGCTGCAAACTGCTGCATTGTCTGGTGAGATAAATGCCTGTTCCAGCTCAGCAGGTGGAGCAGGGATATGCAGGAGAGAGTGAAGAGGCCTGTGGAGACACCAGCTCAAATGAGTTAAAACATCATGTAACAAGACCCTAAGTCCCTCTGCTCTAATCTCTAGCACCTATCTGTCACAAATGATAGTAAGAAACCTTTACACAATAAATGAATTCTTGGGACTTATAACCAGTGTGTTTTACAGGGATAAAACTGTCTTACATCTCCTGCTTTCAATTAAGTCCCTGATATATTTAGGACAATTACTCTGAATAATTTTCATCACAGGAAAGTATTCTCTGACCTTTACATGCAGTGTAGTATTATTGTGGTTTTTTAATAATCTACAAACTTCTGCATAAGTGTTAACCACTGGATTTAAAGCTGCTGAGCAGTTAACAAAGACAGACCTACTACAATAAAAAATAATAAATTAATTAACCATATAAAGGATTGAAAACCAGGGTGCTTGTTAGTAGATGTTAGTAAATGTTAGTTTTGAATGTAAATGTTACTTGTTTAATGCTTGTTGGTATATTAGAAAGGTGGAGGAAGAAAGCAGACATCTAAAATTAAATGTTTTTTATGTAAGTGGACACATACCCTCCTACCTGAAGATGGGTTTGCAACTATAGCAATAGTTACAGAAGTGAAAAGGTATTCATGTTTTTCTTTCCTGTTCTAAAAACATTATTTTCAAACTCTAACAGCCATTAGCATAATGCTCAAAGGGCTGATGTACAGTTAAGAAAATTATAAATAATTACAGCAATTACATTATGATCTGACACATCAAGTCCATATTGTCGAGGGCTTCAAATTACCAGTTACTAAACTGTAAATAAGATTGGAACAGTTTTTTTTCTTTAGTGGTGATTTCCCTGTCTTTATAGCTCTGTTGCCAACCAGAAATGACAATACCAAGCAAATGTTTCACATTAGATATGTTAACACAAAAAATATATTCATTATACTATCAAACACTGTTATATCTTATGGGCAATGAGTTATCAGATTTCAAAGGGCATTTGGTAAGATGGGAAAAGATGGGAACATGTATCCTTCATGGTCCAATCTTCCCTAACTTTCATGGAGCGATGAAAAGCATCTCCTTTGGCCCCCATTTTTGTTAGAACTGTATGCTTAACCACACACAAGTACATCTACTGTGAATATCATCCTCTTCTAAGCAGAGAGAAAGGCAGTTAAGAGAGAAGCGTACTACATATAAACAAAAAGGCATGTACTTTTTTATAGCCATCTCTGACTCCTGCAACCTTTTCTACCACCTTTTTAAAATGGGGAATTTAGAAAATGCCAGCTGGTAAGTAAGGTTACTTCTACTTCTTGTCACACCTTGCTAAGGTTTGTTTTTTCTTTGGCTTACATTTAATAATTTTCTCTCTCTATCACCTTTAACTACTTTAATAACTTTTCTTTTTCACTACTTTTTAATTTCCCTTTTCTGCAAAGGCCATCTCTCCCAGTGGTACCCGGCCATGATATCTGCATGACTGCCTTCAGAAGCCTGAGTTTTGCTTCTTTGCTGGCTTCTCTGTTCTAGGTTCTTGGTCATTTATCATGCCTGCTCAATGCTTATTAATATGCTTAATATTCAGTTTGAACATCCCCTTCCTATGAACTACCATATTAAAGCCTCAAAGCTCATATTTTGTTTCTCCTTTGTTATGATCTGGGATGCACATAAGAATTCAAGTTTTCTTGCTTTCTAATCACTGGCCCAAATTCCAGCTTTTTGTCATGGAAGTTGATTTGTGTTTCTATTATTTTTTGAACATCCACATTGCCCAGGAGAGATACAAATCCATACCCTTTGGAAACACCAGTTCTGTCAGTAATTACTCTCACCTCACAATACACAGTATTGTATAATTTAAAGAAACTCCAAATTTCCACTTTATTCACCCTTAAATAAATTCTACCAACCAAGACTGTGTTTGGCATGATTTTTCCTTCTGGCCAAACATGACCCTGACTGACTGTTGACAAAGGGGTGTTACCTTCTGAAGTACTTGCACAGTGGGTCTCTGCATTTGCACACATCATTTGCAGAAGCTGAGGTTGTGCCCACACACTAAAAAATAAATGAAGCTTCTGAAACAAAAACAATATGGACTTTATGGACTTCTCTGAAAAAAACCCCAACCCAACCCAAACCTGCAGACAGGGTTTTTTGTTTTGTTTTGTTTTGTGTTGTTTTGTTCTGTTTTGTTTTGGTTTGGTTTTTTTTGGGGGGGGGGCAGGGGGGCAGGTTTTGGGGTTTTTTTCCGCAGAAGTGGATAAAGGCAGCTGTGCACAAACTTCTGCCTCATGGGTTGTGTACAATGGATCTCATCTGGATTTACACGGGACTGCTTTCTATTTGAATCTGTATGGGTTACCTTGAGCCCAGATAATTCTCTCAGGTACTCTTCTCCATGGTGTTCCACCTGCTTGGGCACACCACTAGATCATCCTGGAAAGAATTCTTTTCCCTCATGCTTGACAGGAGTCACCAGAACACTCAAGGACATGTTCAGCACACTGAATTCTTTCATGTATCAGATGGCTTATCTGCCAGTATCTCCTGTTCAGCTTCCCATTCTTGCTCAGTGCAAGACTCAGATAAGCATTTCCACTCATCATTATCCCTGTTAAAAGGTTAAGTCTTTACCTCATTTCAGCCCTGCTGACTGCTTGCCATCTGACTTAACCCGGCCACTGACAGAGGGCTTTAGGTCCACAGTGTGTCTGCAGCCTGAAACCCAGGATCTAAGCTGAAATATCGGTCTTCTGACAGCCAAGAATTCAATGTGAGGAAATTCCACTGTTATTAATTATACACATATATTTGTTATATATATATATATATATTTATATGTATATGTATATTTAATGCATGTACTTATCTGAGACTATACTTGCTTTGTGTTGTGTTCACTTACCAGTCAAACAATTTATTAGACAGTGAGATCATCAAGAACATCACGTACACCATTCATGACAAAGTAATCAAATCCCTTAGTCTCTACCTATCTTAATGTTGTCTCTAAATTCTTCCAGTGTTTCTCTGTGAAAAGTTTGTTTATTTAAGACAAAAGTACACTTCCTTATCCTACCCTTACTATAACCATGCCAACATTACTTCTGCTGTTGTTGCAGGCAAGCTCTACAGTGAGTTTTCAGTCACCCAAGTAATTGTAGTAGGAAACCCATCTCAAACAGCCATAGTTTATGAGCCACTAACTGAAATGATCCAACAGACTAAGTATGGAAGGAGGAAACAACTGCTCTCTACATCTTAATGACTTTGGTTATCATTTTATCTCCTCACCTCTTCCAAGTCTAAATGTCAACAGTTTTATTGATATTTCCTATACTATTTTTGTATTAATCCTTTCCAGGAATTTTTTAATGTATTTCAAGTCTTTTCAGAGCATCCAGCTTATCATGCAAATGACAGTCAGCATAGAAAATAATATTTACATATACACCTCTCAGCATCCCAAACTGCTCTAACTCAGAGCAAGTTCCCTGTTTGTTTTGACCAAAAGTGAGAATAAGAATCAGAGCTTTTTTAGAAACAATATACAGATCCCAAAAAGCTGAGACACATCTAGCTGAGGTTTTATTCTTTTACAGTACACTTCAGAAAATAATTTCAGAAAACTTTAAAATCTGGAGTTTCAGAGTGCTCTCATATCCAAGCATGGTCTTAGACCCATTTCACAGACATGAGCAAATATTAATGGCTCAATTCAAGTTACACAGGTTTGTGACAGTCCCAAATCCACATTTTAGATTATGACATTAGCTCTTTGCTTTCTCAAGAAACCATTTATCTCTGAGTGGCTGGGGTGTCCACAGTCAGACACATAAATCTATGCTGAGATGCATGAAGATAATCACAAGTGGGCAGCCACTAAAGCATCCACAAGTCAGTGGTGTATACTGACTTCAAGGCAAGCTGAAAAACTAAGTTCTGCTAAAAGTTAATAATTTTTTTTTGTTTGAGTTGGGTTGTTTTTTTGGTTTTTTTTGTTTGTTTGTTTGTTTTGTTTGTTTGGTTTTTTTTGCAAGAGGCCACTATTTTAAGGAATTTGAAGACTTAATACCATGCTAAATGGTACATTCAAAAATATCCAAATTGGTAATCCCTGAAAACTGTAAAAATGTTATTAATTCTGTAATTGGACAGCAGTAACAGTTGCATAGTAAGTTACATTCATCGTCCCAAACCCCTTTGGAGTACTGGCAAACATGGAATCAAAAGTTCATTACTTTATCCACAAATACTAAAAAATTTTTTGTTTTACTGCCATCACTGGAGACCTGAAAAGAGACACAGGTATTAAACAAGTCCTCAGGCAGAATACAACCCTAAGGAAACTAGAATATTCAACACAGTGTAGTTTATTTGCACAGATAATCAACCAAGACTTACTACAAGACTGGGTGCTGGCTAAGTTGTGATAAGCCATAGAGTATTATAACATGTTAGCTCATGCTTGGTGGCAACAGGTTTGTTTTCCAAGGTTGTGTAATCCAAATTCCTTTTCTAAGAGATGATTTTGAGAAGCACTATTAAATGGAGTAATTAATGAGAGCACTGAATACTAGAGAAGTTGGTTTGTTTGTTTTTTTTTGGTGGTGAGCTTCAAACATTTAAAGTATCAATTTATAAAGAACTAATATGATTTTAGGAATGGCAATTTCTGCTAGTGCACTAAGTTTCTGCTTACATTACAATCAGGTCAGTGTACCCAGCTGTAGCACATGACAGAGATTTTAGGAACACAGTTAAGGTCACATTTACAATACAAATCGGGAATGTGTTGCAACTGCATTCTTTGATTTGATTGTAATGTAGATGACTGTAAAGCTAATTAAACATCATCTACTGTTCACAGGAGAAACCACCAGATGTTGCTTAAGCACATTTTAAAGACAGTTTTGTATGAAACAGGTTATGACATGGTTTCATCAACCAACAAGGACTGAGATTTTTCCATGTTATAAGATTCTTTAACACACTCAAAATATGTTTAATACAGGTTTTGCTAACAGGGTGCTAAGCCACTTCAAAATTCCTTGTACAGTTTCATAACAAATGTTGCCTATATTTTGACATAAAGTCAGTTTTCCTCCGCTGATAGTTAACCATTTGATCAAGCTGAATGGTGTTGGGCTTTATTTTCATGAGGGTTTGAGAAAACATTCAGGCCTACCAAATCCAAAATTTGTGTTGAAAAAAAAAACAACTAGTCTCTCTCCTTTATGTTGCTTTCATCTGGAATCAAAAAAGCACCTTCTTAAGATCACTATCATTATCTCAGTTTTCAGACAAGAAAACAGACACAGAGATGTGCTGCTACATGCCCGACATCAGCCAAAAAACTGGTAGCTAAGGTAACTGAGGTACAGTCCTATGTCAGTGAGTTATTTCCCATTTGTTGAGATGTTTCTATTTGTATGTTATTTAGATATTTATTCTATTTTGTAGAGCACAATACAATAATCCCGGTGATACTGTACAAGGATACAGTGTAAAAATTGAATTATACCAGAGCAGAGCAAATATACTTGAGATAGAATCCCTAAATCATTACAAGTCAATAACATCTCTAAATATAATTTAGAGGTGCCGTGTTTTCAGGTAAAAAAAATTGCTGTAAAATTCCCTAGCAGCATAGAAAGATAGTACCCAATCCAGCTCACATATGACTTGGTACAAGATTAACCATCAAAGTTGGCTGGATGGTTCAAATTTGAACCAGCACAGGCATCTGGAATGAAATCAATAATTTGTATCTTGTAATCTTTGTAATTTGTAAAAATAATTTTTTACCTCGAATTCTTAAAACAGTTTAAGTAACACCTAAGCTAGTTTTAGTCTCTTACTGAATCACTCCCCAGCTAGCAGATAAGAGCAGTTAGTTTTAATCCCAAATTCATATACTCCTGACTGATCTTGAGGAACAAAGGTATACATAAAGATTGCAGGTTTTAATAGTCCTAGAAAACTGTAGTAGCACCAACACAGCAGATTTGCATATGGAAAACTCTTTGCAGGAACTGGGAAGTTTGGTGTTTTAAAGCACCTACTGCTACAATCTGTGAAAGTCTAATACAGATATCAATCACTGCATTAAGTAATCTCATGAAAAGTAATGATCATTACAATTCCTAGTTTTGGGAATTTTTCTCTTGGTTGGGTAAATTTGCAATGCATTTTAATTTGTAGAGTTTGTTGAGCTGACCTTGCTCTTGCTGAGAATCAGTATGATTTTATTTATTCTAGTTACTTTCATTTCTTCTAGGGGACCCGATCCTGCGGGTGACCAATAGTCCAAATCTCCCCCCTGAAATCTTCCCATCCTTCAGTGTGTCAGTGACTCTTGCAACATTGTTTCTTTTGCAGTTAAGCTCCCTAAAAAAGTTTCTTTCAAATGCTGGGAGACCTGAGAAAGTGAAAGTGACCAGCTGCAAACCAGGAATCTAACTAAAAGACTTTAGGGAACCAGCTCACCACCTCCAGGCACAGATGCAAAAGTCAGTATTTACTGCGTTAAGAACAGCATCCTTACACCTGGCCCATCATGGGGAGGACAGGACAGCAACCAAACAAGTTAAATCCTAGTTTTGTTGTGTACTACCCTCATTCGTAACTTTCTACTCAGTAAGGTAATCCCTTTTCTATCAGTTCAGAGCACAGCAGCTCCATGATCCATTTTATCATCTCATTCTGACACCTGATATTTTTTCTAGATTGTTACACTAAGCTCTCGTATCTACACAGGGTCAAGTACAATTCAAGTTTAAATCTTAAATGGTGTCACTTCTTAGTGTCTCAGTGTAGCTGTATGTAAAATGGGGATAATTACTTACTTCATTAAGGTGTGGTGCTTGTAAAATGCTTGAGAGTCTCAGATGAAAAGAAGTGCTTGCAAAATGTAATTATAATATTATTATGCCAGAGGTAAAGCATAGACTTGTGATTCCATGTATAGTGTTTAAATACAATTACTTATCTATCAAAATCAAGAATCTGTGCTATTTCTCTTTCTCTCAACTCCTGATCCTCTTACCATTAATAATCTGAGTAAAACTGACTCCAGTGAATCTGCTCACTTACTCCTTCAGTAAGGTGTACAAGAAACAAACAGTAACAGCAACTCCAACATAGTATCAATTCTGATTTATCACTATTTTTAATATTTTCCCCTGTTTGCAAGAGTCCTTAACTTTCTCGAAGCATCACAGTTGTTTTAAAGGGATACCTGCATTTCTGTAGATCCCATTGGTACCAGAGGTATTTGTACGCACATCCTAGAATGTGGATGATTTTTGGAAAGTGGATAATTTTAAGTAAGGGTAGTTTTTCAGGCAAAAATAATTTTGCAAATTGCCCATTAGCTATGATACACAAGAGTATCTACACATAATTTCTAATATTCACATTGCTCTTAAGCCTACTTGATTTGCTGTGATATATTCAACACTGTTGGTAGCCTCAACCTTCCTGACAGTATTCCAGTGTGATGTGTTCCCTGCTCCTTTTGCCATTTACACCAGGCATCAGAAGAGCTCTCCCACATCTGCCAAGTCCTGGGCATTTTGCGTAATTACAAACCACCACGTTTTAGGCCAACTTCAGGTTTTCTCCTGCTTGCTTTCCAGCAAAGCACAGAGGCATGACGGCGGCGTCATGAGTGTTTCCCCATCACGGGTATTTTACCCTCCGTGCAGCTGGAAGAGTAGGGGTAACTACACTTCTACAAGTGAGGGTCACACAGTAAGCAGGAGACTGAAAGGGCTGAGACGGGAAGAGCAGAAGCAACACAGGGAGGAATGGAGAGAAAGGATGCTGTCGCGCAAGGCTCCAGGAGATGCACAGGGAGTTAAGGAAGAGCAGAAAAGTGGTTACAGGGAAGCAGGGCGGCACCGCGCCTTCGTACGGGAGGGCTGGAAGGAGGATCTCAAGAGCTCCCAGGCCCACGCGTGCAGAGCCTCCTCAGCTCCCTGCCCGCCCATTCCCAAAGCCTGTCTGGGGCCGACCCGCGCGTGGAGCCCCGCG
>NW_005054299.1:3215828-3227532 GCF_000277835.1 Geospiza fortis
CAGCCGCGGGCGCGCACAAAGCCGGAGCCGCCGCGCTGCCCAGCAGGTAAGGAGCCAACGCCGCCGAGTTCGCTCGAGTTCGGGCGCGTCCCCGCGCAGACTTTGAAAGAGCCCGAGCAGCGCCTCGCACTCGCCGTGTGCGGTCGGCAGCGTTCGCGTGGGGCTGGCTGTGCGCGGCAGCGGGCTAGCACAGCTCCGCCGGGGGTGCGCCGCTGTCTGTGAGCCTCCAAAATAGCCATGCTGGGGTTACAAATGCCAGTCGGTGACCTGCGATAAGCGAGCCTTGGACGGTCCGTCCAGCCCGTGAATTTAATCTGTTAGACACTCAGATAACACGGCATTTGTCTAGTCAAGAGGTATTTGTAAATAGCGAGGATCGGCTATTTACAGGGCTCCGTGCTGGGCTGCCTCTATTTACATCGCGGCATGCCCGTGTCTGCCTTCCCCTCCGCCCGGGGCTTTACCTTGCTCTTTGTTAGTTACAGTCAAGCCTAAACTGGCCGTCTTCGGCAAGTCTGTAACTCTGCCGAGTGCTGCAGCAAAGATCGCAGCGAGGCACAGAAGAGTGACATCTGCTCTCGTTTCTGATGTGGCAAAGTCGATGAATCGTTAAGATCTCAAACCAGCTCACTTTATTGGGGTGTATTTGGGACGAGCGTTGCATAATGTATGTGTGGTATGTGGATATGATGTGTGTTGGAGCTTTCCTTTCGAGTATGTTTTATCTCTCTGATTCGCATGAAATATTCATATGTTTCCATTATAAGCAACTCTTTGGTTGTTTGTAGCTTTAACAAGGTGGGAACAATGACCCGTAAAAGGCTCAGATTCGATATGTTGTTGCCCAAGAAGTTTTCTGGGATTTTTGGCACATAGCCTGAAACCATAGAAGAAATGCTTTTACCAGAAGTCAGTTATTTTTTCTTTAAACTTTATGCAGATAATTGCTACGGGGTTTGCTTATTCCAAAAACACTGTTACATGCTGCAGTTCTTCAGAGTTTGGAAAAATATACAAAAAAAAGCCCCCCAAATTAAAAAAAAACCCCCCCCCCCCCCAAATCACAAGTCACCACGTGCCAACTTCCATATTATGAGAGGAGATAGCTCTTTTTGAGGAGAGATGTGAGGGGAGGCAGTCCCAGCAGAGACTTGTTCTCGTTATCCAGCTGAGAATGTCCCATCAAATACAAGTGACAAAATACAGATTAAACAGCTTTTGCTCTCTGGGGGTTTTATTGCTGACATCTAGTAGTTGTTACATGGTATAAAATAGAGCGTGTGTTGACATTATAGTAATGCCAATAAGCTTTAGGACCTGTTCTGTTACTGGCACTACTTGAACTCTTTTTGGTAACTCTTTAGAAGGCTGTGCCAGAGATGCTTACAGGCAGAGGGCACTTGTGTATATCTCAAGGGTCATGATACAAAACTTGGGAGCTTTGCAAACTTAAGCGCTGAAGAACAGCCCATCAGCTAAAAGATAGTCCCTAAAATCTGTGGCAGAGCTTGTGGGCCATCAATTCTGCCAGTGCATTTATGTGTGAGAAGCTGTATAAAGTACATCTGCCTTGATGCATCCTCAAGGAATCCAGTGGTGCATACCAAGGCCAGAGCGAGGGCTGCTGGGCTGATCTCTATAGTGAGCAATAAGAGCTTTTGTATGTACATTATATTTAGAGTTTTACACCTGCCTTTTAAATGTTTCTGTAATAGTAGCAGAAGTAGCTTTGGTGCAGTGTTGTTCATGAGGGTTAATTAGCAACCAGTGTTAGTACTAATGACTGACTTTTCTCCTGGTCATTCTTGTCCAGCAGAAGCCCATGAGTCAGTTATTGTAACTTAGGTATGGAATGGCTTTCTATGAAATGCATCTACTCTTGTGCATTTAGCAAATTGCTTTGGCCAGTTGCCAGTTGCTTTGGCTCCTCCAATCATGGAGAAAGTATTTTACATATACACACACAGAGTTGTGTGCATAGTTCTGATAACTCTAAGGCTTCCTTTTTCTATGTTTATAGCACTGAGCCAATCTGCTGCTCTTCGTTCTGTTTCTCATCATATGCAGTGAGGCTATGTTTGATTAATTGTTACTTAAGTAGCTCATTTTAATATGGATTTACGTTTAGCATAGGTGTATGCAGTATGAAAAGTGTACTTGAACTCCATCTCCTCAGCTGGAAGCAAATCCTCTGTTGCAAGGGTTTGTCCACTGAGGGGGAAATGTATAAATTGCTGGTAGTGTACAACAGGTACAAAGTTTTCAGCAGGCAGTGCTGCTCAGCAGCATATACATCCTAGTCCTGCAAAGACCCACCCATGTGTTTCAATTTACCTTGCCTTTCAAATGCCTTTGAAACCATGGGATTTCTTTTATATAAGTAATAATAAAGGTGTATACAAGTCACTGCAGGAGCCAGGCTATAATACTTAGTATGCAGTGTATTTGTGCGTGTGTATTCAGCTCAGTTGTAAGAAGATTTCAGTAAAGGCCCAATTTTTATGCTGAGCAGATGCCATAGATATTTTTTTATATCTAATTCTACTGTGAAGTACAGCATACCTTCACCTATTATGCTTTGTGGAGTTCCATTGGACAAGACCTGATCTTTGAAAATAAAGCAGTACCGTGTAGATTTTCCTCCTGTGAGGAGGCAGTATGGTGCAAGATTGTCCATGAGCTTCTCTGAAGTTTTATGTGAAAAAGTCAGGTTTCTTTTTTAAAATCTACTGGTTTTCTATTCAGAGACTTCATGAAAACTGCTGCATCCACCTATGAAATTGTTAAAAATATATATTAAAAAGCAAGAATTAAAGAGTAGTTCCTAAAGGAATGGAGGTAGACCAGAGCTCAAGTCCATGTTTGTGGTAAAAATATGATTTTGGTTTCATTATCTAACCCCTATCCTCCTGTGCCTGGTGCGGGGGACCTTAAAACTCACTGGGCTGGTGCAGCTTCTGCTGGCAGTGCTGGATTCAGTCCATGTCCAGAGCAAGTGTAGCCTGTCCCATGGGGTGCCCTTGCTCTCCTTAAAGCCTTTTGCTCTGCTGTGCACGTGGAGCTGAAGAGGTGATAAGTGAGGAGACATGTCACACCCTCTGAAGGAACAGGGCTCCTCACCAATGTGGAGATAGCCCCAGGAGAAGGAACTGCAGTCCATGACTCTTCCCCCTTCCTGTGGGCTCTCAGCAGGACTGAGGAGAAATCAGGAATGTAAAAGGAATTAAGGACACTAAATTATGGTGCAGCACAAAATATGTAAAAAGAAGTGCATATTTGTTCTAAAATGTATTTCCTACCTTACCATGGCTGTCCTAATAAGCTGTTGAACATGTTATTGTCAGCTATATGTGAATACCTGAGTGACTGTAAATTTAGCTAACATTAAGAAGGTTTTCTGACCAAAGGACTTTTCTGGAGAATGTTGAGTATATGACATAATGGATGCCTGCTGGCTTGGGAAGAAGAGAATGCTGACCCCTCTGATGTTTTGTAGCCATTGGGACAGTCCTATTTTCTGCTCATGTAAAGAGTTTAGGTACCAAGCTTTGCTCAACACCAAGCATGTCTTCTGGAAACTGCAACTCTTCTTTCTAGTTCTCACTCAGTCTACCTGTCCTTATGACTAAGAATACTTTTTTATTTTGTCAGTAACAATGTAAACCTAAAATTACATTATGTGATGTATAAACACCTCTGAAAAGAGGGTGGTACACATGCATGTTGGTGATCTAATAAATTAGATGAATGATGGTGTGCCAAAACTTGCTAATGAGGCAAAAGTATTTGGATTAGGCAAGATTGAAGAAGACTGAGAAATTGTAAAGGGAATCCAAGAAAGCTGGGTGAAAGGGAAGCATAGCAGATGATGTTGATAAATTCAAGAATATGCATGTAAGACGGAATAATCAAATTACTTGCTCACGTTACTGGATTGTAAATTAACTATATTTATTAAGGTGGAGAGGAAGATTTCAACAATGTTTTATTTGAACTTGTGCGCCTTCTTAATGCTTAGTGCTGGGCAGAAGAAAAATGCCACAGCTGTTTTGCAATATTGTGTTAATGACACAAAGGATGTTATTAAACTGGTGCTCAAATTCACCTAGAATAATCAGTTTGTGGTCTCCAATCACAGGAGAGTGATTGAAAAATATTCATATGATGTTGAACAGAAAATATTAATGTAGGACTGTTTCAAGGGGGTCAGTTAGAGGAGGTAGGATGTATATGTGCAAAATAGTGCTTGACCATTACCGTTTGATACAATGACTTGTTACAGGTCAAAGTAACAGTTTGAAAGACAAAGTGTATAATACTTCTAAATCACCATTTCCGGTGTATATGCCACCAAAGGAGATCATATAAACCAAAGCCTGTTAGGATGGACAAGATAAGTGTTCCTAGGGACAGGAAGAACAGTCACAGCTACAACGAAGGGATGTTAACTGGCCCTAGGATGTAAATCAGCCCTATCTGACAGGGACTGAGAAATTTCTCTTAGGACAGATGATGCTATATGTGCCTGTTGTGATATTTTGCATGTTTTTTACAGGGTAAGCTGCTCTTAGAAGAAGGGTATTGGGCTGATGTTTAGACACACTATAGTAGTTTCTCTTTTGTACTGTGAATGATGCTGATGCTAATTACATATTCGTGCAGGGAGAATTGAAAGATTAATTTTTTTTATATGCTTATGTTTCATGGAAAGCGTGTCTTAGACTTTAAGTCTTAAACACATCAAGTTTGATGTTTTTAACTTCAGATGTGCTCTGCTATGGCCTGGGTTGGCATAGAGAAGGACAGAAGTGATGGTTAGGCTTCATTTAAAAGACAGATAGCATTGCTATCTGTTATTAGTCAGTTTGGTTATGATTTCTAGTATGTTTCCTGATAGAGGGTGTTTTAAAATTTGGGTAGTTAATATACTTTTGATTTCTGTATCAGAATGATAGTTTTGTGGCTGTAAGAAGCACAAGGACTGGTTTATGGAGGTAACTACATCTCTTGCAGCTTAGTGGGTGTTTCAAAGAAAATATTGTCAAAGCACACCATGGTATACTTGATTCTTTCAGGTCTGTCAGCTGGGGGAAAGACTGATTTAGTAGCCGGCATTGTGATTGATCTAACAGTCAACACCTCATTAACAGATTGTGTATGTAGTGTATAACATAGTCAAGAGTTGTCTGTAGAAGTTTCAGGAAACAATGCTATAGCTTAAAAAATAAGAAGCCAGGACTTGTGCAACTTTTAGGTGGTCTAACCAGCCAGAATGAGCTGTCTTACAGCCTGCCTGCCTTGCAGCTATCTGCAAAATAAAATGTGGACTGACTTTGCCTTCCCCATGGAAAAGGCTGAAGGTGTGTGAAGGGGAGCCTCACACTGCTTTTTGAACTTAGAAAATAAAGTTTATGGGAAGACTGTCATTTGTAAAGGTGCATAAAAGTGATGCTCTGTCCTGGGACATTCTTTGGCCATTGGGCTGGATTCAAAGCATATCTCTCTGAAGGACAGAGGGTAGGGCCTTAGCCCAGGAGAAGTTGGCAGTGTAAGAGAAGCAGGAGGTTACCAGTAGTTGTTTTAACTTGTGTTTGTGAAATTCTTTCTTGTTTTTACAACTGAGAAAATAGTTTGCATTCCTAAGGTTTTTGAGATTAGCTCTTATCATGGAACTCCCTCTTTTGAGAGGAGGCATTCACTACCTTGTAGATAAAATGCCTTCAGGTTTTTATTGGTGATGATAATTGAGCCAGGTTTTTGGACAAGCCTGGGCAAAATCAGGGGACTTTGCCAATCAGAGATTCAACAGATAGAAGCCAGATCCTGTTTTTGATGTCTGTCGCTGGTGCCATTTTGATTTTGACCTCTTCACACAGGACTTCCATTTGTCCTTTCAGTGCAAAGTGTGTCTTGTTGGTGGTGGAAACCCTGCATTTTCTTGGTATGTGATATGCAGTGCTTATCTCAGGTGCTTTGAAAGGGAGACAGTGTGTGAAGGAATTTCTACACAAAACATTGTGCCTGTTGTTTACCAGAACAGAGGGAGAGGAGAGGGGAAGGCAATGTATTTAGGCTGAATTTGCCTTGTGATGAGGTGGAGTGAAACTTCTGATGCCTTCAGATGGATCAAGCCTTGGAAGTCCTACCTCAAACACAGAAAAGAGGCATTTCAGGGGCAATCTGACATCTCCATTGAGAGGTTTGCAAAATGCCCCATATGAACAGACCTGCCTCAGGAAGAAAAACCCTGATGAGCTTTAGGGGTGGGAATTTATTTGAAAGATTATGGAAAACGGGCATCTGAAATGATAATATTTTTTCTTTTATTTTTCTTGTTTTTCCTAGTTTGGCATACTTTTAAGAGCTACTGAGTGTAATTGATGTCTATTTACATTCCTTATAGTGTTGTGAAGATTCAGCCTGTTTAGGAAGATGCTTTGGTCAGCTTAGCAGATAAGGAAATCGTCTGCTAATTGAAGGGGGTGGCTGGTGTAGTCTACTGCTGGTAGACAGAAATATTTATTGACAGATCTTCAGAGCTCCCTCAGTTTCAGAATGTAGGGTGGACAGGGCAAGTTTCTGCTTGTGAATAAAACAACTCAGGTAGATGTATTTGAGTAAAGTTCCTGTGATTCCTTCCACCTCTGCCAAGACTGTTCTGTGGGAATCTGTGACAGCAGAGGAAGCTGAATCACAGTATTGATGTGCTGCTGTTCCCCACTTTGTCGTGGTTGACAGTAAGAGGGTTTTTTTGCAAGTTCTCTTCCATGTATCCATGTTCCCCTTTTTAGCTTGGTGCCCCAAAAAACATCAGTGCAGAGCCGGAAATTTTGTTTGTAGAACAGAACTGAAATATTGCAGGAGAGCATTTTTGAGGTGAGATAACATTTAACATCCAAATGGTAAGTATGTTGATTGCTAGCAATTTCACTTCCATTTTTAAAATATCTTTCTTTCTGACAAGGGGGAAATAAAAGCTGCCATTTAAAGATGAATGTTATTTTAAATTTTTGTATATTTTAGGGCTTTTGCTATGCAGTTTGATGTTGCATGCTGCTAAACATTATCTATAAAGTGTTTAAATATAATGTTGTATATATGGAGAAATACATCTCAATTTATAAGTCATGCTTTTGCATTCCTTGCTGTATTGTAGAATGTACTGGGAAGTTTACAAATAGGAAAAGACAAAATACATGTTTTGAATTATATCCTAAGGAAGAGAAGAATTCATTTGGTGCAATAGGCAAATGGTGTGTTGGGGAATGCTGGCCTGTATTCTTAAGGATTTTGGTTTCTTTGGTCATAGTCTGCCCTCTGAAGCTGGTTCACCTCTTGAAAGCTTTTCTGGTTTCTGCATTTGATTAGGAAATTGCCATGTGCATTTGAATATGCAAATTCAGAAATGCAGATTTTTGCTTCAGTAATTGAGACAGTTGTTTTAGAAGAAAATTACTGATACCACCTCAGGACTTGCTTGACTTTGTGAAGTGATGAGCATTTCTCTGAAGCTGGAATGAAAAGCAGCACCTGTAAGGAGAATGCAGTAGTGGGGGCAGGAGATCTCTGCTAGCTGTGTTAGTTTTGCTCTAGCTGCTCTTGTTCCTTGCTGCTGATGTAGTACCCTAAAACAGTTGGTCACAGAACAGCTCTGAGTTCTTGTAGTGTACATTTGCATATAACTTTTCACTACTGAAAGGGTAAATTATTACTGTGGCTAGGTTGAGCTTTCAAAACCTTATCTAACGATGGCCCAGTTGTCTCTTTTGATTTACAAATGGGTTTATCCGGAGAGACTGATGTAGTCATGCAGTTTTTCCTTGAACCTGACTCAGGTATGAAGACTGCCACCCATGCACTAATTAATCTGTCAAAACATCTGACAAGGGGTGGGTGCACATTGGAGACAATTAGTCATTTTGTCTATTAGTTAATAATGTCAACTTTAGTTGATGTTATATAAGGTTTCTTACCTACCTTTGTAATTTCATCTTGTGTTACAGTAGAAGTTTGTTAACACGTGGCTCAACTTCCATGTTAGCTTTGTGTGGCCAGTGTCCTTTGCATGTAGCATACAGCTGTGAAATTCTGCATTTCCTACCCCCATGCATTCAACAATACACTGCAATGCTCATGACTGGCTGGACTATAAGCTGGTGATAATAAAGTCCTCTGCATGTAAATGTGTTCAATAAGAGGGGCATTCAGCTAACTTCAGGTAACGTTGTCCGCTGTTAAATGTCACTTAATTTTGCTTTCTCTGCTCTCTTTAATAGTAAAGAGATTTATAAAGTAATTAATTTTTTTACTTGAGATGGAATCAGAGCAAGCTCATTTGTCAGTCTCTTTGTATTTTATGTTTCAATCAAAGAGAGCAACAGAGGATGGGACAATGACAGTGAAGGATATCCTCCATTATTCCAATAGTTTCTTATGATGAAGAAGACAGGTTAGAGCATGTTTATCTCAAGAAGGCTTTTTACCACAACCTGAGTGCCCCGTGGCAGTGGTTTTGAAAGCAGAACGTGTTCATTTTGTTGAGTGCCTTTTGCAAAGGTTAAGATATGTGAATGAAAATAACATTTAAAACTTACATGTTGGAAAGGACCCTTTGGTAATACAGTTAATAAAATAATTTTATAAGTTCAAGGCAGAATCTAGATTGTTTATTAGGAAAACTTCCCAATAATAAGCTCTATGATTTGTAGTATTGGTTTCTTAGGAATAGCTCTGTTGTGGGAACTGTCTTAAAATAAGACTTAACAGTCCACTGAAGCATTCACTGAAGAGTCAGTGTCTTTGTCAGAAAAATGGACAAGGTTCTGGCTTTGCAATCAAAGAGGTCACTTTCTGCATAGTGGTTTGAAATAATAAAGTAGTTTTTAATTTAAAAACCTGTGATATTAGCTCAAGTAATTATTATTTTTTGCCATTCTTTTAGAAATAAAGATGAATTGGGTTACTGACCTTGGGGAAAAAAATCAAGGGTTTTTGGTTGTTTTGTGAGGTTTTTTTTTGCTTAAGTATTGGAATCCGTTTTTTAGCAAAGGATCTGGTAAAATGGTTGTATAAAACCAATCCAGAAATCTTTAAGTAAGAACTTTTGGCAGTGCAGTGTTTTGGGGCCTTTGTGAGCAAAGTGACCTCCTTTGCAGTACTTCATACCTTCATACCTGTACTTTGCTAGACACATTTGCTTTATCCTGAGGCATTTGACAGACCATGCATTCATCCACCCGTGTATGTTCCTGCCCTGCCTGTGGCTGTCTTGAGGTGTGATGTCCAGGAATGTTTCACATTGACCACGCTGGGTGCTTTGTACACCACGTTCCGTCAGCATCATTCGACCTGCTCTCTGCAACATACTCCAAGCAACGTCCTAAATGCCTCTCACAGAGAGCCAGCATGGATAGGGACTGTTTGGGTGATGACTGTGATGACTTAAATGTAGATTTCCTTCACTGTTATCTCAGTGAAGTTATACTGGTATGTGTGGTGATTTCTGTGTACAGCGCTCAAACCTAAAAGAATTTAATCAGGGTAACAAATAGGGCTGATAGGGCTGGGTATCAAGTGCTAACTGCACAGAAAGGGGCTCTGCACCCAACAGTGCAGAATCTGTTCTGGATGATGTTGTTAGTGATGGGTGTTTTGTTAAGTCTTTATGTGATGATTCCTCTACCCATTAGGAAAAGAGATGGAGGAGAGCTTGAAATGTTTGTGGGGTTTTTCTAGTTTTGTTTGGTTTTAAAACATATCTCATCCCCATAATGGTAGAGATATATAGGAAAGGTAAATGAAGTTTATAAAATAACAAAGGTATATGGCTTTTAAGAGTAGTTCTGTCTGCAGATGAAGACCATTAATCCGTAGTCTCCCAGGTGTGATTTGCTTTATTATGGACTGTGAACTATTGTGCTGCAAGCTGCCTATCCCCAAAACCGTTGTACCATTGTGCTCTGGATAAGTGGAGTCTAGACATGACCATGAGCTTTACCTCTGCAGTTTGTATCTCTCAGAAGTTAGAAATGTTTTTAGGACACTTTGAAATACTGGAATCAATTATGTTATTTCATTGTAGCAAGCCTTTAAAGACTATGTGTCAAATCTTTCATATTTTCAGTGTTTTCTATACTTTTATATCTTCTTGACTTAAGGAATATGGCAGTAAGTGGTGGTTTTGAAGATTTGGTGGAATGTTGAGCAAAGATGTTATTAAGTGTGTGGAAGCAGTTTGTGTACTAAGTTTGTTCAAACATAGATGCCTTAGCTCATGAACAGTGAGAACTCTACAAGGACAAAGTGCAAGGTCAGAGGAAATTAAACACAAAGAATGCCTCATTGCCATGTCTGCTGAGACTGAGCACTGATTACACTATCCTTGTCCTGCCAGGATCATGATGATGACAACTGTGTCTTATGTCCTTTGACCAGAATCATAGAATGTCCTGAGTTGCAAGGGACCCACAAGGATCATGGAGTGCAGCTCCTGTCCCTGCACAGGATGAGATCCAGAATTACACCATGTGTCTGAGAATGTTGTCCAAACACATCTTAAATTGTCAGTTTCAGTAGATTACAAAGCAGAGATAACTGAGACTTTGTTAGGTTAAATTCAGCCCTCTTTGGGTGGAGGAGCAGCATAATTAGACAGAAGGGGCTCCGAGTCTTGTGCGAGAGGAGGCTCTACAATACACATGGCTTCTAAGATTCAGAAAGTGAAGTGTTGCAGTTGGGTACCTCCTGGCACTGTAGGACACCTCACATTGCTTTGTTATGTGCCAGGAGTGCGGAAAATTACAGCTCAGTTATTCAAGACTGTAGTAAATCTGGTTAATACCTCATACCTCTGACACATCTGTCAGTGTGGTATCATAATTATTTACCTTGGCACTGTAAGCTCCAGGCAGGAAGTCCAGTTGGTGAGCACTACATCCCCAAGCCTCCAGCGTGGGCTTGCCAGCCCTGCTGCCACTGGCACAGCTGGCATCCCTGCTTACCTAACCAGGGATTTGTGTGAGCAGAGGTTTGCAGGATCAGGACACCCGTTTGCAACAGGAAATTGCACTTCCAAAGGTGAGTGTGTGAAAGGGATCAGTAACTCCTGACAGCTTGTACCAAAGTAAATTCTGTTGGAGGCTATTACCTGCCAAGTAGGGGGGTGTGATTTTATTTGAAAACAAGAGGCTGTAGCAGTAAGTCTGTGCTTACCCCAAGTTCCTTTCACACACTTTTTAGCTTCGTCTGGGAATAAGTAAACACCTAAAATAATCTCTGGTTTTGTCATCTCTTTGGTAGCGTGCTTGCTTCCTGTATTATGGAAGTTATCATTAGATTAGCTGTGTTTAAGCTTCCTGTCTCACCAGGGTTTTTTCCATTATTTTTACAATCTCTTTCAGGAATACCAGTATCATGTTTCTGTAATAAAGGTTTCACTTAAATTATGCGTTGGGGTTTTTTCCCTGTTGTTTTTTAAAATTTTTTCTCTATCCACTTTCCTTACTTTGTCTGAAATATCTTTTCAACTCTGATACTTAACCAGGTTTGTTTTTTTGTTTGTTTTTTTTTTTTTAATAATTTAATGTCAGATGCTATTGTAATAACATGCAGGCCAAGAAAGCATAATAAAACTTCTGTCTGCAATTGGTGTGCTTACATAAATGTTAGAAAAAGCTCAACCACGTGTTTAGATGTATTGCTACTT
>NW_005054299.1:3227567-3231434 GCF_000277835.1 Geospiza fortis
CCCTGCTGTTGTGAACTCTGGCTGAGAAAATAAGTAACTGAGATGGATGGTGTCATATTTAGCTCATCTAGTGTAGAAATTGAGTACATGAGTCTGGAAATACATAATCTTTAGTATATTCTCTTACCATTAGGCGTGAAAACTGTGGCTACTGAAAATAATGGAGTTTTGGAATTTTACATGTGCTCATTTACTTACCAAACTAAAAGGTAAAGCTAGACCTCAGGTTTTAAAGCAAAAAGTGGAGCTGAATTTTCGGAATGGTGAGGTAGAACTTCCTCAGGTCAGTTCAACCTTAGTTAGATCATGGGCAAGCATTTTGCCATTGCTGTGTACCCTGATTGACCTTCTGCATGTCCCTCATGGTTAAGTCTCATTTCCCACTAACAGATGTCATTTGCCTGCCAGGGTGTATGTTTGCCTATAGTGTTGGGTACAATTGCACTTTTTAGTGTAGGTGAAGACTGGATGTGTAAGTCTTTAGGCTTGTCTTCAGCTTTTACCCTTTTGATAAAACTTTTTTGGCTTTGCAAATGCAGCTGCTGTCTTGCCAATTGATGCTTCTTTGTGGATTTCACCTCAAGTGTTGTGTTACTGCTGTAGAATATACATTAGATCCTTTTGTGTTTTTACCTTCAATTGTATTGCTGATTTTGGGAGTTACCAGGTTAATATTTAGATTTTTGTCATAGTTTATTTTTGGGGGTGCCAACTACTTTCTTGATTCATTGCATGCTAATTGATACCTAAAATGTTCCAAAACAGTTTCTTTCTGTGCTCATTGATTAATTTATTGTATTATCTAGGCTGTTGCTAAATATGTACCTGTAGTGCATTTGGGAGAGTTTTGCCCAACTTAATACCAGCATTCACATTAATTCACTAACTCAAGTCTCTTTTTTCCTTAGCAGCAGTTCTGTGCAATAAAATCTTGATCTTGCTTCATAATGATGAAGCTTCTCCTTTATAGTAACTGTCATTTAATTTATTTGCTTCTAAAAGCTATGTATTATTTTAGTAAATGGTATGTTTATATTTTGAATTTCTAGCCTATGACAGCAGTAATGAGTAGCCCTTTCCTTTCTCTTGAAAGATAGTTTCAGGCTCATCCTAATTGATTACTTTCACTCATTTGCTGATGTTGTGCTCTTCATTTGAGCATCATTGTCTTGGTGGTAATTAAACAAAAGCCCAATTAAGTCTCCCACTATACAGGGAAGCAGCTTGCCAGAATTTGACAGTACAACAAAGGACATTTCAGTGACCAATTTCTTCAGAAGGAAATCTCAGTGGAGGTCTGGAAAGCAGCACATGTGATTTTAGACACTTTGGAGCTATCATTTTAAAATTATTTTAAATCCATGGCTGAGCCTTCTGCTCTGTTCCAAAGATGTGACTCAGAACACTACTTGTGGTGGAGAGCTAATTTCCATGCGCTGACAACGTGAAAGCCCTCTTGAAACATCATATTTCCAAAGCAAGCAAAGTGAGAGTAAGTAACCTCTTAGCTTCTTGGAGTATTTTGCAACACAGGGCTTATGATAAAAAGACAGGATTAAAATTTTTCTTTGTTTATCCAAAATATAAGTCTGCAAATCCCACTTAACTGAAGCTATTGTAGTTATTGCTCATAATATTTTTGTTTCAGAAGCTGTAAATTGGAAGAGCCATTTTAGAATTGGAAAAAGAAGAATTAATTAGAACAATGTTGTTCCAAACTGAGCCGTGCATGGCTGTTGGCATTCATTCTGCTGAGTAAAGTGGCTTGAGAAAGGGGAGGGAACACACAAGATGAAGAGAAAAATGACCCAGAAGAGCCTGCTTTGACAGGACTCTAAGATAGTCACAGGACCACTGCCTCACTGCATGAAAACTTTTAAAATGTATGAAAAGAGAATTTCAATTGAGTCCCCAGCTTTCTCTCTCTCTCTTTTACTGTTAACTTTTTTTTAATGCCACAGCTCTGTATCGCTGTATATCAAGACCAAGACAATAATTGTCAACAGTTCCAAGTACGTGTGTACATTATTATGTTTGATTTCCACCGAGCTATAAACACTCTTTGTCCTTTGCCTTTTACTAGCTATTGGCTTGGCTATTCCTTGTGGACAGGAAAGCTGTGTTTAATGCTTTGTAAAGTGGCCATCAGTTCCTTGCTTTTATCTCTATTCAGCATAAATTATTTTCAGCAAGGCCACAGAAACATTCTGGCCAAGATTTGCAGGTGCCCCTTGTGGAGAGCTATTTCAGGATAAAGGCTTAATCTTGCTGTGTCTTTCCTCCCCTTCTCTCATTTCTTCTCTCCTTGAAGAATACTAATTCTGAATATAGGAGCCTATGGCTCACTTCTGTTGTTGGTTTTTGGTTTTGGTTTTGGTTTTTTTTTGTCATTTTCAGAATTAACCCTCAACTGGATAGGCTGAAGGATATTCTTTTACCCTTAAGCTTGAAAACTTTGTGTGCACTGCCGCTGCAATATTTCTAAGGGGAAATTCAGCCCCTAATTATCAAATTAGATGCACATTCTGCTTCTTTGGTATGACTTTGCTTCTGCCCATCTGTTAGGTTGGCACTCTGCCCTCTCAGAAAGTAGCCGACCAGTTTCAGCTGAGCAGAGGAGCCAACCAAAGATGGGTTAAGAGAGGCAGCCCGCAGAACACTTTATGTTCTATTCCTCTTGCCAAAAGCTCTTCCTGTTTGCAAACAATGTCAGCTTAAGCCCATATGCTTCATTACATGGGATGACATCTGTGGAGACAGATGCAGGGATGGCAATACAAATGACATTTGATAAGGAAGGGCATATGTTATGAAACCAGACACCACTATGAGTTTAAGACCCTGTCTGTACTGCACATGCATACAGAAAAATAGATTGCTTCTGTGTTTTGGTGTGTGAGTGCATTCATCAGCCCCAGGATTGGGCTTTTGAAGTGCATCATTGTTCAAGATTTGTGCTAGGTGTACCTGCACTTTTGTGATTTGGTTGTTGCACTTTATTAGCTGAGGTCAATATTTTGCTTCAGTACTCTTTGAATGGTGATGTGCATTAAGGGTTGAGTAGTTTGCACCACGTAAAGAAACTGGACAATGCCAGTGTAAGAGGAGCTTCTTGTAGCTGAGGATTCTGCTGTGAAATGCCTTAATGAAGGATTTTCAGCGTTACCTTCCAAAAATCAATTTTAGCATTATTTGTGTGTGAATGTTATATGTCTGGATAGAAGGGATGTAAAAACCTCTTCCTTTGGCATGGTCTCTTTGCCCCTTTGCTAGATTTTGCTTTTTCACCAGAGGTCAGCTTTGTATCTAAAGCTACTCTTCCTCAAACACCTCTGCTTTTAGCAACCTTTTCTTGTTCTTTATATTGCTAAGGCTGATGGAGAAAGTAGCAAGTCTTCATTAAACAAACTTTGCATATAATCCATTTTAACAAATTGAAGAACAACGATTTACATTGAGGAAATACATTCTATTGGTTTGGAGCACAAGCAAAAATAGAAAGGTGCCGTATTTGAAATATATACCTTATCAGCCATACTAGGAGACTATATTTTTAGTATTGGGCTGAATGGAAAACACACTTTTCAAAGAAAATGAACAGGTATTGCCAAGGCCACTCTTCCATTAAAAATAAAAGTAACTTGCACATGAGTATGTTTTTCATATCCTTTTAATGGAGTTAATATTTGTTGTTTACAAACCTGAGAATGTTTTTTGGTGCTTTGTCTGGCCTTTTGTTGAAAAGCATTTATCCAAGTGACATAATGTGTTTGTTAATTCAGATACTGTAGCACTATAATAAATAGTTGTAGGTGACTTTTAATTTTTCATTCATTGAGATTTATTTCTTGAGCACTTCCAGGAATG
>NW_005054299.1:3231479-3257682 GCF_000277835.1 Geospiza fortis
AAGACCTCCTGAAATGTATATAGCTGTTAAAGACTTGGACCAAATGTGGCTTGTTGAATTTGTAGTGTCGTGGTGGGGAAACCCATCTGGAGGAAGAGGATTTCCTTAATCATAGTGATACAGTCACTTTCTCTGCACAGCTTTTTTGTTTTGCGCTTCAAAAAGGATAATTTCACTTCTAGATTGGATTAAACAAAGGACTTCTCCAAAGCATTGAGGAGTGTTGGTTTCTCTGGTTGGGCTTATTAAGAAACTTTAAGCACCTCATTTTCTTATACTTCTTTGTTGTTTTATCTGTAATAAAAGGTTAATAGTAATGATGATGATAATATCTGGTTTCTATTCTCCCTGTCCCCTGCATTCTGTGAAGTATTTTTTCTGTATACTCCAAGGTATTTCTCAAGTTACATTTGTTAACTTTTCCCTTGAAGTGTCACCCCACAAAAGGTGAAAATAAGTGCTTCCCTTTTTCCGTTTATAAATTGGTTTAGTAGCTGCAAAATGTGATTCCTGGTAACTGCACATAGTAGATGAAGATTCTGTGCAAGTAAAAAAGGATTAAATTGTAGAGACTGAGATGTGTACTGGCACTTCTTTTCTCACTTATTAAACTGCTAAAAATGCAGCTTTTTTTTGTAAAAGGAGAATTTTTATATTAAATTTCCTGGATTTTGCAGAAACAGACTGCTTCTGGTGCATTCAATGCCAGTAGTTTTTATACAATTTGCAGAAAAATTGGTGTTATATTGCAAGAGGTTGAGGATGCCCTTATAATTACTTCATAAAATTTTTTGGTACAAAAAGCCTGGCTTTAGTCTGCAGTGCTTTGTTGTCAATGAACCTCTCCACAAGTTCATGTACATGTACTTTTTCCTATTGAAGGATCAAATAACTGTTTTATTTATTTGGTTATGTGATGAATTGCATTAAGTTATTGCCTTTGTAAAGTAGCCAGTGGAAATGGCCTCAAGTTGGACCAGGGGAAGTTCAGGTTGAATATCAAGAAAAAATTCTTCAGTGAAAGGTTGGGTAAGCATTGGGATGGGCAGGCCAGGGTGGTGGTGGAGTGACCAACCCTAGAAGTGGGAAACATCTTGACATGGCACTTAGTTGGCATGGCAGTGTTCAGTCAGAGATTGTATTTGATAATTTTAGAGGTCTTTTCCAACCTTAATGATTCTGTGGTTCTCAGAGGTCTGTTGGGCACATGAGGCAGTGCACAAGCGGCTATAGGAATCAGAATCTTCTCTTCTAATGGGAATTGCTCTTCTTGCCTCCTTGTGTTGCTGACAAGTATTTTCAGTACATTGGTTTTTTTCATGCAAGCTCTGACATTTTGCTAGCTGTAGAATCAGGCTCTCTGTCCAAGACAACCCTGAAGGCTATTTGTTGCAGTTTTAGGATCAGCACTCAGAGGTTTCTGAGGAAATCTATCACCTGGTGCTACCAGCCCAGCAGCTGCAGGAGACTTCAAAGCTCTAGCCTGACACACTGGAGAAATAGTTTTGATTTACAGAAACTCTCCTGCAAGTGCTTATCAGAGAATTTAGGTGTTGTGAACTTCCTTAGATAGACTATCTCCAGTAGTGATGGCTTGCTTTGAAAAGCCTGTTTGCTTGGCCCTCTGGAACAATAGTGGCAGCTATCTTGAAAGGAGGAGTTGGACAATTCTGAGATACCATCTGGACTTGGGGATCAAAACAATCCTCTTTTAGAGTAACACTGAAAGGAATTCCAAAATTTGAAGGCTGCCACATCTTGCTAACCAGATGCTCTGAGTGCTGAATACATTGACGCCTGCCAGTAAGGGAAGAACAGTGAGGTGTATGACTTGGTACTGTTTCAAAATATGCTAAATTAAAATGCAAGGTCTACTTCAAATAGGTAGCACCATTGAATTTATATTTCTTTAAAGAAATAAAAGAATGATGGTGCCTGCATTGTAGTGGCTGAAGAATTGAGAAATAGAGCACTATCAGAAAAAAACAATTTTCAGAGAATCTTGAAAATTTCATTCCCGTGATTACTTTCTTTATAGACACACTTGCAGCTTCTCTCATGGTTGTTACAAGATTCAGAGTGGTTATGGCATTGCATATTTCTCCTAATGATATTAATCCTAACCATGATAACTAATTGTATTAATCCTCTGATGCAAGTTCCCACTACTGTGATCATTTGTGCACAGTGCTTTGGAGGCAGGGAAGAAAAAAATGTCAGCAGCTAGATATTACTTGGGGAACATGCAAGTTAAACACCTGACATCTGGTGAGTCACCTTCCAAGTGTGTGTGATTGAATGATGGCTAACTGATTGCCACAGTGAACTAAGACCAAATGTGTCTGAAATGTGGAACACTTTATTTTTGAAGGTAGTAAGAAGTGTGCTGTAAACACCCATGGTTTACAGACCTTACTACAATATAACTGTCTGCAACCCACTCCCCAGCTGTCCTCAGGAGCAGGTTTGTGCATTGTTTGTTGTTGCCAAGCAAGTATTTCTAAGGTTTTTAATGCCCTTTGTAGATGTTGTTAATTGTTTTTTAAGGCTCGAGGGGAATTGCTACACCTGATTGTTTTCTGGTTGATTCTTTTTTAATGAAGTGACCTGTCCATTTAGAAGTTTCTGTGCTATCTTGAGGTAAAACTGTGTCTGGGGGCAAAATGCTAATGCTGAACCAAATTTTTTTTATGGTCCACATGTTCAGCATGACAAAGAGAGATTCAGTATTCTGGTGCAGACAGTGAGCAGGTACAAAACATGGTGAGACATGTTCTGTAAAATACAAGTGTTAGGAGCACACAGGGTAAGGACTGAAGAAGCTTTGACCATCTGATGCAATAGCTAAAGGCACAAGTTGTTGTTCATCATGAAGATTCATTTAGCTCTGTTGGGTTCTCATGGAGAACAGAATATCATCTAGTAAGCCTCAAATAAATTGTAAATAATGAATCATTTCAAAATGTTATTATGGTTGTGATGCTGCAGGATGCAGGTTGGGCCTGAGCACTGAAAAACAGGCTTGCTGGAGAGGCAGGGTCCCCTTCTGCAGCTGTGTGGTCACTGGCCATTAGCTGTACAAGCAGGTGGTTATTCAAGTGCTTAAATATAGATTGAGGAACTTAATAGTAAATAGCTGTTTGAATGATTGGTGTTCCTAGTTCAATACTTAAGCCACAATTTACTGCTGCAAAAGTTGTCTGAGCAAACAGTAATGATACTATGGCTTAAAAAAAAAACGGTGAAAATACAAATAGTGAAATTTTGTGTTGGACTGACTGGCAGTAACTCATTGCTGGAATGCAAAACAGTAGTCCAAAATTAGTTAAATGTTTATAGATGGATTACTGAAATGATGAAGCTGTTTGGAATGTTGGGTTTTGAAACAACTAATCCAGGGCAGTGCCTATGTTTTGATAGTTTTGTAGATGCTTTTGTATCTTTGGAAGGAGTTATGACCATTGTTTCTGGTATTGTACATACTTTGTGCACAAGCTTTTAGTAAATTACCATTGTTAGACTTGCATCTTGTTAAACAAACATAGATTGAAACAGATTCCGTGCTGTAAAAACAACTGCTTGCAAGCCAACTTCTTTGTGCATGTGGGTTATGTATCATTTCCCCTCAGGAATTAACAACATACCTTGAACTTCACTTTTTAAATTGATTGAAAGAGAGAGCCTTGCACAGGGAAGAATAAAACCTCTCGGACTCTAATCTCTTAATCTCCATAAAATTCTTGAATGTTTAGCTTTGATAATATATGAAACAAATCTGGTGGTCTGTAACATTTCTGATGTGCGTTTCTTTTTTTGCAGCAAAGAAAAAAAGAAATCAAAGCAGACATAAAACAGTGTACGACAGATGGGTTAGTGTTGGCGAGAGTTAGCTCTCAAGCATGAAGAAATTCCATACCCCTAACTCTCCCTTCTAATATGCTAGTGGAAAGTAATTTTGGTAGCCTAGTAATTCCTTTGCCAATGTTAGTTTTCTTTCCAGTGGGATCACCATGCACTCTATGGACTTCTTTATTAGGCTTTTTGGGGCTAGAGAAGAGACTATCGAGGAGTAATATCAAGGAGTGGAACTTTTTGGCTCACAACCTTTTCTGCTTGGAGGCTGCTGAAAAATATGTGGAGCCTTCCTCATGCTTGGGATCAGGAGCTGGTTGAAGAAATACAAAATTGGATAACTGAGATGAGAAGGTGCACATAGCAGGCCCAGCTCTAGCACAGCTTTTCCAGCAAAGAAACAGCTTTACAGAATTGCTGTATGCAAGGGAGAGGAAGTTGTTTCAATCTGTTCTCTTATATATTTTTCAAGGGGACATAGTTCTTGGGGTCCTGCAGTATCCAAATTAGAACTTAATTCCCTTCCATCTTCCTCCAAGGGAGCAGGAGAGAACTGAGCCCTGGTTTTGGCACATACTCACAAGTGAGGTGATCTCCAAGCATGTTCTAACTATTCTGCTATAATTAGTTTCTTCTGGTTTTTAAGTCTCTAGGGCTGGAAGAATGTTTTTTTGTTGATGATGATTGGGGTTTTTTCAGTAGGTGCAGTGGTTTCATCTTTCCATTGTATCTCATACAACTAACATGTTGTGGTTGTCTAAATGCAGGCAAAATATACATGTTTTAGAAGTGCTTTTAACTCTTAAAGTAGACATCTGCCCTTTGTATTGAACCACTTGGCCCTTAAGTTTTTTCCACCTTTGGGATCTTACACTAGGATTAAAAAAAAAGAATTGCTTCGGAGGAGGATTGTCTGAAAAGTCTGCTCCAGAAATGCTTGCAGGACCTAATCAGAATAAAAAAGAAAGAAAATACTGCACTACATGATGTGTGGATTAGATTGGCAGGAAACTGGACCATAGTTAACTTCACCCATGTGTACTGAAAACACACCGAACCCCACACCCACGTTGTTGGTCTTAGTCTTTAAAGTTTTGTTGGCAAAGCTCTTCCTTTTATGAGTGGGAAAACAAGTCATACCCACAGCAGACGCAGTTATGCTGGCAAAAAGCTCAGTGTAGTCTCTGCCAGTTGAATGAAATCCTCTGACGTTTGTATTTTATTCCATTTGAGGAAGAGCCTTGGCTACTTCTTCCCTGCCCCCTCATCCTTTTTTTTTCCAGCCCAGCAGAAGATGCTTCTCCACTAGTGGAAATTGCACTGCCTGGTGCAGTCCCTTTTAAGTGTTGGTAAGCCATTAGAAGCAGCTACTGTCCTCTTGGATCTTAAATTGTTTCAGTAGGTAAAGAGAAAAATACTATCAGAGAAGACAGAGAGATATCACATGGAGGCAGAAATTGCATGAGAAAAGTACTGTCAGGAGTGCCAAACCCTCTGATGAGGTTCCTTGGGACTTGTGAACCTTAGTGCACCATCTTCACTTTCTCAGTGGCTTGGTTTTGCCTGGAGGCAGCAGTAAATCATCAATATCCTGGTGTGACAGGAAAAGATCTTGGGGATCTAGGTCTCCCAAGGCTGTCAGCTGACTGATGCAAGCTATCACCAAATGGAAACTGCAGTTTTGGAATGATTTTTTAATTGTTTGTTTGTTTTCTTTTTCTGAGAAGGAAAAGTTGCATGGCCTTTTTGCACACCACCAGCTGCTCATGGCAGATAAGAAATTGCAACAGCCAAAGCTTTAGATTTATTGCTGTGGCCAATTTCCTGTTATTTTTAATAGGATACGGCCCCTCCACTTCTAAACTCATGAGCTGTATCAAAGGGCCTGTATCGTGTTTCAAACCACCCTGTCAGGTCCTGAGCACACCAACAGGCTTCTGGCTTCCCATGCAGTGTCATATCTGCTTGAGGTATTTTTTGTCTGTGTGTGCATCCACGGACAAGTTTCAACTCCCCATTATGGGGATTTTTAGGAACATTTGTTTGGTTTGTTTTCAAGTCATATTGTTTGAAAGGAAGAATTTTTGTTGAGGTTTGCCAGCACAGGGAGTGGGAAGCAAGGAGTACCTGGTTGTCAGGGCAGCCCTGGCTCAGCATGGGTCACTGCTTGGGTCGGAAATTAGGGAATTCCTGGCTGGCTGCTGGGAGAGAGATTCAGCCTCTTCGCAGTGCCTGAGTGGCTGGAGCAGGGGGAGGAAGTCTGGCTGGTAAACTTTTAGCAGATAAAATTTGGGGTAAAAAAAAGGTTTTAAAAGAGGGAAATATGTTGTGTATCACTGTTTACTCGTGATTAATTTTATTTGGATTATTTTGGCTATTTCAATTCAAAAACATTTTGAACATTGTAAGTAGTCTAAATATCCCAGTGTTCTCATGTGTGATAAAAATAAGGAAACAGAAAATTGAGTCAGGCACTAACAAAGAACCGCAGAGGGAGTTAAAGGAGGGACATCAGTTGGTCTGTATTTTAAAAGAACTTAGCAGGACTTTGAGAAGGGGATGCTAGTGCCCTGCATGGGATCCAGAATAACTAGCTGGATTTATGCGGTGGTAATTTGGCAAGCTAAATTTGTAACTGTAATTGTTCAGTGGCTATTTCTAGATATTATAGTAAATTTCAAAACTGCCCTTTAAAAAATGCGCTGTTACTTTTTTTTTCTGGCCTTTTGTTTTTTTGTTGGCCTTGGATGGTTACTTTGTCCTTAGACCATCTACGTAAAGTTTAGTATTAATGAACAATGAGGCTAATTTTAGTTATGTGTATTTTAATGTTTGTTTTCTTAACCAAGATAATTGAATTGCAAATTGGATTAAACAGGAGGTGCATTTCTGGACAATATTTTATTGAATTTAATGTCAGGGAGATGTATTTTTTAGGATTTAGCATTAGCAATGTCTCAGTTTGAACAATGAATTTATTTATTTTTGTCTTTAGGAAGTCACAAGCCCTGTCATACTTTTGACATCATGATAATTCAGTTATTTTTTCTTTCTCTGTCCTTCTGGATAATATTCTTTTGCCTTTTGTAAATGATATAGTTAACAAACAAAATCAAGCATTTAGGATCATCCCAAGATTGCAAATTTGATTTCTGATTGGTACAATCATGTGGGGACTTTCTATGAGGAAGAGCTGGGGAAAGAAAACAAATGTAATTTTTAAGCTCAGCTGACCTGGAAAGTTTAAGTAGGATTCAGTGTGCCTTAAGTACTGATAAACTTCTGTCCACTAATTCTGGACAGAAGAATTAGAAATGCAAGGCAGGCTTCAGTTCTGAAAGTGAGATAGCAATACTTGTTTTCACGAATCTTAATTAACAGTATATTTAAAGAATGAAAGTGTTTTATAAATTGCATAACACAACCTGAAGGTATATCTGCATTACAGTGCTTGTTCATAATTGAAACTAGCTAGCTAGCTCAGTTGCTAATTAGACAGCTTGTAATTCTGAGGAATAAATTTTTCTGGTACTGGAAACTAGTGAGTTTTACCTTGGAGACTGCTGCTAACTTTAGCAGCTACCTAAGGTAAGCACAGGGACTCTGCCATATCTTGGTTTTAGCAGGAATTTTCCAGCACTGGCACTCCATTTCTAAAGAGAGTCTGGACTTTTGTTCCAGAACTCATAACATCCATGGGGTTTATCCATTTTCTCTTTTTAGATGCTTGTCTTTGTTGTTTGCCTCTTCATTAGAGCACGCTGGTTCTGTATGAACATAAATATTTTTCTTTGTATTTCTTTACATTTCACATACTGACTTTTACTGTTTTGTAGTAGCAAGAACTATATAGTATGTGATGAATATGTGCTTGCATGTAATAGAACTATCTATATCTCCATCTCTATCTACTTCAGACTATAGGAAGAAAATTTGCCCAGTTGAGTTTCTGAAGAGTTCTGACCAAATTCTGTAAGCCAAAACCAGAGTGACTTTGGAAAATGAAGTTTATAAATGACAAGCAGACATTACAGTTGCTTTTATGGAGCCATCATAATGCCAATCTCTGTGCTTGCTAACATGACACAGGGCTTGACAAAGGCTGCAAGGGCCCTAAAGGTATCAACCTTCCCAAAGCTTTTCCCCTGGAGAAAAATTAGTGTATCAAGATGTCAGTAAGATGTGATGGCTTTAACTGTAACCTGTCCATATCAGATGCAGAGCCCACAAAAGCTTTGTTTTCCTCATGGACAGTTGCCCAGCCCAGTCCTTACTATGTTTTGTGCGCGTCACTTATTGTCACAGCTCTTTTCCATAAGACTTGTAATAATTATTTCCTTCTTACCATTTTTCCAACCTGCTGCTGGAGCAAGAGAATTGTTTGTCTTTCTAAAATTAGATATCCATGGATACATATAATATTTTTCTCTGTTTAAACTTGGCAAATTTGCACATGGAAAAGAAAAGTGTGTTCCACTACAGGAAGTCTGCATGTTGTGTTCTTCATTTACAGGAGAATAAAACGTCATATGGGGCATTTCACTCTTAGATCTGTAGAAGGAGAACAATTCTTATAAAAGGACGTTTATCCTGATGTCTATAGCCAGACTCTTCCTCTTGTTTCATTGTGTGGTATTCAGGGTACCACCCTGTGAAGGGAAGCTAATTATATATGGGATATAGTTAAGGCACATAATTTTTATACCACTTGAGAGCTTTTATGTTATTACTATCTTCTTTCTCCAGCTGAAAGAAGGTGTTGAAACCTCCTCAGCTGTGTGGACCATTCAATTTAGGTGTTCTTGCTTCAACCTCTCCCTCCTTTTCTCAGGATCACAGATAAACTTCTCTGGTTTGTAATTTCCCAATATTCCACAGGTAGCTGTATTAGTGGAAGAAAATTATGTAGTACATTATTACTTTTCTTGTCTATGAGAGTAGTTAATTTTGTTTTCTAGAACCTCTTAAGATGCACAAAGACTGTTGCAAGGAAAAGCAGGGTGAGAAATTGGGAAGCTATTTGATGTCTAGGGTTGCAGGCAGGCTTGATTCCAGAATGGGATAATTCATCTTTCTGACTTTTGAAACTGCTGTAATATTTGTGTACAGATGAGGAAAATGTATAATTCTCACATCTATGAGGTACAAGATGATAGCAATATGCAAATGTGAACTTTTTTCATGGAATGGTGTAATTGCTCTCATCTGCTGTCTTGAGTAATAACACACATAAAAGGATGAGCCTGACTCTAGCGAATGAGTGGTGAGTAGTTATGTTGGACCTCCCTACTGAAGGAGCTAAACATAAATTAGGATTGAGGTGGTTTCTAGATTTCTTTTTGATCAGTAATATGAGACTCAGATTTTTGTGCATTCTTTGTTTAG
The DNA here is from genome assembly GCF_000277835.1 of Geospiza fortis. Classification (NCBI taxonomy): domain Eukaryota; kingdom Metazoa; phylum Chordata; class Aves; order Passeriformes; family Thraupidae; genus Geospiza; species Geospiza fortis. The sequence goes on from NW_005054299.1 coordinate 3,240,717, forward strand.
AACACAAGTTAGAAGAGTTAGAGTTGCTTTTTACTGGCTCTCTGCAAAAAAATTAAAAAATTGTGAACTTTGATTACAGTGGGGAAAAGTGCAATTGGAATAGGCAAAGGAGTTTAGAAGTTTCCTGAATTATGTATGTTACATGAAATTCATGCCACTCACTGTTTTACTTCTTCAGAACACTTTTAAAACTTATAAAAATTGGCCAACAGCTGGAAAGTTTTTTTCCTTTTCTATCTGCACTGAAAAAATGTTTTCTCCATGTTCTTTGCTTATCTTTGCCAGTCTTTTTTCTTTTTCTCCCTCTTCTCTCTCCACTTTATGCCAAAGTGATGTTTTTCCCCCCTCTGCAAATTAAATTCCCACTCTAACTTAAAACTAACAAAATAAATAGTGTCTGTTATTTTCCTAGTGTCAGACTGAGTACTTTCATAAGTCATAGTAGTGAAGGGGTGCTATTTGACTCTTGCTTATATAGCCCAGTGACCTGAAGAAGGTTCCAGCAATATCAACTTGGTCTTTTGGCTCTACTAGTTTATTTTTTGAATTTCCATTGTGAAAACATGGTAGCAGATTTGGTGCTGTCCTTGTCACTGTCAGAAGACATATATCTGCCAGTACATACATCCTACTGCCAATTAAAATGTTTGGTTTACTGGAGAGTTTAGAGATAGAAACAAAGGGTTTTGAAATTTGTCCATCATGAGTAGCAGGTTAGCTTTTCTTCAAAACTCCACTTCCTTTTGCTTACTCTTTCTTGATATAATCATAATGCTTCTACTTGGATATTTTGCAGTATTCATTTTCTAATTGAATTCTAGGTTTTGTGATTCTAATAGCTTCATATTATTTTTGGCATGAACTGTAATATTAAGGGTCAGCTATTTTTTACTTTGACAAGTTTATATATCAAAGCTTAGGAAAAAGACTGAAAAAATCTAGCAGCTTCCTTTGGGGTATGTAATCACTGGTTGCCAATGAAAACTGATGTGATGAAATCCCATAAGGATATGATCATATTCCATCAAATCTTGGCTTGTGACCAAAGAGAAACATGAAGGTGTATGAGTATTAATTAAATACAGTTAATGCTTCTTGTTTCCAGAAACTTTATAAAAATAGCCAGGTAAAATAACAATAAATTCATTTTTCTTAGGAGGATATCCGGAATTTGACATGCCAGTATATGACTTTGGATTCTGGCCCTACTGAAAAATGAAGGTTGTTTTGAAGACAGCACTTCAGAAGGATTCTCCTATTTATGCTATGTGAATGCCTGTGTTATATTTAGGCCCTGAAAATGCTTCTGGACTGAGTGTCCTGTATTCTGGAGTGGGGGAGTGGCTGGGGAAGATATGAGCTGTTCTGTCTTTCAGAAGGATTTTTAAAACTCTCTTCCAGTGATCCTGTTCCCTCTTAGAGAGTCATGGCTGAACTGTGCTGCCTCCAGTCACCCTCCCACAAGAGCAGGTTGTAAACCCTCCTTATGCTGAAGTGCAGGGCCGTGGTTTGTACTGCAACCACAGCTTTTATTTAGCTGAAAGGGAACACTTAATTTCTGTCACAATTGGGCTGGATACCTTCCAAACCAAAGCAAGGCAACATCACCTCTTCATGATGTCTATCTACTGTGTGACGGGCTTGATTTCATCTTTTTTTACCTTCTTGAATAGATCCAGTATGAAGTTGGAAATGGAGAATTAAAGGTCTTGAGTCATTATAGTCTATCACTATAAAGAGGAAAGAGCAGAGCTGGTGCTATCTCAGAATCACACTTCACAGTGATAGACAATAAATTGCAGGAATTTTTCATTCCTTACTCTGCATGATCTTTGTAATGGCTTTATCTGTCACTTCATCCCTGGCATCCATTCTGTAAATAATTACCCTGTGACCCTTTGGTCCTTAGTAACTCTTTCAAAAGTACAGCTAACCATTTTAAAAAGAGGCAGGCCAGTTAATTCTTGGCAAGTTTGTCCCATAACTTTGCATCTGCAAATGGGAACGCTGAACTTTAGCAGCAATAAATAGCTTGGGTGGAATTGCAGAGCTGTGGCCGCTTGGTGGGGAGCATTTCCCTTTCCCTGCCCACTGAAACTGGTGTCTTGTGTGCAGTAGATGTTGCTGTGAGACAGCATCACACATGGTTTGGTCTGCTCCATTTTTTTCATCACAAACAGCAACTTGTTCTTCCGTGATTATAGGAATTTGTGTTAGCACGGGCTTGTCTTTGTGGTAAATTGTTGAACGAAATGCACGCTGGTGTCACGTCTTTGCTGTTTCATTTCTGTTCAGCCTGTTGCCACTCTGCACTGGTTTTAGAAAGGCTGAAGCTGGAGACTTGGCTGTGTTGATACAGGGTGTTTGATTTTCCAGGAGTGGTGGTCACACTTAACAGCACTTCAGGAGGCTTGAGTGTCTTCACTACTGCCAAGGATAGATTTTACTTACTTTTGGTAAAGGCAATCACTACATCCACATATCCATTGCCTACTGCACAACAAAACTAGGAATGAAGAAATTTAATTTCCTTTTTCTTCAAAGTGGATGGGAATGTAAAGTTTCTTGCCGTCCCTCTTGGAGTCTGTGGGCTTGCTGTGCTAATCATTTAGCTCCTTTAAGACATGAGTGCAGTCTGTAGTCCATGTCCACATTAAGCCACAGAGGAATGTGAATATCAGGCTTCAAGTCAGAGAAATGAAATGATTCCAACTTGCTAACCAGAGACAGAATTACAGGGAGGGCTGTGCCATATGAGCTTTCTCTACTTTTTATTTTTGTTCCTTGTTTCTTCTCTTGCTTCTCTCTGTGTTGCAGTTAAACTGTGTGTAAGTCTTAGGGATACCTCATCCCCTTAGGTTTCTGCAGGTCCAGTTTTGTGATAACGACTAAGAAAACCTCATGCATACAGAGAGGCTGTTTAATTATTATTTCTTTTACTCCACCTTCTTCTCTTTTGGTGTTTAGGTTTTGTGCTTAGAAGAAAATAAGCGTACATAACCTATATATAGTATTTTTCTTTGCCTGCAGAACTTCAATGGCCACTGCAGTGGATCCAGTGGATCAAAGGCCTATTTGTGCCACTTTGATATAAACATACAATAAACACACCTACCTGTGGTTGTATAGAAGGTGTTTTGATTTTGTGCAAGTTGTGCTTAGATCCAGGCTGTTTTAATAAATTGTGGAATCTAAATTTAGAGTAACCTTGCTGCTTATCATTTGAGAACTAGAAATCAGACTAACTCTTGTCTGTTTCGAAGCTGAGTTGCTTGTAAAGAACAGCAAAACAAGAAAATGTTCATGTTCTGTTTTGATGGTTTTTTGTCTCTCTCCATTTTAATATATGAAGTCTTTATTTTAATATACAAAGTCTACTACAGGAACTACAGAGGGGCACAAACTTGCAAGTAAATTTTGACATTTATTGCTCCAATCGTGTGCTAAAATGTTAACATAAAAATGGATTAATATGAGCAAGAAATAAGGATGGTTTATTTTAAAGAAGAATTTCTTTTCAGCTCATGACAAAGTCAAATTTTCTGCAAAGCAATTTTTTACTCTGAAGCATTACAACACAACTACTTTCTCTAACGGGAGATAAAAAGAATCAGGTTATAATCTCATTAAAAGCTGATAACCTCAGATATGATTCCAAATAAAGCTATCACCATATGTTAAAGTGTGAATATTTTGTGCAGACTTATGGTGAAAGGTTGTAAAGTGGTTATCAAAGTACTGTTTGGAAAGGTGAACAAAGAATGGCATGCCACAGTTTCTAGAATTTATTACAGTGGGTTTATGTATAAAGCTACAGCATGTATTTTGCACTCCAGAGCTATTAGTTTTACTAGCCTTCACTGCAAAGCTGTTCTCTTGAATAGAATTAATGACAAATAATATGTTAGAGGAAATAAGCAGCCAGTCTCAACCAATCTATTATAGCACTGCTGCAACTAAAAAAGGATAATTTCACTTTTGAATAATGAAAGAATATGGGGTTCAGTTGGTGCAATTTGTTCTTCTATCAATGTAGCTAGCAACATCTTTTGGAATACTGTGGAAGTAAACTCCTGATTTTTCTCTCAAGCTCATTTGAAACCTTTTGAAAACATACTGCTGAAGGATTAATGTTGATGGCTGAAGTGGTGTTTGAAGTAGAAGTTAAAAGTTTAAGATATCTGTTTGAAAGTATTAGAAAATAAAAAGACATTTGTTGTTCATAATATCTCAGTTACTATGTGCTATCCAGCACTGTGATTCCCAGGTAATTGTTTTCAAATTTTGTTTATCAATATGATCTGCCACAGAGATGAAGGAAGAATGCAGGGGGCTGCTCACAGAGAGGGGTTCTTTTGTAGCCTTGTAATTCTGAGACACCGGTCAAAGAAGTCAGTCACTTCAAAGGAGGTCCCCCCCTAGCCTCCCCCTTTTTAGCCATAAATCTTACTTCTAAGTATTTTGACTGTTTCAGTCTAGTGTTTAAGCCCACACAGTGGGCACTGGAAAATAATCCTTTAATACAGAAAGAAAAGTGCCATTAACTCATTTCCGGCAGCTATTCTGTATTTCAGATGAGGTGTTTTGCTGTTGAAACAAATGCAGTTATTCACTGTGGCTGTGTGATTTACATCAAGGCCTATATTCAGTAACGATAACAGATTTGCTTTCTTCATGCGTGTGCCCACAATATAATCCTCCTTTGATGCAACTTGAAGGAATTTTTTCAGCATTTTGTAGCATTGATGTTTTAATGCATTAAGTAGTGGAGAGGCTTTTTTCCATGCAAGTTCAAAAGTTCATGTTATGATCTTGTGTGAAGTATCTACTTGTGTAACTCAATGTGCCTGGTTGTGGTTTGGGATTGACAGTGTGCATGCTTTTTTAACTTTATTTGTCTTCTCTTTCTCCCTCTCTTCTCTTTTTTCTTCACCCTATCATGCTTGGCTCTCATTGCTTACCTGTAGCCACTTTTCCTCTATTGCATTAGCTCTGTTCATTGCCTAATATGTGAATGGGGTTAATTGAGCCTCTCCAGGAGAGTAGACCATTGTTCTAAACTTCAAGAAACTGAACAAAGTTTTATTTTTACTGCAAGTCCTCAGGCATGGATCTTGCTTCACTTGGTGCCAGTCTTCCTACTGACATCAATGGGAGCAGCACTGGATGTTGTTCCTGTAAGGAGAAGGTCAGGTTTGGAAGTTTAGAGTGGCCACCACATTGTTAACATTTGAGATGTTGCAAATTCAGTGCTTCTTGTTGATCTTTCCCCTCTCCCTCAATTGTACATATTAAGAAAACATTTTCTTTGCTGGTGGGCCAAGGAATCCATGTATGTTGCAACCTCCTTATGTGAAACAAATACCTTTGTGACTTTTGCAAGAGTTGGAGGTAATGTGATACATTTTGGAAATCCATAGTTTTAACCCCGCTTTTCCCTGTTTCTGTTTATTTGAAAGACATTACTATCTTCTATATATAGGTAGATATATGTTAAAAAAATTAAGAATGGAAGATATGCAAGAATATCACTAAGCAGAAATTGTAAAAATTCACTTGTATACGCCATTTCAAAAACAGAAGAAAGGCAGGAGCAGAAATATCACACCTTAATTAAATGCATGGGACCAGATTTTGCTGCAGTTACATACCTTTTCAGCAGGCTCTCAGCTGGCAGCAGCATCGTGTGAGTCCAGGTAAGCAGCTTCCAGTCTCCATCTGACACCAGAGCCATGTAATGAGCTGCAGGCACATCTTTCATTCTCATGAGCAGTGTGGCTATTTGCCTCCTAATCTCCTAGTGCTCTCTTGTAACTGCTCCATTGCAAAAACCCACTGCAGAAGTGGAACTGCAGCCACCTCTTGAGGATAGATATATTTTCATTAAAGCAGAATAGGTGATGTTTGAATTTTTGTGTCTTTCTTTTTAATAAAGTTTTTATTGCATTATTTAAAATTATACACCAACTGGCACCAGTTTGTGCCAGTGGATGTTTAACTAGTGAGAATGCTCTGGGGTATATAATTTTACCCCCTATCTGATACTTGGATCTGTTGGAGCTATTGATTCTGCTCTAAATGTTATCCTCTGTTTGGAACTTCTTAGTTTTACTCATGTCTTTCTTTGTAACATGAGAGAATAATGAAACATGTTGTAAGAAGTTTTTCTGTGGTTTTTACTAAGCGTATCATTCATTGTTTTTGTAATATTTTTGCATGCCCATCAATCACATTTAGCAGGAAATTTAACCTCTTAAAAATCACTGTAGCTCCAGCAAGTCTGAAGAAGCTGAAAATTTTAGAAAGCCAACTAACTATGAGGAAAAGTAAATGGCACCAATACTATGTTGCTACTGATTGTAGCCAATAGGGGTAAAATAGGGACAAAAGGTAAAGAATCCTGTCAAATATACTCAGACATTTTTAAGTCACTTGATTATAATAGGCTTTAAATAGTTGACCCTTACAATAATGGTTAGGCTTTCCTGATCTTTCATTACTATGAAGTGTTCAGGGAAAATTTAGGCTGCAGGGCCTCGTGCCTTTTCTGAAGGCTGGCACTTAGAGACCAGATATTGTACAAGGTCTAAAAGAAAGATGTGCCAGAATACCAGGAAGCTGGTCTTGGTCTTGCTTCTCCTCTTCTGAATGGCTTGTCCCATGCAGAAAGCATAACACATAGAGATGTTGCAATGTTAACTCCCCTTATAGACATTAATTACAGAATGCTCTATTTTGGAGTGGGGGAACAAAAAAATTAGTGCAATTTGAATCAACTGGTTATTTCAGATCAAGAAATGTTGATTCCAACATAGCTTTGCAATACAGGCATAATGGGGATGTGTTCTGGGGAGCTCCTCTGCTTGCTGAGACCAGGAGCTTTCCTTGGGCTGTGATTTCACAAACTGCTCTCCAGACCTGACCAACTGCTTCAATTAAGGCAGAATTGCTCTTATTTGTCCTTCTCTGAGCTCTGTGGTTCTCTTCTTCCCTCTGCCAGATGAACTACTCAATCTGGGCTCTGCTGTGAGCTATCTAAACTCAATAACCAAGCTGAAAAGGATCATATTCTCTTACTGAGTTAGAGGGGTGAAGTGGCTAAACCAGGAGGAGGTTCCAGCAGATTTTCAGAGCTGGCACAAAACAAGTTGTAATGTGCTCTGGAATTAAGGGAGGGAGAAGAGATCAGGACCTCTCTCTGTTCCTGGCAGAAGTGAGCTCTTAAATGAGATTCCCTCAGGTACAAAACTGCATCCTTGGGCAGGTGCCATCCAGGCTCTTGGCTGTGTCTAATTTGAGGTCTTGCAATAACATAGCCAAGGTGTGAGAGGGTTGTAAATGGTTAACTGTTGTACCCTGCAGACCTAAACCCTGCCATGACAGGGAGGTGGAGCTGCTGCAGACACCTGGCATGGACAGGCAGCATTTCCTATTTGGAAGGGAAAAGTACTGGAGTCTGGCATTTTGGTTTCGTAGGTTGTTTTTGTTTTATTTTTTAAACTTTAGAACACGACGTTCTACAGCGGGAGTGGTAACTCTGCATTCATTACTGATGTGGATTAAAACTGATCACGATGGCAATGCAAGTGTCATGTAGTTATGTTACTTTGTGCAGATGTTACTCCTCACTAGAGTGCTTAGACTACCTCAAAAAGAGCCCTCCATCAGTAGTTGCCTTAGAAAGACCTGTTGAATTGCTGTGGGTATTCTGGAGTGATAAGTAAGGAAGTAATGGATAAAGTGCTGATTTGCAGTTTGGGAAGTTCACGTCTTGTCTGCAATGGAAAATTTGTTGGACACAGACTTGCTAGGACCTATAGAAATACTTGGTACCTGTGGACCTTGTCACAGGAGAGGACTTAGGTGCTGTCTGACAGATTTGTACCCACAAAACTGCATAGTTCTGTGGATGCACAAAAAGGGTGTGTTTACACTAAAAGTGTGGTACTTTCACATGGGAGACAAGGAGGGAATAACAAGTGGTGGAATAACTAATCTTTATGTGCTTCAGAATTATGGAGTATGTACTCTCTTGGGTACTGCCACAAAGGAGATGAAAGGGTGGAATTCTAACTTTGAATTGAAATTGTTATTTTGACTTTATTCAAACCTCTCTAGACTGAAATTGAGAAACTGGCCCAAGCTGAATACAGTGAAAACACACGACAACTTAGATCAAAAACCATCTGTTACAGCAGAGGTGGATCTGATGGAGAATGTATGTTTTCCTGGAAAGGGAAAGCTGTGATTGGATTGGGAAAGTAGAAATGCTAACTGAGATGGTTTTTTGATCTCTGCTGTCTGATGACTCACAGCAGTGGTAACAGTTGTCTTTCTGAGTCCAATGTCCCAGGGAAGCCTTGGCATCTGTCCGTGCACACAGGTATGGCATCTCTAGATGCTTACAAACTCTAAAAGTTCTGCATAGAATATTAGTTATAAAAATTAAATTCAATTGTAATTTGACTCCTCTTCCAGAATGTAGAGGTGAGAGTGTTAATAATTTTATTACTGCTTGGATTAGGTAAATATTTAAATTCCTGCCTGCAAGAATTTTTAAGGAGATTTAAATGCCTGAGGATGAGGCCTATGTCTCCCCAGGGACTGTATAAACAAGTAGTTGAAGACAGTGGCCTTGTGGCAGAAGACTTATTATTATGTAAGGGTTAAATACCCCTTTCTTCTGTCCAGAGATGAATTAGACTCCTGAGAGGCTTTATGGGACTTCCACCCATAAATGGGTGGGATACAAACACCTTGTTAGGCACAGAAGTGTTCCTTGCTGTTCTCTACCTGCATGAAACTGCCATGAGAGCACTCAAGGGAGAGAGAGCTGTTTCACAGGAGAGAGATCTCCTCCTCTAGACACGACTCAGCTAGATGGAGATGGATTGTGTCAGACCTCATCTCCCATGCACTGTTATTTTTACTCTTCCCTAAAACTGCAGGCCAGCACACCGCTTGCAGCTGCCATGCCGTGCTGCGGTCTCTGCCCAGCCCAGGGTTACATACTTCCCTTAGGTGTGCTGCTGCTCCTGCAGTGCCAGGAATGCTGGAGGGCTGCCAGGGGCTGTTGGTAAATACAGGCTGCAGTTTGAAATAATTGCTTTCTTCCTGGAGTCTCAGAAATTACGTACAAAAGCAAGCGAAGTGAAGGAAAGCGTTCCGCTTTAAGTGCGTTTTGTATCAGATGATATTTATTCTTTTTTTATGTTCCTTTCAATGTGGTACAGTTTGTACCTGTTGTCTGTAATAGAGGAGAGAGTCACGTACTTGGAAATGTCCTGAGAGTTATATTGCCCCTAATTATTTATAAGCTTTTCTTCACTTCTGGCCTTCAAATAAATCTAACTAAGTGAGAGAATGCCCAACGACTGGAGCAGTGCCCTTCACCTCACAAAGCAGCTTCTGCCTGATGGTCTCTTCCTCATGAACCACCAAGCACCTTGGCTTCCCTTGATCCCTTCAGCCTGTCTTTTAAAATTACTAGCAAAAAAAAAAATCTTGCCAGTCCCAGCTGACTTTGGGAGAACTAAGGAAGAATTTTTAGTATTTCTGGCTTATTTTCATTTTAGGTTTGGAAAACCTGTAAAATATTACTTCATTTGCTTTTTGAGTAGTAGTGGTTTGACCTGGTTTCACTGTAATATCTAATTAAAAATAAAAACAACAAGAAAATTACTGGTTTGGAAAAGCACAATTTTTTATCTGTATCAGGTAGTTTAAATTCCTAAGGAGAATTTCTATTCTATACAGAAACTAACAAAGTTTTCTTAAAAAATCAGAAGCAATTCTGTGCTGTATATCACAGTGTGAATCTGACCTAGTTCTTCATGTAGGACTGGCCAGTGAAGAAGAGCAGTTTCTAATGTCACTAATAGCACTAATGGATTAGCCTTTTCCTCCCTAAACCATTATAGCTGTGTCATCTTGAAGATGTTTCTTTGGTCCCCAGCATTGTGCTTGCAAGATATTCTTGGTTGTATGAGTTATGCCTTTTTATCCCCCTACCTTTTGGAATATGAACAGCAGTATTCTATGACTGAATGGTGGGGGAGTGATACCTCTTGAAACCCCTTCTATACTGAGAAGGATTTTTTGCAAGAATGGTCATGGAGTCCTCCTTTCTCCCCTTGCAAGATGCAGTGGTGCTGTGGAGGAATCAAATATTGCTGGAGAGATCCATACCTCTGTGTCTGCTGCCTTTGCAGTGTGCTGGCAAGGCTTCCAGGCAAATAAAGATGTTTCTCTTCAGTCACACATAGAGAAAGAGATAGGTAAGTGTGTCTTGAGCTGAGACTTGTGTGGTTTTCTTTAAGCTGCTTGCTAATGAAGGCTCTTAGGACAAGTTGTGTTGTGCTTGGTATGAGATTGTGAAGGTTTAGTTTTATTCTGTGTCAAATTTGAAATTTGTTTTCATTCTTTATTGTGTTTTCCCAGTTTTGGTCTTCCCCATTCCACAGCCATTGACTTTATCCGTATGGCTTTTTCAAGTAAATAACATAAAAAGTCTGATTCCAATGTATGTAATAGCAAAGGAACTGTCTTGTTGTTCAGCTTTCTCTTGGTCCATTGAAGTAGGGGAATATAAATTTTTACCAAGAATCCACAAAGATATTGTATCTGTCTTCAAACTGATGAAACTGCATTTAGGATACCTTTTTTTCCCTAGCTGCTTTCTGAGAAATGGTTGAAAGACTTTAAGGTTTTGTGTGTGTTTTGTAGGTCTACAGAGTGTGTACTTTAAACATAAAGAATTTCCACTTAGCAGAATGTTTAAATTCCAAAGCTTATGCTCTAACTAAGAACCTTGTTTAATTCAGCATACTTCTTAGAATGAGCTTAATTTGCAAAGAGCAATTGATACACAAAAAAGAAAAAAGTACCCAAAGGAGCTCAGTATAATTTCTCTTCAGAAAAATAAATTCTTAATAGAAAATATCAGTTTAAAAGATGTTGTGTCTCCCTTTCACACCTGAAATACTCTTAATAGAAATCCTTTGTTAACATCAGAACAAGTTCTGGTTATCTGATTAGCTGTTTGTAGGCTTGCATTAGTTTCAGTGGTTTGATTTTGTTTTAAGTGGAAGAGTGAGTTTGAGGAGGGGAGTGTTGTGAATGCCTGCACAGTTGGGATGACTTTGTTAGGAACATTGCTTCTCCCAGGCAACCTTTAAATGGGGAAAAGAGATCCAGTAATGGAATAATCCTTTATTTGGAAGACCAAAACATTTCTCTCTCTCAATGGCTTTTTTTTCAGTCATCTACAGAATAACCGTGAATAAAAATGAATGCTCCTGATGCTTTTAAGATGATGCAAACACTGAAGAACCTAGTTTACTTTTAGGTGCCTGTAAATGATTCGTCTTTGAGATCATACTTAGTAACCTTAACAGAAAACCCAGTGAGAAATTGGTCAGACATCCAGAATATGTGTAAACAGAAAACTCAGACACCTGCATTGATTTGAGAATTAACAGCTTCTACAAGCTGGGGCAATCTGAGTTGTTTTTAAGCATTTCCAGCCTTGCCACCCCATTTAATTCTTTAACTGGAAACTAGTTTAAGTGTGACCTTTTATGTGAGTGAGATGTCATTGGGAATTCATATATATATTTAAGTTAAATGAGAAAGTAACCCAGTCTGTATTACACAGAGTGCATTCATTAACCCATTTGTACATCTGCACCTTGAGAAAATGGTGCCAGCTGATTGCCCTCAGCAGAATTAAGGGAAAACTCCTGTTCCTTTACTGCTTTTGAGAAGCAGGGGAAATACTGGCCTTGTTTTCCTGAGTGTATGATACAACTTAGAACAGCTAATGTCCAATCCTTGTTGGCGTTTCTGGTACACAGCAGCTGATGGGTTTGTTCCAGAATAGGGTGTTTGCACACACCCCTTCTGGGGTGGCTTGTCCAGCTGTAGATGTACCTGGACAGCAAGGCCAGACACTTGGGGTTTTTTAATTAACACTGATTTCATCCTTAGGCTACTGCTAACTGTACAATTATTATACAGGGAATGGCTCGTGCTCTGCAAGGAAATGTGTGCAACTAACAGTAATGAAAGAGAAAAGTATTTTTTGAAATTGAATTAACTAGCTAAAACTCTCCTTGTGTCCAGCTTAAATTATCTGTGAAGCCAGAGACTGAACAGAAATGCTGTCCTTGATCAGATGTAGTCCTCCCCGCCCCTTCCTCTCTGTAATTTCCTTTCATTCTTCCCACTTTTCAGATTCAGGCAGTAGTTTCAGATAGGTTGGTCAGCAGGGTAGTTGGTGAGTAGTTGGCCAGGGCTTAAAGCAGTAGCCTGTCCTGCATGGTGATGATGAGGTCTGCAGCCATTGTTCTGAGCAGTGTTGGATGAGCTGGTGAATGTTTTTTTCAACTCCTTTTGTGTGAGTCTTGGGTAACATGTCCCTGCCTCATCAGATTGTTGTGAGGATGTATTTATATGTCTTTGATGGCTTCTGATGTTAGAGCAATGCAAGGTATAACAGCTCTCTTCGTGCAATTGCATGAAAATAATACAGTATGTCTGTACCCATGAAAGCTAAAAATGGGAGATTAAACCACAGCAGCTAATTTGATAGGTTTGTTTGCACTTCAGTCAAATAGCAGTGCTCCCTCTCAGTCTCTAGGCTTTTGTCTGGTGATGCTGGTAGACTACCAGGCTAGTCACACACCTAACCAGTGGTTTTCTGTTTGTGTGGGTTTGTTTTTTTGGGTTTTTTTTGTGGTTTTTTTGTTTGTTTGTTATGTTTGTGTTGCTCTAACTCCCTAATAAATGTCAAGTTATACTGGCTTTGGAAAATACACTTCATGTAAAAATGTGATAGTTATTTTTCTAGTGTAATGATAACCACTGTAGTCCATTGGGCAGCTTTTAATTATCTCTATAGCAACTAAATTGAGTAAAAACTGAAAATAACTGATTCATGCAGTTCTGTGCCAAGGGATACATGTGGGCAATGTACTCTCTGTTTGAAATGTCACACTCAGCTGATGCATTCAAATGATGCATACTCTGCTGGCACTGCCTTCCCTTGCTCTTAAGAAATGAGGAAATGGGATCTAGTTTTTCATTTGCAGTACTATTGGTTAAGAGAAATGGACTCTTAAATGTCACCATTAGTGCTCCTCCACTTTTTGCTCTAGAATATTCAAACAAAACCAGGAAGACCTGGTAGCAAGTAATTTGCTATTTGCTTCATTCCTCTCGGCAGGTGGAAAGTGGCATTTTAGAGCTGGTTATGTCAGTGCAAATGCTTTGTTTTAGTTCAGCTTGAACCTGGTTTTAACTAAACTTTTTTGATTTGTTTCAGTTTAAAAGAAGTGGTTCTTGCAAGTGAGGATCATACATCATAACTGTCATTACTTCTGTATCTCTAGTTCTTCTATCTACTTTGTGTTTTGGCTCAGCAGTTGCATGTGTCCCTGATAAATTTTAGGAGTACTAGCTGGAAACAATATCTAGAATATGTGTTCTCTTCCTCCCACTCGGTGTTGCCCCGGTCTCTGGCAGCCGCGTTCCTGCCGTTACTCATTCCACCTAGGAGGGTTGGGAGCTGGAAGCCAGCAGAATGTGAGGGATTGCCTCGGAGCAGGCTCCTCTGAAATGGCTCGGATGCCTCTTGCTTTTCACATGCATATTTTAGGTTTGATTTTTTTCGGAGGTGCTGAGTGCCTGCATTTCCTGCGGACCCGCAGCCAACCTTTCTTCTTTCAAGATCGCGCCTCTTTTCAAAGCCTCTATTCCTTAGGTTTTTAAACTAGGTTTCAAAGCTGGCCCGAGGGCATGAAAACTCGAAGATTATGTTATAGACCCCTGTGGTGGGGGTAATGGTGGGAGAGTTAGCACCTCTGGATGTGTGCCCTGGAGAGTTGCTGTTTGTACTGAGCCTCTCAAAGAACGGCTTTGCAATTAAATCCGTGCTTTAAATTCAGCGCCAAAACAGTATTTTGGAAGATTTGTTGTGTAAGGTATTCATTTGGGATATGTAGTGAGTGCCTGGCAATCCTGTGTGTGGAGGTGTTTATTTCATGGTTTTAAAATGTGACTCTTAAACTTTTTTTCTTCCCCACTGAACTTCAGGAACTTCTTGTTTCACGCTTCAGTCTCCTTACTTGTGTGTGTTTTGCAGGAATCCCTTGGAGCTTGCCCCAGGAATGGACAGCTCCCTCCGTTTCTGGAGGAGAGTAGCGCCAGCTGAAGAAGCCATCGAGGCGGGTGGACAAGTGTGCTGCTAGCTCTGGGGAGAGCCCGGGGAAGGGGCGATCCCGCCGGCCTTCAGCCATGCCTTTCGGGCTGAAACTGCGGCGGACCCGGCGCTACAACGTGCTGAGCAAGAACTGCTTCGTGACCAGGATCCGTCTGCTGGACAGCAACGTGATCGAGTGCACCCTGTCCGTGGAGAGCACGGGGCAGGAGTGCCTGGAGGCTGTCGCTCAGAGGCTGGAGTTACGCGAGGTAAGGGTAGCTCGGGAAGGGCCATCTGTCACTGGATAATTGGACGCGTTTTTAGCTCAGGCAGTCTGTGCGTTTGAGTCATGTTGTTCTCAGGGCTGGCCAGATATGATCAGCAGCTGGAGCTTGGACAAACACACTCTGATTGCATGAAACGGCGCTCGGGGCTTTGGGCTGTTGCTCATCCATCCTAGCTTTGAGAGCTCTTTGTAACACCAAGTTTCCTTTCTTAGAAAGCCGCGAGTGTTACTTTTGAGCTGGGATGCCAAAGGACAACTTACAGTAACTTTTTTCTGAATGTAGCCCTGGTTTCACGGCACTGATGGCTGAATTATACAAATGGAAAGGAGACTACCGGCTTTTAAACATCTGCCTTTATGTAAATAGTCTTGTTACTATAAAACTGAAGAGGGCAACAGTAACACTAACAGTTGTGTTCTACTAGTGGGGTTTTTCTTCCTTCTGGTTTTGTTTAATATTTCACATCTGAAATCCTAAAAGGCTTCTTTTACATCCCCAATGCTTCTGGAAATGTTGAAGAAACCAGTCTTTATTCAAGACTGAAATCCTTACTTTTCTACTTCTTGCTGTGTTGAAGTGTTTAGTATTTAAGTGTTGAATCCTTTATAGAAATACCTCTCCAATGTGCATGGCACAAGTGAACTGACTGACTTTTCTTACCTTCTGTGGGCTCCCTGTGTGTATCCTACATGCTTCTAGACTTCTGCAAATCATAAGTGGAAAACCATTGCCTGGAAGTTGCTGTGTTATCATCTGATTGTCCTGGATGATACTTTCTGTAAAGCATAGCTGGGGAAATTAAAAATCGTGCAGTGTTTTATGCAGTTTGCCCATGGTAGTGGGGGCAGCTAGAAGGTAGCATACAAATAACTCCAATATCTGAAAATTAAACAAAAATTCTTTTTTTCTCTTTTTTTTTTTTTATAATGATAAAGAATGGGAGAAGAACGGGAGAATTCTCTGTGTGTGTCCAGAATAGGCTGGAAAATGTGCAGGCGGGAACAGGGCAGAGGGAATATTGCATAGTTTTTTTCATACTTGGGTGGTTTGTTTGGTTTTAAATATGAATTTTAGTGGAATCGTTCCCCCTCCCCCCTTTACTTCCAGAGATGAAGATTTATCAATAAATAATTTTTTCCTTTTGTTTTTCTTTCTGTTGGTGATGTCCTCGGGTGTCCTTAGGGAAGAACCAAAGTTTTCTCTTTCCTTCTGATGCAGAAAGCATTGAAATGAATGAAGTGATTCTCCTCATGTTCCTTGTGAGCTTATCTAGTGGGTGCAGCACAAGTCTTGGGCCTCCTGATTCTCTCTGGAGGTCCACCTGCATTTGCAAACAATAGCTCTGTCAGCAGGTCAGTGTTCTTTTCCACAAAGTATTTTGTGATCTCAGAATGTGTTTTGTTCCACTTTGGAACAAAGCCTGAAGTTCCAAAATTTTCCAGAGAAATTAAATTAGAAAGTGGAGTAGCAAAGGAAGCTGTTTAGGTCTGTGTTCAGTTCTATGGGGGTTTTCTATTGCTTTGGGTTTTTTTAATTTTCAAAATTATTTCTGTCATGCAAAAAGAAATATGTCAGCACAAAAAGTTTGTGTTTCAAGATAAAAAAATATTTTAACAACATAGAAGAGAATGCTTTGATGTTGTTGGAACGCATTCCCCTTCTTTCATCACCCTCCCTGCTATTTTTTCTAAACAAGGTTTTGGCAACGTTGAACTGGTTTTGTAAAGTTCAGATTTCAACAGTGCAGCATTTTTTGACAGAAGTGGGTGTTTTGGTTTTTTTTTTAAGGAGAGAATTACCTACCTCTTTCAACTCTGAGAGGGTCTCCCTGTATCTTTTTTTGCTCCTTGGATGAGGAATAATTGGAGCTGGCAAGCTTGGAGGTGCCTGGTGCTGTTCTTTCTTTCAGACCCCAAATTCAATTCTTATTCTGCCCTGTAGTCTTCCTGCCACTGTTTGTAAGGATGATGAGGTAATTTGATGACTGTCCCCTTTCCTCTCTAGGTTTACCATAGTTTTTGAACTCACAGTCCACCCAAATTCTACAGAAGGATCAAAAATATTTTCACAAAGCTCAAATTTCTACAAGATTTGTGCAACTGGATAGCTGAGTAGAGAAGCCTGTTAAGTATACCTGAGGCAAAAATCCTTGCAAGCATTCATATTGCGGAGAGAGTTTTAAAATTCCCTGAATGCAGCAAAAACTGCAGCTGGCATATGCCTTTTCTTAGAAATCCTGATTTGCAAGCTGTGATGTACAAGTAAGGGTAAGCCAACCTTCATTAAGTCCCATGCTAGCAAAACAGTGCTAAAATCCTGTTTGTCTCCTCCTTGCAGTCTCAGGTAATACCTCAGTTTGGTTTTATGTTCAAATAAATCCTAGGTGTACCACAGCTTTTACCTTCAAGTTAGGAATGCATCCATGTCTCACTCAATCCAGTTCTTAGAAATGAACAAAAAACAGTCAAAACCCTTCCTG
>NW_005054299.1:3257692-3323490 GCF_000277835.1 Geospiza fortis
GATTATGCCTTGTTGTGAGGGACTGTCGATCATACCACACATGACTGAAAAACAGTATCTGGTGGATTATGCATATTTCTATTTGATCTCTGGGGAATGCAACTCCCTGCCTGACTGACTCAGGGTTCAGGAATAGGTCAGCAGAAAGTGGAGCCATGTAACTACTGTAAAATCTGGTTTTATCCTTTTCAGCAAAGCTCTTGACAAAGCATCAGGTCTTCTACTTAAACAGTTACCAGTTCCAATTAAGTGAGCTCTCATTCCAGCATTATGTAAAAGGTGAAGACAAGAAGAGGGGAGGAAGGCAGAGGAAAGAAAAGGTCCAAAATGTCATTTTATAATCTTGTATGTATGTGCACAGTTTATGGAAAGGATTTTTCCTCAATATAATGGCATTTTTCCATTCCACTTCCAGACTTGAAGTAGCAGAGTAATCTGTACAAATATGTTGGGAGTCTTCATGTTTCCTTATCCTTTTTGTTCTTTTTAATTCACTTTCTAAAATGTTAAAATGTTTAAAGGTGGTGTGCTCTGATGTATTGTGAGTGGGGGAGAGGGCAAGAAGGTTGTTTCCAACCAAAATTATTCTTGTGAGCCAAATTTCACAATGGTATGTCCATTACTGTCATCCTATAGGCCCCCAACCAAAGCAGGACATTGGTGAACTGAGCACCACAGGCAAGTGCTGTCCACTGTGCAGAGCTGGCCTTTTGCTGCCGTTCTGACCTTTACTTTAGTGGCCCAGAAGGTGCTCCTTTCTTTTAGGGCACAACTGAAACCTGGGGTTTTGCAGCCAGGTTGCCCCCAAACATGGCTTGATTTGACTCGTGTTGCCAGCAAGACCAAGATGGGGTTCAGGCAGTGCTTGGACAAAAGACCTTCTATGAATAAATGGCTGCTGTAAATGGCACCTTCCCCTCTGTTCAAGTGTGCTGGGGTAGCATGGCTTAACTTTTTTTGCCTGGAGAAACTGGAAGTTCGTCTCTTTCTCAAGAATAAATATTTAGTTGGCCGACTAACCAGATGCTTTAACAAACACTGAGCTGGGCTTGATGAATCTTTTAGAATGACATTTGGTGGTTTAGTGATTTTCTGTCATCTCCTGAGGGTGACCATTCTACTTGTTTGGCCCAATGTAAATGCAGGGGTAGTTCTGGACTTGGGAGGATAGCTAAGGCCAAGTCCAAAACAATTCATGTTGCTTCTGAACTGGCAGCTATAATGTCACCTATTTTAAGACTTCCCAGTGCAGTTTTTGTATGTCTGGTGTTGGGACTCACTGTATTTTGAGAATCACCTTTTCATTCTGGCACCCAAGTGCTCTGGTTCTTGTTTGCTGCTTTAGCAGAGGACTGCAGCTCCTGGAGGAGTGTGAACCAATTTCCTTGTACCACCTATGAAGTCATGTGGGGTAGGTGAGACGAATTTTAAAACCTCAAGGGCAATATGTGTTACTTCAGAGCCTGACATCTGTAGGTATAGATATTGATTCCATGGAAATCCAAGTGCAGATGGACAAACAGACCAGCTTTTGGAATCAACCTAGTTTTTAATCAGCTGCTTATAGATAGAAGATCCCAATTTTTTATATCCTCAACTAATTTTTGGGGTGCTTTGTGGACTGGACAGCATGGCATGAGTCACCTGCTGGAGAGGCAAATGCCTTCTCGTAGCATGCTGAACTTGGTGGTCCAGCCGTTTCCAGTCCCACGTTCTTCTGTTCCTTTTTGGGTTCCCTTTGGGGATCACTGATACTCGTAGGGGGGAGGGTCTCTTCAGGTGTGTACAGTAGTGGCTACAGGAGTCCTCCACTGTAGGTTCTTAAAAAACACATTACATTTTCAAGAAGTGAAGTTGCTGGCAACAGGGACCTGATTTTCAAATAACTGTGTATTGTCTCTGCAAAGTGCATGAATTTGTGACATGGACTCTGCTCTGCTATCAGTTCCTGTGCTTTAGCTTGATCCTCTCCAGGCTGCTTTCCAGGAAAACTGTTGTCTTCTAGTTGTGCAAAATTCATGCTGCTATGTTTGCTCCGCAGTACCTGCTGTAATCTAGAAGCTCCAACACTGTATTTAATTTACTTCTTGTTCCTTGGAATTGCTTCTAGATTTGGTACTTGAAGAACCTTTCTACTGTAGCAAATCTAAACTTGTGCTGTCTCCCAGCCCCCACTCAAAGGGGAGGGACTGTGCTCATTCGAGCTGTTTAATTGCAATCCCTGAATTCCTTGAATAACTCTTCCAGGCTTCAGAGTCCAAATCTTCTTCTTTGGTAGATGTTTTACAGATACTTCACACTTCAAAATTGGGGTTCTAGATGTTGTGAATGTTTACTTTTTCAAGTAATATGGAAACTCTGTTTTTGCATCTCCACACTGTTTCTTGCTGAGGATGAGCTGCCCTGCAGTGATTTTCAAATGTGTTAAAGGGTTTCCCTTTAGAGGTGGTAAAATCACTGCTTTTTTCTGCCTTCACATTAATTCCTTTTCTTTGCTGCCTCCACTGTCCCTCCCACCTTCATTTTAATCTAATTACTACCATGGTGAACTCATCAGAAAGAACTTTTTATCCACTGGTGACTACAAAGGGAGAGTAGAAATATATCAGGGAACATTTGTGAGGTTAGTTTTGTTTGAAGTTTATCCTGTGGGAGATGCTGACTTCTTGATTAATTTGTGCCCTAGATAGATTGATTGATTGTTTGACTGATTTATTGAAGATACCTTTAATTTCTAGGAGGAAATGCTACAAAAGAACAAGTTTGCTTCACTGTACCAGACTGAGCAGTGCTCAAGCTGTTTGTCAGGCTTAAATGAGGAATCAAGTTCAATTAGTTATCACCTTAGTTAAATGCTAGTCTGGATGTTGTCCAAAGTTGAAAATATGTATGTAATGAGACCTTAAAGTAAGTACACCTGTGCTCCCATTCAGAGTCTTGCATCATTGTCTCTTGCATGCCTTCAGCTATAAAGTAGTTGGAGCAGTGCTTCCCTACTGGTTTGTTGCCATTTGTAAACATTTAAAATTTTTGGTATTGTATTACTTGTCCTTGTGTTGTGTGCTAAGTCATGGTGTGTGCAATGGGTTTTATAGAAACATCCATACCAGCATGAAACAGCCTGTTCATGGTGGATTTTGCAAAGTTTAACATCTGCAATTTGTCTGCTACAATGTTTTTCACTTTTTCTTCAGATCTGCAGTCATAGGACTTGATATTTAAGAGCTTTTCAATAAAATTCTTCATGATGGATTGGCTATTCCTTCAGCTGCTTTATTGCCACTTTGTAGCTGTAGTTCTGAGTTCTGTTCTGTGTTAATTCCTCTTCACCAGCAGCAGTCCCACGTGGCTCATACAGGAGCTGCTACAGCCATTGAGATTTGCACTGGGCAGGAAACAGCTGAGGTTTCCAACCTGGTATTTCTGTAGAGCCTCAAGCAAACAACTTGTGTGTGATGTGCACATTCTAACTGTATACTTGTCCATCATAAAACCTTGTGAATGTCTTAAAAAAAAGAAGAGTGAACAATTCTGTGTCGGGTAAATGGTATTGGTAGATATATTTTGACATATGCATGTGAGTTTGCATTCTTTTTTCTTTTTCTTAGTTGGAGCATTCTTTTTTTTTTCCTAGTTGGAAGAGCCCTTGTCCTCTGTGTGCAGTGGGCCTGATTCAAAGTCTCATGAAGCCTTTGCACTTTAATTCAGGCTTAGTGTTTGCTGTCTGTTCACAAAGCACAGGTGTCCCTTAAGAAAACACTCAGACACTTTCTGTGAATCATTTATGTCACCTATGCCACAATGTCATGTAAAGCTCTTCAATATGCATTTAGGAGAGATGGTAGAAGGCAGATAGAGCACTGTATATTGCAATATTAATTTGTCATTGTCTTCAAAGTGTCCCACAAAAAAAGGCAGTAAAAAAGAAATTACTCATGTTTTGCATATGGAAAAATGTACACAGTGCCATCTGTTCTTATTTGCATTTGTGACATTGTGTGAGTGATGTAGCTGGCAAAGGTAAACTGACACTCATGTGTTTCTCTGTCTAGACTCACTACTTCGGCCTTTGGTTTCTCAGCAAGAACCAGCAAGACCGCTGGGTTGAACTGGAAAAGCCTCTGAAGAAGCAGCTGGACAAATTTGCCAATGAGCCTTTGCTTTTCTTTGGGGTGATGTTCTATGTGCCCAGTGTTTCCCGACTGCAGCAGGAGGTGACAAGGTATGTGCTTCCCTCTGTTCACAGTATTGGGATAGAGCTGGGAGAGAATGGGACTGTGACAGGGCATCTGAGAGAAACACTTGCTCTGTTTCTATCATTCAGTATTTGCTCAGGTATCATCTGCTTATTTCCTTTTCTGATGATTGCCCAAATGGGAAAAAAGTAGGAGAAGTCACCACTTGATTATATCTGCTTGGGCAGAAGAAAAAAAAAAAGGTGTCTCACTGAAAGATTGTGCAATGACCAACTGCAGGGGAAAAAATGGGAATTATAGTTATATGACTAAAAATGTGACGTAAATTTTATAAAGGACCATGGTGACCATGGATTTTCTTTTGTAACTTTCTACTGGTGAAAAGGAAGCCACAAAGAAATTCTGTATAGAGTTTTAGTTTATTATTCTTAAGCCTACGTGTGCTTTGGTGAAAGTGAACTTTGGCATTTTTTTTTCAGGTTTTGCTCATCCCACTCTTGATTTTCCCTTATGCTTCACAAAAAGATTACAACTGTTAAGAGGGCATTAGTCCTTTAATTATGATCAGGGCGTACCTTTGCAAACAACTTCAGTGGGAATTACTCTTTTATTCAGAGCCCTGCGCTGCAGTTGTAACAATACAACTGTTTTGAGGGGCTATTTTTGTAAACCACATCACTGGGTGGTTTTTGCACATCTGTGCTGTATTGAAATTTAATAATACAAAAAAGAGAGTGAGGAGAAAAAAGCCCACCGCACCTAAAAAGGGGTGGAATTGTATTCTTTTTAACCAAAATTATTTCATTTATCTAGTCTGAGCAAAGTTGTATCAACACAACTGAAGGTAAAGCCTGGAATAAGTGGATGAAGGCTTCAGGGTGGCAGAGGCCTTGCCACTGAAAAAAACCTGCTATTGCTGAAACCCTGGAATTCGCCACATGGTCATAATAGCTAGGAAAAGATATGTAAATAGTGAAGAAAGAATGGCCTTAATTCTAGAAGGCATCCAAGATATGAAGCAATTTTTTATATTGCAGATTGCATATTTTAAAGGATCTTTATTTGACTGAACTGGGGAATTGGTGTTGTTAGGATGTGAAAAAGTTGTGTCTTGAAGTGGCAGCTGTCAAACCATCCCTTGACTACTGTGTGTGCTGAATTCTTGCCAAAGAGTGGGATAAAAGCATCATAAAACTTCAGTTTCTCTGAGAACAGACCAAACACTGATTCTTGTCTGAATCTGTGTGTTCCTGCTTTGTGGGTACTGGGAGAGGGAAGCCTCAGTACCTCTTCCTTCAGAATTATTTTAACGTGCAGACGGAATGTCTGAAATGTTGTGTTGCTCAATTTGTCAGCCCAGTCTTGGCCTGGTTGTGTGCAAGGAAGCACTGTAGCTGCTTGGATGCTATTATCTCTTCAAGCTGCAGCCTGCAGTGCTGATTGCTCATTCATAGCTCACCTGCAGAGGTATATTTGCTCATTCTGCCTAGGCTGGTAATAACAAAGCATTTCAGTGACAATTGAACTTCACAGCACTCTCAATTGGAGTGGCTGCTGAATTGTTTTTCTTTCTGAAGTGATTGATAGCATAAGCTGTAGAGTCTTATAAGTGCCTTTTATGTTTCTTTAAAGGTGTGTAGCAGTTTACTAGAGGATTTCAGATATAGAATAGCCTGTTAAGATTTGTTTGTTTGTTTCATGGAGTGGAATTGCTGCACTGTAGATGGTGTGATGGCAGCAAACCTTCAGCAATAGGTAGATTCATGTTTGAGGCAACGGAGGGGACCTGGAGGATTCTTCTTAAACAACTGGCAGAGAAAGGCTTAGTTTAAAACCTGATTAGATGCACAGATGGATGTGGGCTTATAGGGGTTTTTTTTGGCTCTTGGTAAATGAATTCAACATTTGCTTTTATTTTGTTGGTGTCTGCTTCTAGGATTAGACTTGATCATGATATGATTACATGTGATGTTGAGGTAGGCACTGGACTCGCCCACTCAGTGCCTGTGTTTTTGATTTATATTTAGGTACAAATGACAAATCTGTCTGAAATGCAGAACTTGTGATGAGACACTTCATCCCCTTCTGGGAGGCTGCAGAGCCACCACAAACAAACCCAACCCCAAAACACAACCACCACCAAAGGCCAAAGATGCAGAGGTGGTGACCATACTGCCAGCAGTGGACCTGTCACCTTTGTAACCTTCTCCAAGTGGAAACAACTCCAGCCTTGAGCTTGCCTGGCTGTGTTTGGAGCTGAAGGTGAAACCCATCTCTCAGCAGCAAGCTTTTAGTTAATTGTAGACTCCAGGGTTTCCAGGGTTGATTAATATTCTCTGAAGATGATGAAGTCTTCTGAGAATGCTTCAGCAAACACTGACATAATGCACAAGTATTCAAACACTAGGGAGTTGGTTTCCTGAGCTGGTTTACTCTGCCTCTGATCTGTAGGATTATAGACTTGATAGCTGGCTTTGAGAAATTTGTCGCCAAATTGAATATTCCTTCCTGTTTCCAGTGGCTGCAACCTCCTATGTTTCACATACTGTCATTGCAAAAAGGGAAAATGATGCAAGTTTTTAGGCTCTGTTTCTTGAGAGGAGCATTACTTAGGGTGTTGGTACTGGCTCTGAGGTAGTGTTCCTTAATAATTTTATTTGAAAAATCATCTGAAAGATCTTTCTTTCAAAAATATGTGAACAATTCAAAACAGTATGTGAACCATTTTGTGTTTGGCTGTTGTTTGGTGGTTGGGACCAACAGGAAGAATGCTGGTACCAATACTACAGTATTTATAAAATTATAACTCCTTTACATCTTATCATTACTGCTGGAAGTAGAAAATGCTAATTATGCCTCCAGGCCCATGGATTTTAGCTGCCTGCAGGTGTTGGTAGTGGTCAGGAGCTCTTCATGGTTTCTCTGGTAACTTCCTGTATTGACAAGCCAAGTGTGGAGGCAGAAGTAAGGATGAGTAACACTGCTCCAAGAACTGTGTCCCAGTGCTGGACAGACTTGATGGAAACCTGTCCACATGTGCCATGCTGGGAGAGGAGTGGAACAGCGGTGTCGTGAGGAGTCAGTGCTGTCCCTCACAGGGAGTCACAGTGTGGGAAGGGCAGGTGATTTACTGAAGTCAAATGCAAGCAGCAGTTGCAGAATGGTTGAGGTTGGAAGGTATCTCTGGAGATAGGAGATTGTCTGCTCAGAACAAGGTCAACTAGAGGAGATTGCTCTAGGACCATGGACTATATTAATGGAAGGAGAGATTCCACACTTACTCTGGGAAATCTTTTCAGTCACCTTTGCAGTAAAGAAGGGGGTTTGTGGTTAGAAGGCGTGCCATGTATTTCAGTTTGTGCCCAAGTGACCCCATAATTTCAAATTGTGGATTGATGCTGAGTGGGTGAGTGTGCTACCTGGGCTGGCCATGCAACTGGTTATTTAGGACCTGTAGAGCTGCAGGCACCTGCCATATAAACACAAATACTGCCATGTCTTCATGTGGGATAGATGCCTGTAGTTAATTTGTAAGAGGTGTTTCTGATAACATGAGAGCCTGTGGTAAAGAAAATGAAAAGACAAGACTGCCAGAGCAGTTTATTTAGCTTTTAAGCTCTTAGAAGCCAACCTCTGAGACCTGCAAGAAAGGATGAAGTGAAGAGGACTCTGGGGAGCCCATTAATTGTTTTAGTAGGTCACATCTGACTCTGGCTTGCAGTTCTTTCCTTCTTTGATACAAGACTGATGCTTGAAGATGAAAATGTTAGTGGTGTAGAGGTTTTTCTCTTTGGATGAAGTTAATCATTGGGACAGGGTAAGAAGCACCTGCAGGACATTGTCAGCCTTGTTCAGTTTGTGGTTTTGAATGCAAATGCTGGGGCTACTCAGGGCAGTCATGTTTCCTGACCTGTGGTGGATGCTTCCCAAGGATGTCCCAGAGAAACATACAGAAAGCAGACACCAGTTGTAGAGTACCTGTTTTTTGTTTCTGGTAGTGGCCACGACATAAATATTGCTATAATATTGCTAAATATTGCCTTACTTTCAGAGCATTGTACTCTTGGCATTAAGCCTTCTCCTAGGGAAAGCTCTTTGCTACCTTCTAGACCACTTATTTCTCTACTATTTCTACTCTGTTTCTTTTCTCTTGAATTGAGGCTCCCTTCTGTATATATTCCCTGTTCTTAATCCTGTCTCTTCCGACATCTCAGTGATTCCAAAATCTCCCTGCCCACTGGTCATGGTATTCTACTGGTCCCCAGTCCCACTGATGTTTTCCATTTTTACAGATTAATTAAAACTCCACGACAATTCCTTAAGTTGTCAGTAGGAGTTTTCACCATGTTATTATTTCTACAATTTGAAAATTTCTAGAAGAATTTGTGATAAACAGAATAAAAAACCCAAAACAAGCAAACAACAACAACAAAAAAACCCTCTTCAGACTCAATGGCAGTTATAGCAGGAGTAATTTGGGTGGGAGTATGGGGATTGGCACATTAGCAAAAAGCATTTTTCATGGAAGGCTACTTAGACAACCTCTTTTTAGTCATCCAGCTGTTCTCAGTGAGCAGCCATTGCAGATGGAGATGCTGCCTGTGCTTTTGGCATATTTAAAGCACCTGGGATCTGCATACTGTCTGATATAAAGCAGTCTTTGTGATGCCCTGTAGAGTAGATATTTGCATAGATTAGACATATAAATCTGCCTTTTATTTTCTGCTAGCTCCTCAGAGAGGAGGCATCCTTTCAAGCATTTATTTTTAAAAAAAGTCTTTGTACAGTGTCTAAAGTAAACAAGCTTGCTTTCACTGTGCTCTTGTTCCAAAAACAGAGAACCCACACACTCTTGTGGCTTTCTGAAAATGTGGGTGCGATGCTGCTTTCTGCACAATTATCAGACAATCCAGGACCTTTTTCTTTTCTCCCCTTCCCACAGTTCTAAGGGAAAACTGAAGTCACATTTTACTCCCCACAGTATCTCTTTCTTAGCACATGATACTGCTGTGCCTCCTGTGAAGGAATAAAGGTGTGCTTTGCCCTGGTTTGCTTTTTTCTTTCCTGGAAGAAGTTTTCAGTATCTTACTAGGTGCTCTGTACTCAGTAGTATCCAGTGGCTTTTGTGCTATTGCAGAGTGGGAAATAATTCTGGGAAGTGATAGCAGTTCCCAGTATGGGTGCCCCCATGGAGCTGGGTCCCTGTGGAGCTCTGCATGGTAGGTCTGGCATGCACAGCTCTGCAGGGAGGGACATGTTCCAGCACCTGCAGTGTGCTGCACTGGGCTTCTGCCCCAAGTTCAGCTGTCAGCTCTGCATTTCCCCAGAAGAACATGCTGTACAGCTTTCCTGTGAAAGGAAACAGTGTTTGGAATGGGATGGCTGCACCTGTGAAGTGTGGGAATGAATGTGTTTGCAGGTGGAAAATTAGAGCCTATGGCTCCCAGGCCTCTTTTCTGGATGGTCTGGGAAAATTCGGCCTCAAACTTACCCTCTTTTAACTAAGTGAATATTTATTTTCCCTGATATTTTGCTGCCATACTCTTTTCTTCAGTATTTCTTGTAGCTGGTTTTTTGTTTGTCTTTTGAGGAAATATTTCTTCTTCACTGTTCCCAGCCTTTCCCTTTCTTTGTTTTTCTATGAGTGTAGGTGAAGACATTTTAAGCAGAAGTTCTTTAAAAGCATAAAGAAGTACAGACTCCTAGGACTATATGAATTTTAAAATTATATGAGTATAAAGGAGAGGGGGAAAATTAGCGTTTGAGTGTTTCATATTTACAGGGAAAAATGTTTTCGCAAATCTGTTTTAACAAATACTAGACTTTTTGCCTTCCCTCAAAAAAGTCCTTGTTAGATGTCTTGCCTACCTGAGCTAATCTTTGCTTTTAGTCTGCTGTGCTTTTCTTTTTTTTTTTAAAGCTAAAGTTTCACATCCTCCTGTGTAGCTAGCTTTTAAGACAAGCTGCAGATTTCTACCAGTCACTGCAGTCTTTTCTGCTAGTTACTGCTCCTTACACTGTGCTTTTAATTTCTGTGTTAAGGCTGGATGTCACATATCGTCCCTGTGCCAGCCTGGTTTTGTGGCAAGCTCAGTGAAGTGGAACTCTTTTGGCTGTTAAGGACGTAACATTTACATGTGACAAGTACATGAGGCTGCTTTGCTTTTCATGGTTGGTCACACCTGCAGCTTGTGGCTGCAGAAGTCTCTGTGTGTACTTTTGAGCTCATGGTAGTTGGTTTGGCTTCATTGTCCAAAATAATTATTTTGAATATCACACTGTGCTGGAAAAAACAGCACAATGTGTACAATCAGATTGGTTCCAGACATCCTGGACTGTGCTTGCCTGAAGCGAGGACTGTGACTGATTGTGTGGCTGTGCTTGTTGCTACACCACAGATAGACCCACAGGATTTTTTTAAATGCCAGTGGACCTCAAAAATGTACTGACATTTAACAAATTTTCTATGAAAGTACAGAAAAATAGCATGCAGGATGGGAGGAGAAGAGAGATGCATGTTTTGGATTGCATGAGTGGATTGGTAAATAAGAGAGAACTGAGTGATACATGGCAAATAGGAAGGTGGAATGATAAAAACAAGTCCAGAGTTTGGTCTCTTGCATCTGGAGATTTAAGTCAGAATTTAAACCTTCAGTGCCACTGGTATGTAACAGAGTGGAAAAAAGTTTAGTTTTCAGGCAGCAGAAGTCTCACTGCTTTGTCTTGCTTTGTCTCTTCCTAGGAGCCTTTGTCAGTTTGTGTTTATGGTGTACTTACCAGCACATGTTTTAGGAGCATGCCTGCTGTCTTGGAAAGATCTTATCTGGAGGCAGGCTATGTAGTTTCCAGAAAAATGATTGCACTCATTGCTTGCTTTTCTGGGAAGTGTCATGGCTACGGTGCTCGTGCTGATGAGCTCTACTCACACCACACAGGAAAGGCCCTGACACACAGCCTTCCCTCTTGGCACCAGAAACAGCCCTGTGGCTTGCCCAGCTGGAAAGATGATGCACCTCCTCTTCACTAAGAAGCAATGGTGTTGTCTCCAACATAAATATGATATTAAGGGTCAGAAGAGTCCTGTGTTTTTAGCTATTTCCAGTTGTAAAATTTGTCAGTTCCCTTTGTTTCTTAGATTGAGCTGAACCCTTGTGTAGCATAAACGAGTGCTTCTTTCTTCTAGAATATTTCCAACTCTATCATTATATATGTATTATATATATATATATAATATTTCTATTTTATAGAAAGCTTTGGCTCAATGGACTGCAGTGTTAAATGATTTACATGAATTAAAACAGTTGCTGCTATACATGGAAGCTGTATCAAATGAACAGAAAAGGACAGGGTAAGAATGTGTAAGAGTGGCAGCCCTTAGAAATGGAAGATAATTTAATCCCATGAATCTCGTCAAAGCTTGTGTTCTCAGCTAAATGATTTGGAGAGTCAAATTACTGGATAAGTTTTTACAGAGGAATGGTGTGAAACAACAGTGAAAGGGCATGGGGTGTCAACTGCCCTGTATGTGGTGGTACTGTTTCTTTCCTGTTTAGCTAGAAGAACTAATAGGTGTGCTGTGGGTATGTGCTGAGTATTGAAAGACAGCAAAAGAGTTGGGACAAGTGGATGGGAACTCCCTGTCCCTAATCTAAGTGTCTTATTCATTAGAGTATTTGTGAGATATCATGGTGAGATCTCCCAGAGGAAGCAGTAGGAGCTCTGGAGCTGAAATTTTATAAATTGATACGAGGCAAATAAATTTTTGCTGGAACAGAATTCCTGTGGTTTTAGATGGCTCTTGACAGCCTGCATGACCATACAAGCCCCAGTCCTCTTCAGGGACCTCAAGTTGTTCGT
The DNA here is from genome assembly GCF_000277835.1 of Geospiza fortis. Classification (NCBI taxonomy): domain Eukaryota; kingdom Metazoa; phylum Chordata; class Aves; order Passeriformes; family Thraupidae; genus Geospiza; species Geospiza fortis. The sequence continues at coordinate 3,269,746 of NW_005054299.1, forward strand.
CTTACGACTGGAACTGCACCCCATCTCCCAAAGCTGGGAGAAAGGCAGGCTCTGGGATCCATTGCTAAGTGGAGCCAGGGAGTCCTGAGTCCTCAGGGATCCCAGCTCTCTTCTGTTGAACAAGATTGTGGGTGGGTCGTGAAGTAACTTGGAAATGTCAGTGGCTTTTTTTTTTCTTTTCCTTTCTTACTTTTTTCTTTTCCTCCTAGCTGCTGGAATTTGGGCTCGTGTTGTCCAGGCAAGGGAATAGTTCTGGAACTGCATGCAAGCTGGATGAGTCCTAAAAGCCCTGGGTGGCCACCCAGGCTTAGACAGTCTGGGATATTTGTGTTTTGGTGCTCCTTTGATGGTTTTATTGTTTTGTTTTAATTATTGGACTTTTTTAATATTAGTGGCTACTGCAGCATGAAACGCACACATTAGGCTTGTGCTTGCCTTGTTGTAAACACCCTGATACTTAATTAGCTTTCATGTTGTATTTAGAGAACAGCAACAACAAATAATGTGCAGTATTTACCTGGGTCTTGTTGTGTTCATATTATTGCAGTGTATGTATTGTTTCACTTTTCAGTAATATTTTTTAGTTGGTTCTTTTTGAATGTGTATTTTAGTGGATGTTTAAACTTTGACTTAAAAGTAAGAGCTCCTTCAAGGCAGACCTAAGATTCAACATTAATTCCCTGTTTATAAAATATTTGCTGAGGAGGGCAAACCCTTCTCCCAGCTGACTTTCTTCAGTGAATGGGGAGCTTGTTCTCTGTGTGTTGGTTATTGAAAGCTGAGCTCTTTGTGCCAGATATTTTAAGAAACTGTTGACGGTTAGATCTAATCTGTTACATTATGCTGTGCTTTTAGACCAGAAAGTGAATGTGTTTTCATGTGTGTGGTTGGGCAGTACATATGTAGCAACTCTGAAAAATAGTGTTGCATAACTATAAATACAGTGTAGGATACTTTCAGCCTGCATTCTTGCTTTACTGTGTTTTGAGGGCAATGGCTGTGGTGGTTAGAAATGTTGCAACAGGAATGTCTTGGCATTGGGCAGATTCACATTTATATCTGATCATAAGGAAATAATACTAATTTTATGCTCTAGGGCTTAGTCACGTGTGCTAACATATTGCTTTCCTGATGGGAGCCGTTTCTACATTCAATTCTGGTAGAACAAATGCTTTTGGGGTAATCAAGCCTTTTTTATTGGACCCTTTTTAACGGAAGCAAAGATTACATTCTGAGGTTCTGCTCTTCTTCTGGAGTAGTGATACATCATTTCAGAAGTGGAGAGAGCTCCCTCTCTGGTCTTAGCCCAGGCTGAACCCTTCCATGCAGTTATGGTGGTGGAGACGTTTGCACTTGAGAAAAAGTGCTTTGGATCTCCTTTTCTTGTCCACCTGGGCATGTGTGCTGTTGGAGACACTGGCTGAGCCTGTATGTTGGATAAGCAATGCGGATGGCTTTTACCATGGCTGACAGCCATAAATGATTCAGATTTTTAAAAAACAATTCCACAGCTGGGTACAATGTGGCAGTTTTATTGTCCATGCTTGTGATTTTTATTATGTTAGGGTTTTCCCCAAACTTTGAAGATCTTGGAATGAGGTGATGATATGAATTTCAGTCTGGGATTTTTTTACATGTTCAGAACAGTACTCAGACTAGTTTAGTAAAGGGCAAGTAAAGAAGGGCATGAAAGGCATGATTGCAAATATTTTATAGCTCTCAAAAACCAGAAGAAAAAAGGACACCTAGGTTTACCAAAGAAAGAAATATCATTCTTCAGTAATGGTATGGCTTTGAAGGGGTTGATGTGTGGCCTGTGAATCTTCAAAGATGACAGTACATTAATTGTGCATCCATTTCAGAAGTGTATAAGGAACCAGATGAACAGAAAATGTGGATATGTGCAGCAGGACTGAAGTAGGTTCACTAAGTCACAGAATCTCTGAAGTTGCAAGGGGCCCATAACAAAAACTGAGCCCAGCTCCCTGCTCCTGGCAGGACTACCTAAAACTAGTTATCATTTGATTTAAAGCATCATTCAGATGCTCCTTGAACACCATCAGGCTGGTACTGTAGTCACTTCCCTAGAGAGGCTGTTCTAGTGACTGATCGCCCTACAGGTGAGGACCTTTTCCTCAGATCCAGTCTAAACTTGGAATTACAGAAGACTCATAGAATAGTTTGGGTTAGAAGGACCTTTAGAGGTCCTATCTAGTCCAACCTACCTACAATGAGTAGGGACCAGGTGAGGGTACCCAGAGCTCCTTCCAACCTGTCTTCAGTGTTTCCAGGGATGGAGCAGCCATCACCTCTCTGGGCAACCTCTTCCAGGGCTTCACCACTCTCATTGTAAATAATTTCTTCATTATGTCTAGACTAAATCTATCCTTGTTTAGTTTAAAATCATTGCCCCTTGTCTTATCATAACAGGCCCTGCTTTGTCCCTGTTTTACCATCCCAGTGTAAGTACTTCCTGTAAGGCAGCTTCATCCCATTTCCTTGTGTCCTATTCCTGGTCACTAGAGGAAGTGACATTTATAATTAGGATACAGCTGCAAACCACTGTGTTAAAAATGTCTTGATGATATAGACTGCCAGGATTGAACCTTAATTCCAGAAAGAGAGCTGAGGGTCCATGAGACTGAACCTAGTACTTGAGACATTTTATAATCCTTAAAGAGAAGGAAATACATTAAGCATTTTGAAACTTGCTTCGAAGATCTAACCAGCTTCTGTTACAGGAAAAAAGTTCTTCTACCTTTCTGCATGGAAACAAAACCAATTTGAGTGGCCGATATATTTATTTTGTGATATCTGACAGGTGAAATGGTGCTGAGGCTAGAAATCTGGGCTTCTGCTTTCATCAGTGAAGAGCTTGCTTTGTGTATGGAGCTGTGTTTGGATGAGTCACACTGACTGCTTTTTGTTTCTCAGCCTCTCAGGAAACTGTCCTCACCGCTGCTTAGTGATAAGCACTTGTGTTAGGAGGATCACTGCGATAACCTGGAGTTGTCTTCTATTTCAATCCAGCTTTTCTTGCTCCTTGGTTTTCTCCTGTTAGATTTCCCAGTGCCACACAGACACATGGTTGCATATCTGTAGCTGTACTGCTAGCAGTACCCATTCCATGTGTATGTGTGTATTAATGGAAAACCTGTTGAAGGTCTACTTGTATGATCTGGACATGTCCCTTTTTCTTGCTCTGTATTAGTAGCCAGTTATCTTAAATAGTGCTGAAAGGAGATTTTTAATCTTGCTGTAATTAGCTCTAGAACCTCTAGAACCTGTGACTTAACCTATTTTCTGGAATGAAGTGGAGAATTGTGTCCTGATTTCTTTGAACTGCAGTGTCTTAAGGCATGACCATGAGTGCATGGATAGTCAGCTTCTGCTTGCGCAGCTGGAGGATGTGTCAAAAATGGTATTTAACAACATGGCCTTGCTACATCTACTTACACTTGTAAACTCTACAGGAAACCTTCACCTAGGTATTGACTCTTGTGGACTGTCAGGCCTAAGGCAGGATGCAGAGAAACAAAGTGCAGAGAAACAAAGAATGGACTTTGTTTCATAATAGTTTTATTTCTAAATAGAAATAATATTCTGTAGACTGGAAAATCAAGTCTGATGTTTCCTGACTGGTGGGAACATGCTGCTATCACCATGATGGACAAGGAGTTCCCATCCATAAATTGGGAGGTTTCTGTAAACTTAATGAAAAAGTCCCTGCTGCTGGAATGATACTCAATAGAATCAGTTGTGATAAGTAAGAGTTTGCTCCCTGAAGGTTCTTAGTGTATTGTTGTCTCCTTAAACAAGACAGATGCAACTAAAAGCAAATAGAGGGTTTTAGAAAAAAAGATGATAGCCTCAGTGTTTTGGTTTAAAGGAGAAAGGATAAAAAAAGTGGAAAAAGGAAAAACACTTGTCACCCCTAGCTGCTTGAGTTGTGGAAGTGCCCATCAGTGTTTTTGCATCTCCTCAAATGAAGTGAAAAGGCTAATTCCTCCTCTAGTTTAGGAATTGAGCTGCTCACTGCCTTTGTCATTTAGACTGTTGTACACTGCTTGGCTGCCCTTTTTTCCCCTCCAGGTGTAGCAGCAATGTGTGTCACTGCAGAGGGAGGTTTCCCACCCATTGGGGAGCGCTGTGCATGGGTTGGGTGTTCTGGTGCACCTCACACACTGAATGTGCTTCGGACTTGTCTGCCAGGGTAGTTTAAGGCACTGGTTTGGACAGATGACTGCATTACCTGGGGCTGGTACTCTCCTCTCTGTCTTCCACATGATGCAGTAACAAGGACTTAGCAGTTTCTCCTCAGTGAAGTGCAGACTGCTAGGAGATGTACTCCTTAAACTCTTTGTGGCACACACCACTCCTGCCCTCAGTCATGTTGCTACTCCTGATAAAGCCTTACAGAGTGAGGGTTGCTCTAGACTTCCTGTGTAATCAGTGAGAAGAAATGGGCACTTCCACAGCATGATTCAGGATTCCTCTGTTGTGCATCACTTTCTGCGGGTGATTCATTTTCTCTTTCCTACTGTGTGTTTTGGAAAGGGAACTGTGGATCATTGGTCTTCTAAATAGAAGTCCCAGATAGATGTCTGAATTTTTTCTACAGCATCAGGTAGAGGGTCAAGCCACTATGAGCAGCAGCATGAGAGAAAACAGATATGTGGGTTTTGATTGGAATTTCTATCAGCTTTTTAAGTTTTGAGAATTCAATAGGCAATGGAAATCTTGGTTATGGTAGCACTGCCAGTCTTAATTAAATTTATTCAATGTTGAAGTTTGTACTGCAGGCTGGAGCAAACTTTTTCCCTTCTCTTGTAGCTGAGACACAGATCATGAAAACTTAGTTCTAAACTTACCTTTTTCAGTGATCTGAATAATTTTAATTTTTTTTTGCCTTGCTGGCAGGGTGTAGCACTAAAGGATCTGCAATTGGATGTCAGTGCAACCCTCAAGTCTCCAAATGTGTTTAAAAGAAGCATTTGTGTGGAGGCCCTTATACAGCTGAGAATCTCAACAAGAATTTGGCAGAAATCTCAGTGTCGGAAGATGGCAGATTCCTGTGCAGTGAGATGTTTATTGGTTCACTGTTTTATCTTTGGCAGCTGCTTTTGCACTTGATATCTTCAGCTGTTTTTGAAGCTTTTACAAAGAATAATTATTCATTTCATGAAATGGATCTATTTTACCCACCCAACAGGGCACTGATTCACATATTTCCCTGGCAACATCCCGTCGTTATCAGAGCTGTGCTCACTTTTGCAGGATTGCATTTACTGGGATGTTACAACTTCCTGGGCCAAGGTTTGGTTGCATGATTTACTGAGGTGTGGGGTGACTGTTTTCAATTATTCCTTTGGAAACACTAGGGTCACTGGGGTGTCTGGGAGGTGGAAGCAACCTGAGTTTTCCTGTTTTCTGCTGGCAGTGATGCTAATGTAGATGTTCCAACAATCTTTTCACAGGAATATAAGGTGTTGTACTGACGACCTATAGATAGGCAGCAACTTCATTGTGTCACATTTCAAGCAGCGTTTTCTTTTTGCCAGGACAGATTACTGTAAAAGGCAGTAGGCAATGGACTGGATTTTAACTCCACACCAGGTAAAATTCCATTAAATCAGTAGAGCTTTCTCAGACATTGATTATGTGAGTTTGGGACGCTACATAAAGGTTTCATTGATAGGGTTTTGTAAATAAGCTCTATAAATTCATGAACAAGGTTTCACTGCAGGCTCACCAGAGCCTTTTTTTCTGTTTGTTTTGTTAAGTTCAGGCTAAGCACACATTCTTCTGTAAGTCTGAACGTGTTCACTTGCTCTTTGAATAAAGTAACACCTGAATACACTTGCATGCTGCTCTGCACCCACAAAGCAATTATTTTGTGATGTGCTTCTGGATACTTACATAGGCATGCCAGTTGTTCATGGGTATGTGTGCTCACGCCGTTCAGCTTTTGCATCAGTGCACAGCAGAACACATTACATCTAGCCAGACAAACATGGTGGACTTGAGTAATTCCAAAGTTTAGAGCGATATGGATGGAGAATCTTTAAAATATATATTGAAAAATAAAATGGGGCTTATGGGGTATATACATTATATTTTATTGTTACAACTGACACAATGTGGGGAAGAGAATGAAGCAATGAGAACTCTTCACGTTTGTTTCGGGTCCAAAGAATAGTTATGTCTGTACTTAAGCACCACTTAAAAAAAAAGTTATCTATTTATTTTCAGTATTGCATAGTATGAGCTTGAGTATACATTTGTTCTAGTTAACTCACCACATTTTTTTAGCATGATATTCTAACCTGCTTGGCCATTAACCTGGCTGGCTACCAGGAGAATTTTCAAACTGTTGACTCATATTGCTTCCATATGTAGCTTAAACCACCTTTTCCCACAGTAGATACAGCTTGAGGGTTAGCTGCCTTGTTTTTCAGGGCAGGGAGAAGCATATTTTGAACTGAGTCAACACATACAAATAAAGGAAGTAAATATGAGCTATTATTAACTTTTTGGGGCCTAATCTCATTTTTGCCAAAATCTAGTTCCAGTTCAGGAAAGACCAACAGGGTTTTTTTGTGCTCCTCTTCCCCAGGAGGTTAAGCACTCTTCAGCCTACATAGCTACGACTTATCTTTGCACTTTTGCATCTTTGTGAGGATGAATCTTTGCAGCTGCCATTTCAGGATTTTTTTGGATTTATTCCATCTGGAGATCTGGGGGTATGAGTTGCTGTGTGTGTGGGACCTGCTGTTATGAAGATGTGACTAACCAAGAGGGCAGTGACACACAGGCTGCATGCCACGGCGCCTTAGTGAGCACCTGTATGTAGGTGGGGCCTATGTGGGGTTGTAGCTCCTGTTCTCAGCTGGACCCCATGCTGTGTGTCAGGCACCAAAGGACAGGTGCCTGACACCTGGGAGAATTGGTTTATTATCCAAAATCCTGCATCAAAGCAGTAGCTGCCTCTGGGACATGCAGCTCAGGCTGGGGAGGAAGAGCCCTGGGACCCTGTATGGGAACAGGGAAGATTGTGTTGGGAGGAAGGTGAAGGTGGAGGCAGCAGTTGTGGGAGATATTGTGGGTTTGCACTCAACAAAACCCAACCATGTTGTGAAAAGTGATGTGTGGCATTGCTGTAATTCACCTACCAGACTCAGTCCTACCTTTTTTTTTTTTTCTTTCTGTGATCAAAAAAGAATGTGAAGCTAAAAAAAAAATAGTTTCCTGAGCTGTAACCTTTGGATCTCTGTAGCCAAATGCAAGTGCTCTACTCAGTTCAGGAGGTATGAGCACATAGCTGAGCATGTTTTCAAGCCTGGGCTGAATGATAGACTGAACAATAACACTTTTAGCATGTGTTTAAAACCCAAACCAAATGGATACATGGCTTTTTTCAAAGATGTGGATAACAAACTCTTTGCTCTCAATTTTTTTATTCTAGTGTCTCTATGTAATATTTATACTTGCATTGAACATTTTGGGTTGTTTTGTTGTTTTTTTTTTCCAGTTAGAATGCTAAAATACAGATTTTTTTGCATTATATGATTTTGCTTTGCTTTACTTTTGCAACACCACTCCAGTTTTTATAAAGATGAATTCTATGATGGTGTCGCCAGGGTTTGCTGGATTCCAGTTGACTCCAATTTGCAGAGACCAAATGTAGCCTTTTCTAAATGAAAAGGTTCCAAAGACAAGAGAATATGGCTTCCCTGGTGTTTTTTTTTTACTCTAAAAGGCATGTCGAAGTTTTGTGCTGTATAATTCTTTAGGTATTTGGATTAACTCTGATAAAATTATAGGTGGTTGTAAGGGAGTTTATTGTGCTTATAAATTGTAGTGGGGCTCCCTGTAATTTGTTATAATTAATTCAATAGTTCAAGAGCAGAAAATCAAGATCAGGTTGTGGCATGCCTTCCTTTCTTGCAAAAGCATGCCATTACTGGCCTTTTTATTTAAAGTTTCACTTTGTGCCTGTGGGTTTATTTGAACTTGGAGTATGCAAAATGCATAATATGCTCTTAAAAAAACGTACAGGTACAGAGGATGGACCTGTTGTGGTTGGGGGGGTTCTGTTTAAATGTAGAGAAATTGGTGGATACTGTGGAGCTGCATCTGGTGCATAAGCGTCTCATGGAAGGAGTGCGTGTTTTGGAAAGCTCGTGTCACGTCTGCAGGCTGCACAGGGCCTGCTGCATGTCTGTGCTTGTGGCCCATCAGAAATGGCAGGAAAAGAAAACCACGGGCAGAGCATTTCTTTCCTGTGCGTGCTCCCTCTCCTGCTGCCAGTGAGAATGCAGAGTGTGACGCTGTTGTGCCCTGGCTCATTGCTGAGGGCTTTGCTGGCTGTCCCTTGAACTCTGGGCAGCAGAGAGCCACAGCAGTTTGATATCAGGCTACACTGGGAGCATGTACTGCTCATATGGGACAGGTTACAGGCCTGTGTTACTTTCCTAAACAGTCAATGTCCATTTGTAATACAAACATACTTTTCTTTAAGCTCTATTTTTCTGCAGAAATTTGGCATTATTGACTAATTCATGCCAAAATAAAAACCGTATTGCTCTTAAAACACTTTGCATTTACTTCTGAAATCATGTGCCAGCTGTGTAAAGAACTGGAGGAGGTGGAGATTTGGAATTTTAATTGTCTTTTGGGGAATGCATGCAACTGAACAACCTTTCAGTATTAAGCTGTTGAAATGGAGGTGGTAAACAGCTAAGCAATGCACAATTCTCATCATGCTGTCTTCACCGGTGCAAAGGTTTTCCTGTTCTAGTATCCTTAGCCAGGAGCTGACTGTGGAGCTGGCCCTCAAGCTTTGGAAGGCACTGGCCTTTGGTAGGAACCTCACTGGTCAGCTGTGGTAGCTGGCTTTTCACTGTGTGCCCCAGTGCAGCTCACCATCAAGCCAGGCATCCAGGCTCTGCATCATTTGTCCTTATCTCACAACCTGCACATCATAATAAATGGAAAGTGGCCATCACTGTGAAGTTAGTCTGTTGTAGCCAAATCCCCTCTTTTCCCCTTCAATTATAATGTGTTGCTTTTAAAGAGAGCCATTGAGTGATCTGGAAGTAGGTGATAGGAACTGTGTTTTGATCAGTTCTCCTTTTTTTCAGTAAAATGTGTGAATATGATGCTATCCCAGCATTGTTCTGTTTCACTAGGAAGGGGAATGACACAAATCTTTCCATGATTTATTTTGGTTTTAGTGGCTGTCATGTTTTCCATCCAGCTGCTGGAGGAAGCCAGGATGGAGGCAGTTGGATGCTGCTTTTGAACAGAGTCATTTCTCAGTTACCTGAAGCTAGCCTTGACCTACCCTCTAAGGTTGCTATGATCAAAGAGCTCTTACCCTGGAAGATGTTATGACTGTTTTTACTACTGGCATTGACAGTTTGAGCTTCTGAAGGAATTTCCTCCTGCATGTGTGACAAAAGCTCTTTCGTCTCCTTTGCTCTCTTTTTCTGGCAGGTCTGCTGATCTTCCTGAAGGTCTGTGACAGGGTGTGGTAGAGTCATTCTCAACAGTAGCCTTCCAAAAATATTACCCTTCTATTAGTGGAAACACTGTCATTGCTTTTTATATTCTAACACAAATCCCAGGTAAATGGCTGTTGTCTAGGACTGTGAAACACCAGACTTTTGCTGGGAGAGAAGTTGATGAAATTCCAAAGGAGTGAACTAGAGATGGTGTTTATCAACGCCATCTAAGTTTTTAAAGTGGCAAAGACGAGGCATTAGCTCTGTTACTGAAAATGACATCATGGATCTATGTGTCTCTATTTTTTTTTTTTTTAAGTGCCTTTAGATTAAGATGTGCTGATTGAATCCTTGCCTCCAAAATGTGTTTCAGCATGCTCAGGCTCAGAAATCATAACACACCATCTTTGCCAATATACTGGTGTTGCATTTGAAAAGACCAGTCTTGTCTGCCTGTCTGCCTTCCTTACCATATAAAATCCAGTCCAAGTTTGCAAGTCAGATTTGTTGCAGAATGATCGACATGAAATAAGCAGCATCCAGTAAGTAGTACTCTGGATTGAGACTTGGGAACAAAACCTTAGATCTCCCAAATCTGCCTTGGATTCCTGCCCAAGTTTACATGAGTAACTTCACCAACCTCAGATATTCTATGAAATTAGGCTAATGATCATTAATACATTGAAGCTTGTTTTTCTCAGAAAAGCTACCAGTAAGGGTTAAGTAGTAATACGATTCTCTTAAACATGTAATAAATAAATAGAAATCACTTTTCAGTTGTTATTGGGGAGTTTCTTCGGTTGCGCTGAATAGCCAAGTCATTGGCTCTTCTATCTCAAAGGCTGAGAAAATATATCCTCAAAATAAAAAATGGGCTTCTATTTCAAATGTAGCATATAGGTATCTATGGAGTCCTGTTGCTAAATAGTATAAAAACCAAAATCATGGCAGGTTTTAAGGTGTCAGGTGGACAATAGACACATCCATATCAAAGCTGGTGCTTAAAATAATTTTAGTAAATGATAAAAGACTTCTGTTCTGGAGAAACCGCTTCCCCTGTGGGTACATTATTGCATAAGTGTACATTGCAGCGTCTGTCCTCAGAAATATATTACCATACTAAGATAATCTCAAATGAGCTGACTTGGACTGTTGTGACTCAATGAGACTTTTATTGTGTTCCTAATTTTAGAAGGTTGTATTGTACTCTAATTGCAATTTTTTTTGAAGTTGGAAAAGAGCTGAAGTTCTTGAGCTAAACCACTGGTGGACCAATCTGTTTCTCCTTTGAGTCTTAAAGGTTTCTTCTTTTGGAGGTATGAAATGGTAGAGTAGTTCTCTTTTCCTCCAGAGAAGTTAAATTACATAGCTATGTAGTTATCCAATAGATAGGCTTGGTGCCAAAATGGTACCTAATGAGTTATAAAAAAGTTAGTCATGCCAGTAGTAGCATCATTAGAAACGATTCTAAAGGAGTTGTACCTCTTGGGTAACTAATACATATTTTGTAGTGCTTTGTTTATTTTCAGATACACTCAAGGTAAATATTTATTGGTATTGAAACTGTGATGTATTTATACTAGCTCATAATTTCCAAATAAAACAAACTGATAAAAAAAAAAAAGGAAACTTTTTAAGTGTTTCCTGCTGCATTGGAGGTACAAACCCTCCTTGATGTACAGAGAAGGAAAGTAAAACCTGTGAAAAATAACAAAAATCCAGACAGGTCACATTGTAGTATTCAAACCATATTAAACCTTATTAACTCAATACTGTCACCTTTTTGTATAAAATATGCATTTAGATTGTAAATCCCTGGGACAAAAAGAATTTTTTGTTCTGTTTCTTTACATTCCTTAGCAGAGTTTGAAGCTGCTTGATTACTAAGGCTAGTAGATCTGATAATAGTGAGTAATGATTAAGGTAAGGAAGTATTTGCCTTGTGGTTCTTTGTGGAAGTCAGTAGTAAGAAAATCCTGAAGATGCAGTGCAATTCCTCTGCAAACCTAACCCATATTCTTACTTGTTTAAGCCATCCTTTAATTTCGCTACAAAAACCTCACTTCTTGTGCTGGTCAGGCCAGGTTCTTTGTGGCTTGTGATATATGAAATGTTGGTTGTTGAGAATAGAAGTCAGTGAAATTGAGGTATTTTCTGCATGTATCAAACAGCAGCAGGGATTTTACATCATGTAAACAGTGGTGATGGAAGGGTGCAATGACTTCAGTGACATCATAAAAACACCCACATTCTTTTTTGAAGTGACAGGAGAGCAAATGTGAACCCTGGTCGTGGGGGAGGTCCATGCAGAAATGTTTGAGCAAATGGAGTTTCCCTACATTTATGCAGCTGTAGCAGAGTTTGAGTCTGGGTGTTGCAATTAAATTTTAAAATAGTACCCTTATCTCCTGCTCACTAATACTATTGGGTTTTGGTGGGCTTTTTTTCCTTTAAGGGTATAGTTTGTAAAAATACAGATTCTGGAGTTGAGATGTTGCCTCACAGTCATCCAGTTGCAGCTTCTTTACTCTATAAAAATGTGCTTTTTGATGCCATACATGAAAATATGCTTCCAATGTTTTGTGTATTGGCTAAATAGAGTTGTGGGAAATGATATCCTTATAATGATGGCTTTGTTCAGACTTGTTGTCCACTCCCATTCCCCTTGGAATTAGCTACAGGCTGGCAAACTGCAGTAGCCTTTATTATATTAAATACACAATGGCTCTGGTAGTAAAGTTTAACCCAAAGAGAGCAATGAAGGTGAGAGATTTCAGCTCTAGGCTGACTCAGCTGTGGTGGTGTCTGCTGCCCTGCACTCCTCTGGTATGCCAGAATGGCTTTGTGATTAAAGCTTCGTAAATCTTAACTTTGAATTTTTTGTCTTTTGTTGTTTGGGGGTGCAGATTGCAAACTTCTCTTTTTGTCCACTTTTCATAGGCTTTCCCAACTAAACCACCTAATAGAAGGCTTCTGAAATGCATGTTTTTATCTGCTGTCCTGAAACAACTTTCCTCAGTGAATCTATAGCTGAAACATTTTTAAAATGTTCGATTTCCCTCAAATTATAGATCTACTTTTGCAATCCAAGCAAACAAAGAGCAGTCTCAGTTAGCATAGTGGTATAATAACAGCATTTAATTTAATTTCAGATGGAGGAGCCTCAAATCCCTGACAGAATTTGGGCAAGTTGCTCCTCTCTGTTGGCTGGGCAGGGAGCCTGACCACAGTTTTGCAGCATGGCTGAGCCATCAATCTGTGGCTGGTGGAGTTATTAGAGCCTTCTAGTGGAGCTTCCTCCACTCCAGGGTATCCTCCTCCTCTGCCCTGACACTGGAATTAGCCACCCCAGTCCATGCCTGGGGACAGACGTCCCAGTTCATGCTTTATTTGGACACCATGAAAAGATATGTCAGGGGACTCTAGGTGGATGTCACTTGTCACTGTCAGTCCAGGGTTAAAGGGGAAGCAGGTACCAACCACAGGTTTCTGCCTCAATCTTCTTCAGATTATTTTGGCAATTCCACTGAAACAGGTGCCAGAACCACAGCAAGTGATTGCATATCAGTGAGTTTGCCTGTGAGAAGTGGCAACTTTCTCCATGAGGTTTTTTTCCTGACAGATAACTAGTTAATGTCAGAGCACTAATTATGTACATCCCTTAAGCTCTTACTGCATGCTAATCTACAATATGTAATAAATCCTAAGCTCACTAGATAATCTTTAAGGTCCATTCCATTCCACGTTGGGCTGGTCCATTCCAGCCCAATCCATTCTATGATTCCATGTTATAGAATATTCCTAATAAGATTTTTAAATGTGACTCCTTCCTGATGATCACATGAAAGACCTGTAAATAGACGTCTTTCTCAGATTGTGGGTGCTGTCAGCTGTCTGTGAATGTGTAACTGTGTGAATGAGTGTGAAACTCTGAGTGTGAGTGTGTAACAGTGGGTGTGCTCTTTATTTGCCCTAACATTTCTAACACCAGTGTTGGGGGAAGTTTGTGGAGACAGCTCTTGAGAATTCCACGTTGTCCAAGGCAAACACTAGGCAATGTTTCCTCCTTGCTTTCATCACATTCCTATGGCAAGTGAAATGGCAACTCAAACCTGACAGCAATGTTTCTTTTGAAAGCCTAGGTCATAATATTTGATACTACAGTAACTGCATTGGCACTGTATTTTGTTGATGCTTACCTAAGTAATCCTTCCTGTGATTTGTCTGTAGTTGTGTGTACACTGTGGTTGAAATCATGGTTCCTCTACAGCTGGTGACATTCTTGACTTCTGTACTGCTGGGATGTCACTATAAGATTTGACATTAGTTTGAGTCTCACATAGCCTCTTAACACTGTGTTTGTTTTAACAATAACCTTATTTTTATGGCAGATGCAGATTTTACTCTCCTTGTTAGACTAGAATACATAATCCTTGTGTATATGCAGCATGGACCCAAATAGCTGCTTCTGGGATTACAAGTTTTAAAGACCAAATTCATCAAACACTTGCTCACCTGCATAGCTGATAAAGCAGCTTATGTCAAGCTTCTATGAAAGCATGCATGTTTTCAGAGTTAGGATTTGGTCACTGCAAAGGAGTGGAAAGAAGCTGATTTGTCTCTTGGACCAAGCAAGTGTGAAACCTGGGGCTGAGGCACAGGGCCCAGGCTGAGAAGCCATATGCTTTTCAGCCTGCTTCTCTCCATCAAATTTCAAAATCCCCATCAGTTTTAATCTTTATTGGGCTGTGTGAAAGCCAAATCTGAGCATTTTAAATGAGATTATATTTTTCTTATGCCTCAACACAAACAGTAACACTTGCAAGCATAGTTAAAGGCAGTGCAGTTTGTGTTCTGTGGGTGATGTTGCAGTGGTTCTCCCATCTGCTGGGACTGGGAAGGTCACCTACACTCTAAAGCAAGGCCAGAACAGCTTCTCTGTCAAGAGGTTCAGAGGGAAGGTCAGATGTGGTTGTAGCTGAGCACAGTTAGGAGTTTGCTGCCCGCAGACTTTGACTGCTCTTCACTGTCTGCCTTGCAGAGCTTGCAGTCTCTGGGACTGGCTGGCATGCTTGTGTATCAATTCTTTCTATCTCAGTTTATCTCAAGCAATTATTTCTTAAATCCATAGCATTTTAAGTGGATGCCCTCCACTTTCAGTTTCAGAGGGAGAGCAGGCATGCAGCTGAAGGGTGCAGTAACCTCTGTGCTGCTGTGTCTGCTCACAGCCTCAAAAAGCCCATTTGTTGGGTTTTAAGGTTCTTGATTTGGATCACCCAGGTGTACCCAGGGGTTGGAAGCATGAGGCTGAGTGCACACATGGACTGTGCTAGAAGCTGTATTTGCTGGGGATGTGTGTCTTAGTCATCCTTACACATAAAAAATGCCGATTAAAAAACCTTTTTAATGGGCCATAGTTTAAGGTAAATCAGCAGACCAAAGTGTATGGCTAAAATTGTATTTCTTCAATCAAAATGGTGACAATGGATCAAAAACAAGAGAAGAAACATGGAAAAGCCCCTTTTTGCATTGGGGATTGCATGGTCTCTATAAAATTTACAAAAGAGGTAATCTTCACAGATGTCCCTCTTCTGTGAGATCTGGGCAACCCAAACTAGAACCTTTTATTTTCCCTTTCACCCATCTGGAAGCACTGCACAGGTAGGGATCATATTGTTTTGTTATGGTAATGAGGAACTTCTGAAGCTGCATACAGACCTGCTGTTCAACAGCCTGACCTGTTTGGGGTGATTTTTTCCTTCCTTTCCACAGTCTTTTTTTTCCCTGTAAGAAATGTGCAAGCATATAGATACTATAATTTGTGCTCATTTGTGCTCTTTTTTTTTTTTTTTTTTTGTAGATATCAGTATTACCTACAGGTGAAAAAGGATGTTCTTGATGGGCGATTGATATCCTCATTTGAGCAGGGGATTCGACTGGCTGGTCTGGCAGTGCAAGGTAGGATGATGTGACCCCATAGCCTCTGCTCAGGATTGGCTCTTTTGGTTTGTCCTTCCTCTTGGCTGGGCACTGAGGCCCTGTATGACTCCTACTCGGAGCAGCTGGGTTTCCAATTGTTTCCAAAGTGCATGGGTGGACTGCTGTGGATGAAACACTCAGCCTCAGGGTGGGAATGAGGGACCACATCACAGTGCTCAACTTTCCTATTTCTAAAATTCATGCAAGCAGATCTCAACAAAACACCAGTTCTTCCAGCCCTGACCGCGGAGTACTTTGCAGTAATGAATTTGCTTCACGTTCTCTGGTTTCAAATGCAAATTGCATCAAAAAGCACAGCAGCAGCTTTAATTTTACCTTTAATTAAAATCTCATTTTGCTGTATAGTGCTATATGAATTATGAAAGAACACATGACCATAATTGTTATGTGAGTTATAAGTTAATAATAAACTACTTCTTACAATACAATTTTTATTCTGAGACTCCTAAGGACATCAATAAAAGTAGGATCATAAAATGTGTATGTGCAGAAGAAGAAGCCCTGTATTTGGATAAAGTGTGTTTCAGTCTATCCACAGCTGACTGGGAACTTGAGGCAGAGTTTCAGCAGTGATGTTCTCTGCATGCTCTCTGATGAGTGGGAAGGGGGAAGTATATACATAAATGGCAAACACGAGGATCTGATTCTTGACAATTAAAGGTTCAATGGAGAGAAATGCTTTTATGGTCATTTTTTAGAGCAGTAGAAATGCTGTGTTTGAATCTTAAATCTTTGCTAAAAATTGAAGGGAAAATGTTTCTTGTCAAATCTTGAAATGTTTGTCTAATAAAGGGAAATACGTATATAAGATTATTCCATAATGAATCTTTTAATTTAGGTAATGAAGATTTTCCAGTGTGTAAGTTAGGTCTCAATAGATACTGAATATGTTTCACTGGTTTTGGAGCTTTTTCCTAATTTTGAGAGTGAGCCAATCCTACTGTTCCTGACCTTGTATTACTTCCTTTGTCCTTTGCATGTCATGCAACCAAAGGTATTTTAAATACTTATTTATTTTAAACTTGCAGACTCTGTTTCATGCCCATTTTGATTTCTTTCTGTTTATGTTAAAACATAACTGTGAGGTAGAAACAAAATGAAACTGCATTTTTGGCATCCTGCAATATGTGAAATTGTCTAGTAGCTTTGAAAGAATGTTTAGATAAAATGATTTATGGTGGGGATTTCCAGCTCCTATAATATGAGAATTTTGTAGATGGCGTTTGATCCTGTTCAATTAATATAAAATAAAAACCTCCTGGCAAGATATTCTTTTGATATAAACTGTTGTATATTTAACAGATAGATAAATATAGGGATTGTTTGGGGTTTTAAAATGTAGTTTAGCCTTTAGTAAGCATTTCCAAAACTCCACAGTCTCAAGGACATTTGGACAAGAATCCTCAGCCTGAAAAATGAGTGAATGTAAGCATGGAGATGAGTATCTTTTGGAGAGATGTAGAAGAAGCAGAGAAGTGAGTAGAAAGGTGTGGGCCAGTCATTTAAACCAACACAGTGCCTGCACTGCTAGGTTGGCTGCAGAAGGATAAACCTTCTCCTATGCTGGCTATTGACAATTTTTAATAAAACTGACCTTTAACCTTTTTAGGTTAAACCTAAACCTTTAGAGGTTTTTAACCTTTATAGACTGTAAAATTAATCTTTTATTCAACTGTGTAGAATTGTAGCAGAATTAGGTTAAATTTTCTATTTTTTTGCCTGGTCAGGATTGGAAATGGCAGAGAAGCAAAAGTGTGCTCAATTTTTAAGGAGGCTGAGTGATGCCAGCATTTTTTTAATGGGGGGATGATTTTAAGAAGGCTACCGAAAAACAAGCTCTTGCACTCCTGATGGTTAAGCATTGCAAATAGTCATTATATTAGGGATCAAAGAAAGAAATTACTTGTTGGCTGTCACTTGATCTCTGGTAATAACACTGTTATTTTCAGACCTCCATGTTAAAAGCTAAAATACAAGCAAAAGTCTTTGTGTTGGGCTGTGGCTTCAGAGAGAACTTGCCCACTTGAAATTAAGTATCTGTGCAAAGGTTGAGTGTGGTCTTGACATGTGTGGAAAGTGCCAAAATGAGTAATTGTGTTGTTTTTTTTTTCCAGCGGATTTTGGAGACTATAATCAGTTTGAATCTCATGACTTCCTCCGAGAATATGTCTTGTTTCCTATGGTGAGTTGCTTATCCCTCTCTTTTGTGGTCTTTTGTGAATAATTTCTCCATGACTCAGAGATGACTTTGTTGATAACAAAGTAAAAGCATCAGCACTGGACTAGTGAAAGCAAAATTTTCTCCCCAAAACTTGATTGCAGCTGAATTATTCTATGCTGTGGAATGTCAACCCATTATCACTTCCTCTTGAGCCTCTACTAGGAACTGGTGCCCACAAAAGGAACAGACATTTTTGAATCAAAAAAGGATTTGCAGCTGTATTAGAAGCTGTATAATAGCAGTACTGTGGTATTAGCAACAAGCAACATGGCACATCAAGGTGATGTAAGGGCTGCTGGTGTAGTAAATGTCGTGTCACAGAACAAGCCATGCAGCCACTCCTGAAGAAAATGTGGATTTACATCTGCTGACTATTGCACTCAAGTGAAGCCTGAATCAGGTCTTCTCAAAATATTCTCCAAGGAACATTTGCTGTAAATTCAGTTTACATCTGGAAACTAGCAAATAACTTGAATGTTTAAGGAAGGAGCTTAGATCACTAATGATTTTGGAAATTTTGTGACAAATGCCAAGCACTTCCAGTCTGTGACATTGAGATTCTCTGGGAGTATGAGTTAGAGAAGAAAAAAGCCAAAACAAATGCTTGTTGAAGCTAAGGCTGGCTTTGTCTTAGATGAACAAGTCCATCAGCGTGAGTATTTAGTGTAATCTTCATAAATATAAAAGATTATGGAATTCTTTCCAACTGGAAAGAATATCTGGAAGCAGGGTGGGGTTTCCATGCCCTGAGTGTAGCTGCCTGGAAGTTAAGGTATCTGGTTTCCCTCTGCAATTAGTGGAGCAGTAGAGGGAGAATGATTCATCTCACTGTAATTTGAAGGTTTGAGAAGCATTTCATCCCACTTACCCATGGTCTTTGACAGGAACTGCAGTGGACAGTTCATCTTAAGTCCAAAAAGGTGACATCTGCCTGGCGTCTTGAAGTGAAAGTGCAATTTTGAGCCACTAAATAGTTCAATACAATCTGAAAAAAGCAGAAGGAAGATGGGAATGCAGAGATCTGAATATGTTTTATGTAGAATATACATGTAAAATGTGGCTTCTGTATTAACCTTTCACTAATAAACTTCTGTTATCTTCTCTATGGAGCAGAATTTCTTTGGTTAGCCATCTTATAGATTAATAAGTAATTGATGATCTTGTGTATAGTTGATGGCTTATGAAGTCATGCATGATAGCCTGAATGGGAAAGAAGATGGCTGAAAATATATATGGAGAAAAGTGTTGTTGTCAGGGAGTCATTTTGTAAATGAACCTCTGAAAGTTCTTTCAATACAAAATGAATTGTAGAGTGGTTTGGGTCGGAAGGGACCCTAAGGATCAAAGAGTTTCAAGTCCCGTGCTGTGAGGAGGGACACCTCCCACTAGACCAGGCTGCTCAATGCCCCATCCAGCCAGGTCTTGAACACTGCCAGGGATATACTGGTACTATTTTTCTCTTCAGAAAAAAATTAGGGGAGGTTTTAGCTCTCTAGATGAGTTTTCAGGTGGTTAATTTCTCTGTGGTTCTGCAATTTACTCTTTGGGCCCATCTCAGAACCTCTATTTTTGTGTCAGCCGCCTCCATGGTGGTGTGGTCAGCTCTCTTCTGCTTTGCATGTTTTCCATCGCTTTGTGGTATTTTGCCTTTCATCCATGCAACTGTTGCTAAATTTAAGGAGATCAGCAGAGTGTCTGCTTCCTACACCTTCAGAAGCCTAGTCTTAAATCAACTATTTCTCTAGACATTTCTTTAACTACTTCTCTTAACTCTTTGGGGAGGATGGATAGCCTAAAAGTAAGTATTTCACTGCAAGTTTGGTAACAGTGCTAAGTGGTGCAGATACAAATGAGTTCCTAAGTAATTTGGGAGATTTGAGTGAATTTGGGGCATAGAAAAAACCTCCACTGAGGGCATTGCTATAAATTCATTAGTGAAGTGAGCTTGTGGAGGAGGGAGGGGCAGCTGCGTTCGTGCTGTTTGATCTTGTGAGGCTACAATGTGTGTCAAATGGCATTTCTTCAGCAGTGAAAAGAACAAAGTTATGTACACAGTACACCCCACAGGTGTGTGGCTGTGCATAGGCATGTACCATGCCATTTTTCATTAGCACGCTACCACTTTCACATTTTTTTGTGGCAGAAGCAAATATCAGAGGGGAGGGCCCCATTGAGCAAGAGGCAGTGTATTTAAGTGCATTACATGCAGCCTTAAGGCCTTCTTCAATAAAAGTAAGAACTTTGAGGTTTTGCAAGAAAGTTTTTCAGCTTCCTTTTTTTGGCCTTGAATTTATGAGTAGACTTCCTTTATTAACTTGCTCCCAATTATTTCAGAATTGTTTCTACCGCACATTATTAAATTTGGAGAGTATAAAAATTTCTGCTCAGAAGTGTGTTGCAAGCATTAAGTAGGTTTTAATGCATCTTCAAAGAAGTAGCAAAACTCAATCCCTTTAACATGAGGAAGGGAGTACCCGTATGTTGCAGGACAAAAAATACTCATTAATTCATTTTCCATTTTTTTCATTTTCAAAAAATACTCATGAATTCATTTTCCATTTTTCCATGGTCTGTGTATTATATTGTTTTTAAAAGGTATATATTATTTTGTAGATTTCCAAATTTTTTAAGGATTTGTTCAGTACTTATCCAGGACAAGGTCTGCACTCTGTATTCTGTTCTCTATTTTGGAAGAACAAGGACATTACCCCTATTTTTAACAGTATCTCTTTACCCTCTCAAAAGAAGGTAAAAAAAAATAATCAGAGTTTTGTGTTCTTCTCACATATTTTCAGCATCCCATGTTTTGAATTTTCAATGAGGTCAGTGATAGGTTCTCTCTCTGTAACTACAAGTCTTGAACTGTCTGTTTTCATAATTTCTGTCTGCCATTTTATCCTCTCTCTCTTCGGCTGACTAGTTTTTGATGCTGCTTCATGTTCTTACAGGACTGGACCCAGGATGAAGCTGTTCTGGAGGACCTGACTCAGAAGGTTGCTCAGGAGCACCGAACTCACAGGTGAGCTTGATATGATAAAGTTTGTGCTATTTAAAAAAAATTTTTTTATCATCATTCTAGTACTTCCCTGCCTCCCCATGCATTCCTGGCAGTGTTTAACTAGCTTATCTTCATGTTGCTATTATGCTTTGTGTCACTGGATTTTTAATTAGTCTATCACAGAAGATTATCTGCCTCTTGTAAACACAAAATTACTGAGGAGCTTAATCCCAAATAAACGAGCATTTACACCCTTAAGTTTAATGACCAGGTGTTACCCTACTGGTCCTATGCAGTAGACTCCATTCTTTTTCTGATTTCATTTAAATCCTGATGTGAAAGACCCTGTGACTTGATCAGTGGTGATCCAAGGGCCTCTCTCAAGAGGAGTGGGATACAAATGCTCTCGGTCTAATGGAAGTGAAAATAACAGGAATTGGGTTTGAAGTCTCAAGGAGAAGACACAGTATAGTGTTACCAGTTAATGAGCCAGGAGTGTGTGCATTAGTGCTTCACTAAAAAAACCCTTCTTTGTGAGCAAGTGTCTTTCATGTTGTCCGGGTGTTTCAGTGGTGGAAGTGTGAAGTGTTCAAACCTCTAGAGTGCAAGTATGGGAAAAAATGGCAGTGCCCACATGTCATATGCAATATGAATATTATGTGAAAGATGCTGCATTCCCCATTACATGAGAGAAACTGGTTGTAAAAGGACAAATACCAATCTCTGAGTCTAAGGCCATTCTCAGTTTTGAGTTTCAATGCAAGCCTGGGCCTTTGATGCAACCAAAGGAATAGCTTCCAAGCTGGCCATGAACAGGCCTGGTTCTGTTCTCTCCCTGCCATGGGCTGCTTGTGTGATCTTGGTTAACTCACAGACTTGAAAGCAAAGATTTCTCACCTGCTGTGCTCTATAGTGCTATTTCTGCAACACAAAGAGCAAATACTTCCTCTCACTTCAGCAGGTAGATCGTATTCCACGTCCCTTCTCCCAGGTATTTGGTTCCTATATTTCTGTTTGTAAGCTGTGGTAAGGAGGAGTAAAGAGGAGAAAAATTAATAGTGGCTTTTTTTGGAGCAACCTGCAATCTATTCTGACCTGCTTTTGAGAACTGAAATCTGTTTGAATTCCTGAGCTATGACAGGAGCGTGTGTAGACACGTGTGTAAAAGTTTTCAGCTGGTTTGTTCTCTCATGAAAGAGAATCTGTTCAACTTTTGGATTTAGTGCCTGTGTTTTTAACAGCCAACTTGAAAATGTAGGTCTTTCCTTTTAAGTTATTTTAGGAAGCTCCAGTGGCCTTGTATAATATTCAGGCAGATTAACACCCCTATGGTTCAAGTTGTCCCTCCAAAACTATCCACAGCCTGGTGGTTTAATAAAGCCTGGAGAAGATTTTATGTATATGGAAGAAGCTGAGTAATGTGATCAGTTCTTTTTGTTCCTCCTGTCATTTGAACTGTGCTTTGTACCTTAGCTTACTGACATTACTAAAATTTCCCCCCTTGCTGAAAATGATCCTAATGTTGAAAGTTATTTTTGTGTTGTGCGTTTCTAGCCAGTGTTTCCAAAGTGTCTTCTCAAGTGGTTTGTGAAACTCACTTTTTTTTTGCTAGTATTTTTGTGTGTGTGTGTGTAATATTGAACTATTCACTGCCTTTTGTTAATGTATTGCAGTGGCATTACAGCAGCAGAGGCTGAGCTAATGTACATCAATGAAGTGGAACGTCTGGATGGGTTTGGACAGGAAATTTTCCCTGTGAAGGTATGTCAGTGTATATTGTAAAGGAACCTCTGAATCAAACGATGCAGCACTCTGCAGCAACCTTTGGTCTGCATGCAAGTCATGTTTGTCCAAAAGAGACAGGACTTGTTTAACTGCTTCAGAGGGTGAAATGACTGCTGGTAGTTTGAATGGACGTTGCAACATGAGGATTGCTTAGGCCTACATTGCTGCTTCTCTTCCATGAAAATCCTTGTTACAGAAGAGGTTGCTATGTTCTAAGGTGTGCTCTCTTGGGAATAAGAGATGCTCCTTGTTTTTCTTTCATGTGCTGTCTACGGGAGAGTGGCCAGGGCAAATGAATATCAGCTCCAGTCATCTTTAACACGATAGGAAAAGGAGACCTTTTCATGTCTTTCTAAGTTACTACTTACCAAGCATTAACTTTACTTTTCCTTAGTTCCCTATATGTGCACACAGGTCCTCCATGCATTTTTTAATAAGGGGGAATTTCAGGGATTATTTTGCATTTGCAGTCACTTTCCGTTCACTGGAAGTCCCATCCTTCCATTGGTTGTCTGGATGTGTGGCCTTATGGAGCACATGCTGCCATGGTAAAGTTGTGCTGAGAAACTGAGCACCACTGTTCCCAACATGACCCATTTCTTTTTGCTAACCTACCCAGACACCATGAGTGGTGGATTGTGAGTGGTTTTCCTGCTAGTTAAAGATAACTTGGAATTTAAAAACGAACCCAAATGCACACCAAACAAAACAAACTTCCTGCTTGTTTTGAAGTCAAAATTGATCCTTTGGCACCAATCTCAGAATCAGCCTGGAGGGAAGGAGCTGAATGGCAAAAAACTTTCAACCTACCAAAAAAATTTTGGAATGTTTATTGTCAATGAATGAAATGAAAGCTCTCCTCAAATTCATTTGGAATAATGCTGCACACTACTGCAACAGATTTCTGTGTTGGAAGTGTCATTAGATATTATTTCATGTGTCAGTAAGGTAAGTATGAACAGTGGACTGGGTGCTCTGCAAAATGGCAGGAAGGTGTTAGCCTTGCATTAAGGAGCAGCATGCTGGCCGTGGACACAAACAGAACTGCATTCAAAGGGGAAAACAAAAGATTTCTCTTTCTTCCCAGGTAGGAAATGTTATTACAATTATGTGTCTTTCTTTCCATGCAGGTATTTGTGTGTATACATGCACACACGTAGATATATTACTTGTATGTGAACAAATACATACATTTTCTCCCACTATTCCCAATCTTTTTGCCTTGTAAAACTCCCTGTGGCACAAGGCAGAAGAATGTGTTGTCCTCTAATCAGACTAAACTGCTGACTCTCAGCTTGTGGATGAATTGCCAGCCATGGTTTGTTTGCAAAAGGCCTAGCACTCAGTAGTTAAACAGGTGCAGAGACTCCATCGTTGCCTTCTGAGGATCAACACAGCAAGGCCAGGAGAACAGCTCTAACCTGGTCTATTAAAATGCAGGGGCACCTGATGGTTTGTACAGTGTGTGCAGGCATAGTGCATTAACTTCTCTCATATCCTTTCTAACCACACTCATGGTGTTAGTGTGATTTCTGTTTACCACTTTAAAGTGTGAATCAATTACTATATATGCAGCTAAGGGGGAACTGTTCTTGCTTGTTGATAAACGTAGCAAAACCTCTTTGTCAACAGTATTAAGCTTTTGTAGCAAAAAAAAAGAAAAAAAGGAAAAGGCTTTTTTAAGAAAACAGATTGTAAAATAGATCAGGAGCACATGGTTTTTCAAACAGGAGCCTGCAAGGAGACATGGGTAGGTGCAAAAGCAATAGGACTTCTTAGAGTCTACTGGTATTACATTGTTTTTATGTGGTGTGTGCAGCTGAATATTTAACCCAACAACTGAAAATCAGTAGAGGATGTAGCTGCATAGAGATGAAAGTACTTTTTGGGGTGACATGCTGTGAATTTCTACATGGAGAACTTAAAGGAGGAAGTGTAAAGGGTAGAGCTTTTGAGAGGGATTCCATCTCCAGGTGTGGTGTTCTGAAATCTGTACATGTTTTAACAGATGTCTGGAGAAATACCATGACTGTGAAAGAGAGCTATGGCTTTTGGTACTCCTACAGGCTCTAGATAGTTGCAATCACAAAGACAGGGCATGTGGATATTATGCAGTGAATGCCAGTTTGTGGTCTGCATGGTGTTTGGGAGAGGAGAACTTGGAGGTCATTTATCCTTCTTCTGTTCTCACTAATCAGCACAATGAATCCACATAAGTGCTAACTGCTCTTAAATAATGAAAATCAGAGTCCAGTCAAGCTGCAAAATATAGACTGGTCATGCATCCACAATGAAGGGCTTCTCTTTGGTACTTCAGCATGCATTTCTGTAAACCTATTGACCAGAGTATTTATTAAATTAAATTTATTATCCTTTCTCTGCAGGATAACCATGGAAATGACATACACCTTGGTATTTTCTTCATGGGCATCTTCATAAAAAACAGAATTGGAAGGACAACTGTGATCTATAGGTAAAAATTAGTGTCTTTTATATTATTATCCAGAGCTGTATGTGTGGGATTTTTTCCTTACATATGTGACTGTAATAGTGCCAGTCCTCTAACTAAGGAGTAGTAACCTTGCTGTTTTCAGGATTGGTTTCCTGGCCCAAAGAGAGATAAAGGATAATTTCTGATGTCTGTGAATGAGTTGGATGGCAAGAAAGTTGTAGTAGCCTGTCATGTATCTTGTTCTAGCTTACAAGGCTTTGATCCCTTTTCTTCTCTTGTCTTTATGTCTTCTTCTTTGATGCTTCTGAATGCAAATCTCTTAAACCTCACAGCTGGCAGCCTTGGGAGCTCAACACTTCTGAAAATCTGGTTGCCACATTTAGGTGCCCCACTAAAAAATGTTCAACTTTCTTATTCTGTGATTTTGAAAATCATGGCTGTGTCACTCTATTGTTTCTTCTGCAGTTTATTTTGGTTAATAAGAATGACTTATCCATTAACTTTCTTTTGTGGGTTTGTTCTGTATGAAAATGTTGCTAGAAATCTCCATGGTTCCAGGGAAGATAGTTTTGCTCTTCTTTTCTACTCTTCTAGTGGGTATTTTTATTACTGTTACTGTTTACTTGAAGTGGATTTTTACTAATCCCTGTGATTAGAGTAGGAATTTTGTGCAGCCTAAAAGTTATGGGTTTTGAGGTGCACTGATTTTCAGTCAGTAGCTAAGGCTTATATCAGACTTCAGCTGGAATTCTGGGGGGAGGGTTGCCTTAAAAGAGCTTTCATTAGTCAGCTTAAAAAATGTTAGTGCTCCCTTTTCCCTGTAATTGATGTTTTGCATACGAAATTTTGAGAAGAAATTAGATAATCCTTTAATTGGGCCAGGTGACAAAAGCAAGAAATTTCTTTACATGTAGAAATGAGAGTTAGTGCTGGGATTCTAACTCTCTGGAAATATGCACTGCAAGCATCCTGCCATGACATGAAGAGGAATGCATGCTGCAAACAGAACAAACAAGTCCCTTCCATACCCGTGGATTGCATGCGATGTACGCAAATGTCTGTCAGCTATTTGTAAGAAGATTATAACTCAAATCTTGGGCAACCTGACAATTACTTGGGGAAAAAAAAAGATTGCAAACATAAGGCCAGAGTATTAACATGGTATGCATAGCCTACATAACTATGTTGTCAACTTAACCTTCTTTAGCAAGAATTCGCACTGCATGAAAGGTGGAAACAGCATTTGGGGAGGAATGACACTTAAAACAAAATAATTCTGTTACATGTCGCTAAAATCCATCAGTTCCAAAATGCCACAGTTCAGTAAAATGGTTATCACTACTGTGTTTTCAAAGTGTCTTCTATTGTGGGTCTTCACATTTGTGCTTTTAAAGAGAGCTTTTAACTCTGCTGCTTTGGGTTAAGAGCTGTCTATCCTTTCACTTTAAATCAGAACCTGATTTCCTTGTTTTCCTGACCAGGTTTCTTCACCAAAAAGTTACTGAAAACCTTTCCCATAAAATGAGACTGATGTTGACGAAAGGATTCTTACTGTGTTTGTGAAATGTTTGAATGTATGTGTTGGCAAACTCCAATGCATTTTTTTACTCTGCAGGTGGAATGACATTGGGAATATTGCTCATAACAAGTCTTCAATTGTTCTAGAGTTGATCAACAAAGAAGAGAATGTACTCTTTCACACAGTAAGAAAAAGATCTGATCAGTGTCATCATGAAAGCTACTTATGTAAAAATAAACCTTTAAAATTCTTTTTTCCCAGAGAGGCTCACTTGCATAACACCACCCCCCTCACATTCCTGTTGTACTTTATGAAGAAAGAGAAATTAATTTCATTTAGCTACTAATTTCTATGTTTTCTTCCAAGCGTCCTGAAATGTCCTATGCTGGGAAGTCTGCAAAAAAACTGAAGTGCTTTTAGAATGGCATAAATACAGCAGTATAAGTAGAAACTGGGCATGAGCTACCATGTGTGCACGTAGTGGAACTCAGAGGGCCATGGTGCTGTTCTGTGCTGTTTAAAATCACTCCACTTCTCCCTGAACCAAGGCCAGTACAGAAGCTGGACCAGCAAGCTTGAGCCATTTTATTGCTGCAGTCCCCCCCTACTGTGCCTTAGCAGTGAAGTGGCAGTGTGTAAATGTGCACCACTGGGTTTCAGTAATCCCATGCCTTCAGTGCTCTTGAGACCATTAGATGTGTTCTTGGGAGCCAGATTCCATTTTAAAAAGCTTTTGTCACTTCTTGGTAAAAATAACAAAATAAATGACTTTTTTTTCCTATTTTTTTTCTCATTTTTAAAGGATGATCTTGAAAATGCTAAATATATTTCACGTCTCTTTGCATCAAGACACAAGTTTTACAAACAGAACAAAATCTGCACAGAGTGAGTACTCTTGCTTCACAGTTGCTTTCTGACACCTTGCTTTGGAGTTGGTCTGAATTTTGGCGGGACTGGTTTTGTTTGGTTTTTGGGATTTTTTCTTCTTTTTTTGGGGGGGGTGGGTGGGGTTTTGTTTTGGTTTTTTAATTTTTTTTTCTAGTCATGTATGTCAGTTATTCTTCTCCCCTTTCCCTTTTTTTCTGGTTTTGTTTTAACCAACAGCAACAACAGACGGTTGAGAATGAAATTTCATTCTGAGCCTTGTGAGCTTTGGTGCTCCCCACACAGCCAAATCCTACAGGGAGTCTTGAAGGTCTTGTCTGCTGTTGATAGCCCAGAGTATTAGCCTAAACTGGAGTGAAAGATGACATAGGTCATCATGTCAAAATGTGAGTTGTAGCAGCAGATGCACTGCCCATCCAGCAGCTAAAGGTGCTGGAGAGTGGAGGCTGTCATCTTCTAGTTTGGGCAGGATAATTTATCTGCCTCTTATGCATGCTGAACGAGGGAGGACACCTGGGTGTGTTAATCTGCGTCGCTGTGCTGCCACAACACAGCAGAGATTGTAAATCTAAACCTGAAGTCTCCTTTAGGCTCTGGTTTGAGCACTTACTTAAAAACTGGCCTTGAGCTAGTCCTCTCACACAGGTGGATTCCTTCTAACTGAAGGAGGAATTCATTAGGCTTTAGCTTTAATTAAAAAGTCTGTTTCTTAGCTGAGATGTTTCATTTACACCAGCACACATTTTCAGATTGAGATAAATTTGGCTTTCAAAAGGCTAGAGTTTTGAGAAATTTTCGTGGTGTGCTGGGTGTGTATAGCAGAGAACATTAAATTCTTGCAAAACTTACCACGAAGAAGTCTCATCTCTATCAACAACTCTAGTTAGAGCTGGACATCCCATCTGTTCAGCTGGGTAATGCCATCTGTTGGAAAATAAAGTCAAAATGGTGAGGGGAAGATTGGAAGGTCTTTCATGTGTGCGCACATTATATTGACATACGGTGAGTTAGAGCATAGGAGAGTCCAGAGAGGTGAACTGCTTCAAGTGATCTTTTCACTTACAGAAAAGAGATGTTGGTTAGATTTTACATGTTGCTTACAGTTCCTGGGAAGTGAGTGAAAGACTGGAAAAGACATTTCTTAGCAGCATATAATGTATTTCAGTAGTCCAATACTAAATTCAATTTTAATGGTTCCAGAGGGATTGAATTCAAAGGGAGCTCCTGATTGTTTTCCTTGTGACAGTCAAGAAAGAAAACAAAATACCATAGTGTGTCACCTTGGGATATTTTCCCTTTGAAGCTGTGTTGGGGTCAACAGAGAGAGCTTTCTGTTACCAGTCATAATCCAGACTGCAGAAGCCATAGCTTTTGATCATGTTTCTTACTAAACACTGAACCATAAGTATGTGGATCCTATGAAAGTGTTGTATGTAGCAGATTCACAGGCCACTTGCAGATATTTGGACTAATAAAGGTAGGGGATGTCACAAAGTCAGAGTGAAATAACAAGTTTCAATGTATTTTGGTCATTAGAACTGCTCTCCTGACCATGGTCTCACGTGGTACAAGCTTGTGTGCTAGAGCTTCAGATATTGATGACAGCATATGCCAGTGTGTGTTTTCTAGCCAAATAATTTTCCTGCCCTCTGTGTTATAATGATAGTTGTTTGTTTTCCTGTGTGCCTTTCCTCTAATTGCACATAACATCATTCACCAGATCAGAAACTGTAAGAGGACAAATTCCACCTTTCCTCTCTTCACGTAAGCACTATATTTCTACCTCCTTTCAACTTGTTTCTTTCCCTTCCTCGTATTTTTTTTATCTCCTACACTCCTTGTTCCTTCCACTGCATCTGGCTACTCTAACATTGTATGTGGCTCTGCTAGTATTGTCTAACCAGATGGTTTTTTTTCCTTTTCTTCTTGATCTGTGTGCATTGCTTTGGAGTGATTGCTATCAATTTCATAACACTGTCCTTGTGTTAGTGTTCACATTAAGTCACCTGAGATTGTACTTGTCTGCCATGTTCAGTTTTTTTACTTAAGAGACATGTTGAATTCATTTTAAACCAGAATTTTTCTTTCTTGTGTTTCCAAGTGAGCCAAATAGGATAATGATCAAAAGGCATGTATAGTTTGGAATGGGAACATTTCCTGTATTTAAAGGAGAACCTGAATTATTTTCATTTATTCATATATCTGAAAATCTCAGTAATGAGCAATATGAACAGATTCTTCACATCTTGTTTTTCCCATTCATTCTTGACTCAGAATTGAGATATTGTGGTTTCTATCATTTCTCTTTTTCCTCCACAGACAATCAAATTCTCCTCCCCCTATCCGACGGCGGCCAACCTGGAGTAGGTCATCTTTGGTATGTGCCACTGTGAGGTCTTTAAGAATATCTATACCATTTCTGATGGGATGAGGCATTGTGTAAGATGAACAACTTTCTAAATTTCAACTAAGCCCATTAACTCATTTCTTGTTGGCAATATGATTGGAATGAGTTTCAAGGGTGTGACTGCCCAGATTGATTAACTGGATAATATCGCCACTGAGTAGTAAAAATTACAATCTTCAAGGCATTATATTTTTATTTGCCCTGCAGAAACTGAGCATCTTTTTGGCTGCATTGAGGTTATTTCAATATGTAGAGAAAATAATCCTCTAGAAAGGATTTGAAGTGTCTTGTTCTCTGTGCATCTAATCTAGTCATTACAAAATGTTACATTTCACAGTTCTTCAATCCTCATGGTTTTATATAAAGACTACTTACAATTTAGCAGCTTCTTGGATTAAGACCCTATTTTATATGTGAAGTTGCCATTAATTTAAGTTAAACTATTAGAATCAATCAGGATTGTGATTCAGAGTTTTTCTTAAATTGTTTTTTATTTCCATTTAACTAATCCCCAGAAACACTATCAATCTGACAAAACTGGGTGGTTTTTTTCCTGAAATATTTACAAAAAAAAAAAAAAGCGTTAGTCTTTTTTTTTTCTCCTGTCCATTCTAAAGAAACTCTTTTTTGATTAAATTTTAGCATCTAGCATGTCAGTATTTTTTAATCTTATTTTAAGGATTCTGAATTTCTGTAACAGTAGCACTGCTGGTTCCTTGGACAGAGGGCAATATTATCTCTATGCAGGTTGCAGTTTTAATGTGTGGTGTAAGTTATACCTACTTTGTAGACCTTTCCAGAGTGAAAAGTCCATTTCCCTATTGCTGCCTGGCAGAAAGGTGATGTGGGCAAAGTGTTTTCTTGACATTTCCCCACAGTGTGGTTACAGTTTGTGAAAATGTTCCAAAATTAGGCTTAAGCAGGTACTGATTTCAAGATAGCTTTATTCTTGCAGATTTCAATACGGGTTGTTTTCCTGTGTGAATGTATAGAATCCATTACACAGACTGTGTGTTGCATTCTCTGTAGCATATTTACAATATTTTTGGTATCTATGAGTTAGAACCCTGGAAATGACTATGAAAAACTGAAGGTGAAAAAATGAATGGCGCTTTGCATTTTTATGCTACAGCCTCTGTAATATCAGGAGGGGGCAAAGTGAGCTGCTTTCTAATTATATATGAAAATGGAAATCTGCTGTTTCAAAAGAAAAAACAAGTTGTGCTGACACTTCGCTTTAAGCATAAGCATGCAACAAGCTTTAAATCCCCAGAATCTCAGGAAGATCAAGAGGAAGAATGTGGGCTCATCAATTGAAAAGTGCGCTGGGCTGCTGACTGCTCACGGTGAACTTTCGGCTGCCTTTTTCATAATTGTTCTGCTAACTTGTTGGAACAGTTCTCTTTGGGAGGAAAAAAAAGCCCTCCTGACTGTTGTCTGAACTGCACATACCTTCATACACCTACCTATTCATTTGTCTTGTGTAGCAATAAATCAGTAGGCAGAAATGGGAAGTAAAGTGGAATCTTTGGGGTGAGGCTCTGCCACTTCACTAGGGATCATGTTCTTTACTTTCAGATCAAGACCCTTTATATGGTTTTGGCATGGTTTCTCAGACCACCCAGCAATGTTGGTTTTCCAGAAAAAAACCCTCAGTGTAGGAGATCTTAATATAATGGTGTGTTTAATTAACCGATTTTTAAAAAAATCCCAGTCATCATTAATTTGGCTATTGTTGTTCTGCAGACCCCAAGGTTCTCTTTTTTTCAGAGGAGGCAGTTGGGCCTTAGAAATAAAAATTCCAGATTTCTTGCAGATAGCTTTCATAACATCTATCACAAAGAAAAATGTCTGCTCCAGATATATGCATTCTTAGTAGGAGTCGCTTCTCTTTCCTTGCACTTTTCCTCTGCCCTCCATTTGTTAGGCTTTACAGCACCAGCTCCAGCCTCAGCTCCTCTACTAAAATTGTCAACAGCAGTCTCCTTGGCCCAGGTTGTTCAGTGAGACTAGGGTTTTATACCTTTGGAAGTAGTTCTTGTAGCAAAAATGCTTCTTGCTGTTTTCCAGCTCTGGCGTAACACACCTATTTTGTATGCAAGAATTCATACCGAGCTCAGTATCTTTGATTCTTATTCCTTCTCACCATTTACATGGAAAATGTAAATCTTACCCCTTCCCCACCCACTCTTTGCTAGCAAACTTGCAGGGTGCTTATTGGTGCATGTGCACACAAAGGCAGATTATGTGGGGTTTTTTGCCTTGGGCATCCACAGTATTCCTTAATAGTTTGAGCTACGTGAATCAGCCTGGATGAAAAGCCCTTATTCTGCTGCTGAGGAGGACACATTCATGAGACAGGAGTGTCTTCCTTGTCTTTCTGCTTACTTCATATATTGAAATATGTTTTCATAAACTTTGCTCAGTGACACCAGACAGAACGTTGCAGTGCAGGTGGCAAAGTCGAATTGCAAAACACGTTGGTTTGCCAAGGGACAAAGCTGGGGAATACGGTGTCAGCTCTGATTTATTTTCTGTAAATGATCCTGCTGATTTAATGCTGAATTGACCCCTCTGAGATTTGCATTTAAAAAATTCTTTCGGTGCAGGTTATTGGAGTAAACTCGAATTCATTATCTAAGGAATTCAATGTTTGTGTAATTTACAGAGTTCTTTTAAGTCCATATGTGGTCTTATTGCATATATAAGTGTCCTAAGTCCTTGAATTTGTTCCATGTCTGCTTTTGTCCTGATTAGGTGTCTGTTTTGTTTGGGTTTAATTCTTCAAGGGCAAGAGCTTTTAATAAAAATGTGAAGAATTTTAGAAGAGCTGAAATTGTGGTTGTTGTTTTCTGAAGTGGTTGAGCTTAAAGGAATCTTAACTGGTCAGTTTTGGACTCTGTAACAAAATTAGCAAGCAATTTACAAAAAGTTATTCTCTGTTCTAAAAGGAACTGCCAAGATGTGCTTTTGGCTGGGTAAGAAGGAGCAGTATTCAGTGGAAGGGGCACAGAACCATTTTTCCTGTTTCAGTTGCAAAAATTGTGGCTAATGGTTTTTTATTTCCTTGTGTTTTTATTTCAGCCAAGACAACATCCTTTTATACTGCCTCCTATGCATGTCCAGTGTGGAGAACACTACACTGAAACACATAATTCACAAGGTACTTAGAGCATATATTTTCCCTTTAATGTACTTCAATTTTATGTGTATGCAAAGAAGCTCCTAAGCCTTATATCCAGATTTATAATGCCATCATGGTCAAATGGGAGCTGCTGCTGCAGGAGAACTAGCAGTTTTATAGTTAATGTTGCAGTAAGTGTTCTGTTTGAAGTCCAATTCTAGTTTTCAAATTTCCCTAAAATATCTGCATGTGATTATATGGACCTTAAACTTGGTATTCCAGTTCAGTGAACTGAAAAAATAATTTCTAAAGGGAGTATGATGGCTGTACTCAAAGGCAGTGCCAGCTGGGGCCAGGGAGAGAAACCGAGTGAGGGAAAAGAAGACAGCAAAAAGCTTTTGCTGTAGGAGAAATCATAATGTCCTGTCCATGAAACTGTATCTGTGGAGAACCTTTTCTGCTGATTTTTCACCACCATCTGCCTGCATTGTTAGCCTTACAGACACGAGGAGGGTTAACTATTTTCACGCCCATATTTGACAAATAAATTCTTTAAGAGGTTGTGCCAGGTTACTTTGATCAAGTCTGGGAATGGAGCCCAGCCCCTAAACAGCTTGAGACTCACACCCTTAACCACCCTACCTTTTGGAATACACGTAGCCAGGTCTGTTAGGCTGCTGTTCTTTGAAATTTGTGAGAGGTACAGCTGAAGTACTCTTACCAGCAGAGGAGCTCTCAATCATACCTGTTAGTGTTTTCGATTGTGGTGTCTGACTATTTTTAAGGCAGAATTTGGGAAGTTTTGAAAGGAGCCATTTAGTAGAGTTCCTTGCATACAGTAGACTTGACTTAGTGGCTACTACTGTTCTACTGTGGAGGTGAGGCTGTGAAGAATATTCTCAATTTTAGAAGAATTGTAAAATTCTCTTAGTTTTACAACAGACTTTTCTATATTTTGAAAGAACTAGCAGATTTCAGAGTTTGGTAGTACTACCCTTCTGTTTCAAGATTTTCAACAGGGACAGACTTCCAGTAAAGTTGTGATCCAGGATATGGTCTTTATTGTCTTGCTTTCCTCTCAGGGCTTTGCTGAAGCATTTAACATTCTATAGTGCATCTGCAGGGTGGTTTGTTTTTTGGGTTTTTTTTTCCTTTTTTTTTTTCACTGAGCTTTGATCACTCAAATGTGTCCTACTTCAGATCCTCAAAACTGTTGATTGGTCTAAAGTAGGATTTCCAATTTCACAGTCCTCTGCTACTCTAAATCTCAGATAGCCATGTATCAACAGAAGAGACAAGAAAATTTTTCAGGTTAACCATATGCTTGCAGTGCTGGAGTTTTAAGGTGCCAGCATCAGTGAACCCTTTCACGATGGTAAGGGAGGAGATGCCCCTTTATTCTTCCTTGCCACCTCAGGCAAAAATACTTCCTCTCTTTCCCCTTTCATGTTTCCCACACGGATCTGAACTACTACCATGTTTTGCTAAGCGTTGGTAATGTTTATGTTGGTAGCTTTGCTTTAGTTCTATATTGATGGCTCAAGGATGCTCCCAAGACCAAACATTCCCTGCACTTGTGCACTAAGCTGTCTCTGTACTCACTGGTGCAGAATGCATTTGAAGCTTTGTTAGCAGTGAATAAGTCCTTGTGGGTTAAAATTGTCAACATTTCTCTCTCTACTCTACACAGATAGCATTTTCCATGGAAATGAAGAAACTTTCTACTGTAGGTCTCAGACCAGTTTGGATAGGTGTCCAATGGACTTCAGCTACTTGAATGGTAATGGACCCAATGGGAGTGTATGCAGTGCCCACAGCATGAACTCCCTCAATCGCTCGCAGAACTTCATCCAGGCATCTCCAATGTCCTCAAATCTGAGCATCCCGGGGAGTGACATCATGAGAGCAGACTATATCCCCAGCCACAGACACAGTGCAATCATCGTCCCGTCTTACAGGCCAACTCCAGATTATGAAACTGTCATGAGGCAAATGAAGAGAGGGGTGATCCAGATGGACAGCCAAAGTCAGTCTTTGAGAAATCTCAATATTGGAAACACACATGCTTACAACCAGCCAGAGGACCTAGTTTACAGCCAGCCTGAGATTCGAGAGAGGCACCCTTACACGATCACCTACGGGCCCCAGGGGGGTGCCTATAACAAACCCGTGGCCCCGTCTGACCAAATGAACCCCAACAATGCTGCCCAGAATAAGACAGCAGCCAGCGCCATATCCCACACGGTCAGCACCCCAGAGCTGGCCAACATGCAGCTGCAGAGCGGCCAGAGCTACAACACCACCCACATGCTCAAGAACTATCTCTTCAGGCCCCCGCCTCCGTACCCACGCCCGCGCCCCGCCACCAGCACGCCTGACCTGGCCAGCCACCGGCACAAGTACGTCAGTGGCAGCAGCCCTGACCTGGTCACCCGCAAGGTCCAGCTCTCAGTGAAGACCTTCCAGGAGGACAGCTCGCCCGTGGTGCGCCAGTCACTGCAGGAGGTCAGTGAGCCCCTCATGGCCGTGAAGCACCACGCGGCCGTGAACAAGCGCCACAGCCTGGAGGTCATCAGCAATATGGTGCGCGGCATAGAAGCCATGGCCCTGAAAACTTTAAACGCCCCCCTGCCGCGCAGGACAGGTCCCTCACTACCACCACAAAAAGACGTTTTCCGATGCCACAATGCTGATACACAGCAGCGAAAGCGAAGAGGAAGAGGAAACGCAGGAATCTGTGTCCCGGATAGCAGCCCTCCACGAGAACATGGAGTACAGCGCTCAGCTGCAAGCTGCCTTGGCTAGAATACCAAATAAACCTCCCCCAGAGTATCCCGGGCCTCGTAAAAGTGTCAGCAATGGAGCGCTGAGGCAGGACCACGTTAGCATTTCTGTGGCTGTAGCCAGGGCCAAGGCCATGAGGCCAGGGCCTTCCAAAGCCATCAGTGTCTCTCGAACTGATCAAGTGGCAATAAATGGCTCTTCACTGGGGCCCTCTATCTCAGAGCCTGACCTCACCAGTGTGAAGGAGCGGGTCAAGAAAGAGCCGGTCAAGGAGAGGCCTGTGTCTGAAATGTTTTCTATCGAGGACAGCATTATAGAAAGAGAGATCATGATGAGGGTAAGTGCCTTCCTCTGTTGCGGTGGCTTCTTGGAAATTAGTAATCACACAGGTCAACTTCCATGCCAGAAATCTGTTGGGTCAGTAAACTGCAGGGAACGTGTGGGTGGGAAGCTGTGGATTTGCTTAAAGTTGGGAAATGTGATATTAAGTGCCATATACAATTTGGTTTTGTGGGCTGTCAAGGGGGTTGATCCCATGCACTGCTTGGGTTTGTCTGTTTTGTCAGCTGTGGCTCTTTGGCTGGTGGCCAGACCTGTGTCTGACCCAGCTGAGGATGCCACTGCCCTGGCAGCAGTGCTGGCTGGAGGTGGGTGGATGGCAGGGCAGGCATCTGGGGATGAGGAGACTGATGGCAAATCCCCCCTTGATGCCTGCTTCCCTTTAGGATTTGAGGGCAGGGCGAGTCTGGAATACGTTTGCCGAGATGGGTGGGAGATTGTGATTTTGGCACTGGTGTTTTATTTGTCCTTTGCAAGCGTGTCAGGTGAAGTATCACAAAACATAATGGCAACTCAGGATCTTTTTCAAATGATCTTTAATTCCCTTCCTGCCACTTTATGTAACATAGTTCTCTGAATAAAACCCTGGTAGCCCTAGAACATGGATTGTCGGTTTTGCCAGTAACTGAGGAACCGGATATCTAAATAGAGAAGCAGCAGATGTAGAGGCTGTGTGGTTGAGCATCTGGATTGTTTATTTTGTTGAAAATGCACTCAATTATGAGAAGTAGGGTTCTGTTAAACTTGCAACAAATTTAAAATAAGAAGTATTTAAAGGCAATGACAGAAATATGAGGGGTGCTTACCCCTTAGTGCCCTATATATATACCTGGTGTAGTGCTGTAAGCAGTGCAACTGCAGTCACAGAAACCCAAGTGTATGCTGTAGTTCTCATTTTCAGCACTGAGGTCTGAAACAAAAGCAATTCCTGAAATAAATTACTAAAGCTCCTAAATGGTCCAATGCAGAAAAGAATTTGTAGTGTACTAGACCAATAACTCGCTAGATTTAAATACTACTGTATATTCAAAGACATTTTCTGAACATATCCGTTGCTGTTCTTGTCCATTGGGAATCCTTATGCTGATGTAACTGTTAGCAATACAGCCCTAGCTACTAAATTGGGACATGGAGACTGAGTTTAGCCCTTGACAACTCCTAAATGTAAAATAGAAAGTAAAAAGGAAAAAAGTGAAGTTAAGGGGTAGCCTCAGGATTAAGCTTTTACAGTGGTTTCAGCCTCGATCAGGAACCTTGACATTTGTGGACCTTCCTTTTGTCAGAGGAATCAGTTGTGATATTAATGGTACTTTGGTGATCTTGATCTGTTAAGCACAGACTTTCTTCTGTTTCACCTTTGAAGTAGTAAAAATTAAATAAAGTTCCCAAACAAAGGGAAAATGCTTGCATTTTCCTGCTTTCACAAAGTATAAAAAGGAGCCAGAGTTGGTTTGGATGTTTGGTTTTTTGCTTAGTGCTCTGGAGGAACTCAGTGGTGAGGAAAAATCTCACAAGCTTTTGAAAAGTCAAGGCATATGCATATGTCTGAGGGCATTCAGGATCCATTGTGTGTTTCTAGGAGCTGAGCTTGGCCCATCTGGTGACCACAGGTTCCATATGTGTGCTGAGAACCAGGCACCCCTTCTGCTTATTCCTCCTTCCAAAGCCAGCAGAAAGAGCTGTTAAGGAAATGGAATAAAATATTCCTAATTTGGGCGCTTCTGGAGATGCTCTGTCTTTTTTGATGCTTCAACTCCCAGTGGCATAAGGAGGAGGCAGCAGGATGAATTTAAAATTCATGCTCTGGTTCTCCATGTCATACCATAATATGATTCATGAATATGATAAATAATATCCCTCCCTGGCTGCTATTGCGTTCAGTTTCTGGGACATGTGAGCTCAGTTTTTAGTGCAGAATATATCACGGGTGCTGTTTGAAACACCATAAAAGCTAAGTGCATCAGAAGACTTCTCATTTTAAGCATTATCATCACAGAAGAGCAACAATGGCCTGTGTTTTAGTGTTTGTTGTTATAGATTGAAATTATTGCTTTTCAAAAGATGCCCCAGGTATCTTGGCTTTGGTAGTGCTACTTTAACGTAACAGGGTGATGCTTTGTGTGTCCTGCATCCAGCATAATGTCTGCAGGAAAATGCTTGAGATTGTATTTGTGTGTCTTTTGATGGCATGTAAACTGTATTACATGCTGGGATTGCTTCTTTGAAATTAAAATTCTGTGCTCATGTAGGAGCAGGCCTTTGAGGAATAACAGGAAGAATAGAGGTTGTATTTGAATTTACGATGCTAATGGTGATCATCTGCATTCCTTGGCCAGAGAGTTGCAGATTTTGGAGATTAAAAAAACATTCCAGCATTTTACTGGCATTATAAATAATCACACAGAGATGAAAACGTGCCTTTTCTTGCCAAAAGAATCTAGAAAAGCAGAAGATGGCAGGCCTGGAGGCCCAGAAGAGGCCCTTGATGTTGGCAGCACTGAACGGACTCTCAGTTGCTAGGGTTCCAGTGCCGGAGGACAGCCAGGATGAAGTCACCAAGGTGCCAATGGATGAGAGGGTAAGATGCAGCCTCACGAAATGTTGCTTGTTCTCTTTGTTCCCAGCTGAATGAAGTATCTAAAATACTAAAATCTGATTTAAAATGTGAAAAAAATTTCTCTTATAAGTTTTCAGAGCCATTAATGCAAAAGGTCTGTGGCTAACACTGTATGTCTTTGAATGCAGGCAAAGAATCAAATGTCTTGAATATTTAGTGAAGTCAGTGAAAATGGAGGCTGTTCTCTTTCACCTGATTGTGCAATGTCATACAAGATCAATCTGTAAATCTAACG
This sequence comes from Geospiza fortis, assembly GCF_000277835.1. NCBI lineage: Eukaryota > Metazoa > Chordata > Aves > Passeriformes > Thraupidae > Geospiza > Geospiza fortis. Next base: position 3,308,618 of record NW_005054299.1, read on the forward strand.
CTTTACACATTTTTCACTTGATGAGGCAAAGTTCTGCAGTGCTCACCCACAGAAAATGTCTTTCATGTTCTGATATAGATGAAGAGTTTGGTTAATGTCTCTAATGGGATTAAATTTTAGAAAAAAGAAGTTGTTTGCCTCCTGATGTTTGCACACACGGGGGGGTGTGTGTGTATATGGAATTTCAGATATTAAAAACAGTTGCTGCTGTTAAGATTTGAGAAGCAAATTTGCAAAGAACCTTTCTGGTTTTCTGGATAGAAATTTGCAGCCTTGTGTTTTCTGGCACCCATGGAGTAGAACTTCACCTCCACATTGTCTGTATGTGGGATTGTGTTCAACCACAGGCATTGCATCCTTGTGAGTTAGGCAGTATTTTGAAAATGTGGGCCATGTCACACTTCTTGCAGTACGATCTTCTTCCTGGAAAAAAAAATAAAATATCTATTATGTTGAAATCATATATTCATACCAAAATTCTTACTGAACCAAGATTATTTAGCACAGGTTTGCCTTTTATGCTATCAGTCTTCAAAAACGTGGAAGTGGAATGTAAAACTGTAAAGTTTGCCAGTGGTTTCACTTGGTAGAAATAAGTGTGTCATATTTCCTCAGATAACTACAGGAGAAGTGAGTGAGAGAATGCTATGGCTGTGTATTGGAATTCAAAGAATGGATGGATGGGTCTAGTGGTGAGTGTTGTTCCCAGAAGCATTAATGGGTCGGTGCTCCTTTCTGTTAAATCCTAGTGCAAAATCTTGAGGAGGAAGCTGGAGGAGGGGATGGTGTTTACAGAATACGAGCAGATTCCAAAGAAGAAGGCAGATGGGATCTTCACCACTGCTGCCCTGCCTGAGAACACAGAGCGCAACCGCATCAGGGAGGTCGTTCCTTACGAGGAGAACCGAGTGGAGCTGGTGCCGACCAAAGAAAACAATACAGGCTACATCAATGCTTCACACATAAAGGTGAAGGCTTGCTTGAGTTTTGCTTGCCAAATGAAGGTGTGCTAAAGCTTTGTTTGCATTTCTGGCTGCACAGCAGCATCCTCTGTACCTCAGGAGTTTCTGAAAAGGTTTAGGATGCATCGTTATTCCTTTTTGTGTCACTGTGGGCATCTCTAAAGTCTCCTATCAACTAACATGCATAAGTTGATTTAACTGCTGGAGACTGGGAAGTCATTTTAGAGAGGCATCCTGGCTTTTTTGTGCCCACCTCTGCCAGCTTGTTGTGGAAGGATTTTGCTGGTTAGTGTAGAAAGAGGTGCCATGTTTCTCAACCATCATGAGAATGCATTAGATCAGCCCCAGTACCTGCAGTGTGATACAGCAATGTTTTAAAGTATGCACTGACCTTAGCAACGATATCCCTGCATCTCTGACTGGGAACTGCATTGAACTTCATGTTTCAAATTATATTTTGAACAAGAAATTTCAGATTTCTTGTTAATTCAATGTAGAAATAATTAAAGATACAACCTGACTGTTTTTACAAGCATGGTCAGTTTTAACAGTGAACTATGCTCCAGTGACTGCAGATGCTTGTTTTTCTTTAAGCTTCCAGCAGTATTTGCAAAGTCCTCTGCTGGCTTTTACTGTACCCTGAGAGAAGTAACAGAAATCCTCTGCATCAGATGACAGATATTGTTGTAAGAGAGGGTTTTCTGTGTTTTCTCATTGTCAAAATCCAAATTAAAAAGAAATAATTCAAAAATAATGAATAAAACATCCTGTTAAATTAATATTTTCCTTGAGTTAAAGCCTTTTAAAAGTTTAAAGAGACTTGCTGGCCTTGGCTGTGATTTACCATGTTAAATCCTGGTGATTCAAATCTGAATTTTTTATCTGAATAATTTCTGAACCAGGATCCTGGCAGTTTGTCACATCTCTGCATAGCCTGGTAGGAAGCAGATACTGAGTTTTTGCATAATCAGACATTGCTATGATGGTCAGTTTCTGAGCCCCAAATTTTCTACCTCAAAGTAGGTGGAGAAAAAGAAGATATTCCTAAAGGATGCTATTTTCCCTGGCTAGTTTTGAGCACACATTTAATCTTGTGTGTCACTGTTGGACACAGACACATCTTGTGTCCATGGAGCACCCAGGACCAGGCAGCAGTGCTTTGATGCCTGACAGACAGAGGGCCTTGGCAGGGTTTCCCTCCTGCACTTGGAGCAGCGCTTTCAGAAGCCAAGCAGATGTGCTTTTGCTTCGAAGGTGAAATTGCGTCTGTGAAATTTACCTCAGCAGCACAGTGTGTGCCTGTGTTTTCAGCCCAATGTTTAATTTTTAATTTCCTGCAGTTAGGGCATTAGAATGCAGTAAACATTCCAGGCATCCCATTCCCTTCAGACTATTTATGGGCCTTTCATGTCATGTGCCAGGAGGCTTGGACCAGGAGTCAGTAGACGATGAAAACTCCTCTGTCATCCTGATAAGATCCATGCCTGGAGGATTCCAGCTCCCACTGCTTGGTCTGCAAGCCCCACATTTTAATTCTCTGCATATTTATCATGGATCATTGCTGTTAAGATACAAAGATCATCATCTATACCAAAGAGAAAAATTGTAATTAAATTTATGAAGACTAAGCACAAAGGTTCTTAAGAGCACTTCATCTGACTGGCTGTGTCAGGTCAGTATTGACTTAAAAAGCTCAGTAAGGCTGTACCAGCACTCATGGCTGCAGACCATCAGTCCAAGTGCAGCATGCTCCTTAGGGCTGTGCAGTCTGTATTAATTCTCATCTAGTACAAGAACTTAAGAAGTCTGCCAGCCTTGGTCTTGCTGTTTTTAACCATCATTCAAAAAAGAAAATGCTGCATAATATGAAACAAAGAGAAGGAGCTGTTGTAGAGGGTCAAACAGTTTTCAGTGAGGTGAGAAACTTGTTATCATACAAAAACTATGTTATTTACAGGTGTAAACCCCCAAGCATCTCAGATTAATAAACAGTTGTTTGTCTAATAAATAAATAGATTTTATTTCTGAGAATGTATTCAAAGACTTGTACCTCAAATACAGTATGTGGTTGAACCTGTCAGAATTATTGATTGTTCCTCGTAGCGTAGTCTGCCAGTACATTGATATTTATGGATGTGTCAGCATTTTTGTTGTAAATCTTCTTCTCTGGGATTTATAACTTTGGGAGAAGTGGCTCTGGGCTATTAAACAGAATTAGGAGGCCTTAGCCTGAGAAGGAAAAATATTTCAACTTTCCAAAATAATGAGTTTGGCTGGTTCTTCTGGTAAGCATATTTTTGAAATGATATGTAGTAGTTCTAAAAACACTTTGGTTTTTTTACCTAAAATGTTAGAAAAAAGATTCTCTAAGCTTTTTCTGATGTATAGCAAATTATGTGTCATAAAATTATGATTTTTCTTAATACACAAGTGATTTTTTTAACTGCCTCTGTCAGTTAAATGAAGCAGTGTTTTATACTTGGTAACAGCAAAGTAATGCTGGCTTTGTTCAGGGCACTACAGAATTTACAGTCTGTAAATCTGTATGTTAATGCTTTGAAAAGAATTTCATTACCTGTCATGCAAATACACAAATACTTCTGTAAGATGTGGTTGCCAAACCAGTTGGGTATTGGGAAATAGATTTACAAGGCTACAGCTTTGGGTAATTTTAAATTTCTCATGGTGTTTGAAAGCCATTTGGTGTGCTGCATTTACTCTGGTAGTTTTCAGGTTCTGAACTGAAAAACCCAAGATGAGTAAAATCCACAGGTTTTTTTATTTGGTTGGTTATTGGGGTTTTTTTTTGTCTATATGATCCAGATGCAATGGCAAGAAAGAGGGCATTTAGACCAAAGCTTTATGGTTATGGGCATCAAGACAGGACATGGAAGCACTGAAGGTTAACACTGAAGATTATGTTTTGTCAGATTTGCTCTTATCAAAAAGATGATTTTTGTTCACAGTTTTAACCAAAAGTAGAAGAACAAAGATTTCAGTGCAGTTTCTTTTGTTTAAAAGGCAGTTCTGGCACAGACACTGCTGAGAATTCAGGCACTGACTGGTTGTTTCTTTTTGCCTTTCTCCCAGGTGACTGTAGGTGGAGAGGAGTGGCACTACATTGCTACCCAAGGGCCCCTGCCACACACATGCCATGACTTCTGGCAGATGGTGTGGGAACAGGGGGTGAATGTTATAGCCATGGTCACAGCTGAAGAGGTATGTGAAATCACAGAATAGTTCTTTCTGATGTGAGCCAATCTCCTGTTATCATCACTTCCCACTCCAGTAACCTGTTTTTCCTATCAACATCCCCTTTTCCTCTGGCTCTGTTTGAACATATGCCTGTACTGCTCTCATACTATACTTCCAACTTCCTGACACTCAGTTTGGCAAATGCTGAAGTGAAACAGGCAGGAGCCCTCCTTCCCCCTGCTTGGGCCAAGCCAAACAAAGATGTTTCCATTGGAATGTGGGAGCACTGAACTTGCTCCTGGTTAAAATGACAGAGATTTCCACACCATCCAAGGCCAATTCTGTATACCATCACTCTTATCAACTGAAAAGAGACCAGAAGCTGTTGTTTCCATAGAAGTGTCCGTGAAAAAAAAGGCAAAAAAACCCCAAACAAAAGCACCCCACAACTTTTTATTCTTATGCCAAGCAAAGCAGTTATTTCTATTGTAATCCAAGAACTATGTGCTATGTTGTAAAAACTGGCACATGCTGTTAACTAACACCGCATTCGGCTTCGTGCCTGACTGCTTTCAGCAAACACAGGGAGTAGCAGAGCACATCGAGTCACTGTCCAGTTCCCAAGGCTGATCAAGAACAGACACTTAAAAGCTGCTAGAGATTCTCCTTCTAATTAAAGGAGAGTCTTCCCCAGGAGGAGAATATTCACCACGGTGTTTTAGGCAGTAGCTGTCTTTTGTCGCAAGACAAGAGTCTTCAAGTAGTTTTACACTTAAAAGTATTACACTGCTGAGAGGTTTAAGTTTTAATGGGTATTTTCTTAACTTTGTGGGATGCTCCTTACTCTTCCAGTGCTTTAAAATAAGAATATTTGGCTTATCCAGAGAGATTTATGCCCTTTGCTTGTAGAGAATTGCAGAAACTAATGGCTTTTTGTCTTGTTTTGTTATCAAGGAGGGAGGAAGAAGTAAGAGCCACCGTTACTGGCCTAAACTGGGCTCTAAGCACAGCTCAGCCACCTATGGGAAGTTCAAGGTGACAACCAAGTTCCGCACGGACTCTGGCTGCTTTGCAACTACTGGTCTGAAGGTCAAGCATCTTCTCTCTGGACAAGAGAGGACAGTGTGGCATTTGCAGTATACTGACTGGCCAGACCATGGGTGTCCAGAAGAAGTCCAGGGCTTTTTATGTAAGATTCCTTTATTTTGCATGATAAATCAAGAAAAGGATTGCTCACGCTGGATTCAGTTCACTGGACCTAGTTACAGCTGGGACAGATATCAAATGGTTCTTGTGGTGTACACAGGCCTCAACTAAGTTATACTTTTCTGCAATTTGGAGGGGAAAAAAAAGAAAAAAAAAGTGGTATTCCAGAGGTAGGAGCTAAAGTGATTAGCAGGAGGAAAAATCCAAGGCAAGCAGCAGTGCCAAAAACTCAGGAAATTTTAATTAATAGGGTACATCGGTTGGCCGATCTGTTGGTGTAACTTACTGCCATTTCCCAACTACTTCTTGAATGTGGAGATAATAGGCTGTACACACTTAGAAAGGTCCGAGTGAGAGGATCAATTGCTATTGAAATAAGATGCATCTCCTCCAGTTTTACTTTTTGCAAAAGAGCATGTGTAGTGCCACCCTTGTAACCACAGGTACCCAGGCAATGCTCAAGGGCCTCCCCAATTACATATGGTCCTGGCTTGTGCTTTTCTGAAAATACATCAATTATATTCATCTGTAATATGTCAATAACAATTCCTGATTCTTACCAAGTAATAAGCACTCCCATATTAAGTAATAGGAATTCAACCATTATTTAACTAAAGACACATCTCTGGCAGTACAGTGGGGAATGATGCAGCAATCTTTAAATTACCACTGAAGAGTCTGTACATGGTGTACTGATGTGTTGGAGATGCCTGTCATCTTAGTTCCTGAAAGCTTTGCAGCTGCAATGTTGCTCTGTGGCAGCTAAGTCCTCTCTCAGGAAGATCCATTAGTTCCTCTTCAGTCTTGCCACAGCTCCGGTCCTTTAGTGATGCATTCTCCTTTGCATGGTACACACTGGATGTAAATAGTGCATCCTCCTTTCCCCAGATCTGTCACCAAGGCAAAAAATAAAAAATTACATTTCAGCTTCAGCAAAGGAGTACCAGGGAATCTGTCTTCAAGGAAAAGCTATTGCCCAATTCCTCGTTTGTTTCATCCTTTGTTTCTCATACCCTGTAGCTGTGTTTGGGCATGGCACTAATTGGAACCCGATTGTCCCCATTTCCTCTCTCTCATTGTTTGCCACCACTTAGAGTCCCATTTCCCTGTGTGCATTGAAATGCAGCTTTTCTGATGTTGGTAGGCCTCCAGCCCCATCCTGCCTGTGGGGAGAGGACAGCTGGGGCTGCAGCGCCCTGACACCAAGGGTCAGAGTAGGAGAGCTCAGCTCAGGTCTCACTTCCCACTTGGAGTGCTGGGAAGCTAAGTAAGCTTTCAGCATGTGAGGTTCTCAGCATGCTGTGACAGCAGGGTGTGTTGAATGATGCTAGGACAGCCACACAAGGCAGCTGTTCCTGAGCTCCTAGCTTTCTACAAATGGCTTCAGGGAAAACAAAGCAGTGATCTCCCAGAAGGGCCTGTAGCTACTGAGAAACAAACTGGGCAGAGAGAGGGAGGGGAGGCCATTCTGTCAGAGTCTAGAAGGGAGAAGGAAGACAGGAAACAAGGCAGATGGATCCTTGCTTCCCATGTGATACTGGTTTTGACAGGCAGTAGTTTCAATGGGACTTAGCTGTTGTTTGCCTGTTAATAGCAGGAATTGCTGTAAGTAATGTTTAGAATCATCTGCTTAGGGGACCTGGAGATTTACAAGGGGGAAAACAGAATTTAATTCTTTCCCCCTCCCCTCCTAATTTTTACATTTAGAGATGTAGATGTTTGCAGCCTTGCCTGCTTTTTCCCCTTGCAGCTTACTTGGAGGAGATCCAGTCGGTGCGTCGGCACACCAACAGCGTGCTGGACAGCAGCAACACCTGCAACCCTCCCATCGTGGTGCACTGCAGTGCAGGCGTGGGGAGGACTGGCGTGGTGATCCTGACAGAGCTCATGATTGGCTGCTTGGAGCATAATGAAGTAAGTCAGCTTCCTTTGCAAACCCCCAGCTTATCCCTTGGCTAACTGGCTACATTCCTCAGGTTGAAATTAAAAGGCATTGAAGTGCTTTCTTTCTGTTATGTCTGTGAGCAAGACAAGGACCTTAAATGTGATGGGCAAAGATTCCCCATGGCAGGTTACTTGCTATAGTTTTCTGTATAGTTGATATTATTTTTTATTAGGATTATTTTAATATAGTCAAAGTTAGGGCCTTCTTCCCTCTTTTAAGAATTTAGTCTAGCTGTATTTAATTAAAAGTTCAGAGATAGTGTGTTTACGAGCACTACCTGACAGAGGCTAGAGAATAATGTCCTTGCTCTTTTGACTGAAGTTTTCTGCTCTCTAAATTCTCTCCTTGGGCTCCTTCCTCTCTCTTGTAATCTCACCTACAATGAAACTTAGCTGTGTTTAAAGAATAAGTGTATTTATGTATTCCTGTGGGGAATAGGGCTTTAGGGTTGCAGCCAGCATTATGAGTAACACAGTCTGGAGTTAGGAACAAGTGCCCCAGTAGAGCAGCCATGGGTAACAACTTAATTTTCATCTGTCACTGGGAAACTGTCTAGGAGGAACATCACATCTTGACTAACAATGTGCCACACACTTTGCATGACATTTCCAACTGTGGAAACCAGGGGTTTCTCTTGCCAAAGAAAATGCTCAAAGACCAAAGCTGCTTGTAGAGATAACAATGCAGCAAGAGTGACAAACAGACATATATCATCTGCCCTTTCCAATAATCAGCCACTGGGTGAGTTCAGGGAAGACTGAGGACTCCAGCAGCTCATCATTCTGGAGTTACAAGACCCCTACAGATCCTGGGCTCAGATCAGCTGGGACAAATCTCCAACTCTGCTTGGGCCTCACTGAAGGTGAAGCTGTCCTGTAGATATGTGTCACAGGTGACACTTTGTTCTTTTGCTTTGTATTTGGGGGAGAAAGGGAAAAGAAGAGGTATCTTGACCAAGAAAGGACCCACAAGGATGTGGTTTGGGAATCCAGCAGCCTCCCACTGCTGACTGCTGCTCAGTAGCTGCTCCAGAGTGGCTCCAGCTCTTGACCCTGGTTGTCTTTTCCTTATGCACTGACGCATGGAAGTGACTGCTTCTGTTATTCACATGGCAGCCACGAAATTTCTGCTTTCCTCTCCAGAGGAAAGCTGGAGAGTTAAAAGAGCCATCCTGAATTGCTTGTGAGCATCAATGTAGCTTTACAGCACCCTCTGCATGTGCACAGAAGCAAACTCTAAGGGGCTGTGCAACAGAGTCTGGCCACCTCTGCTAACAGAACTCAGTCTGTGGTTTACAGAAGTCACCCATTGGGCAAAGAGTAGCTTTGCCACCTCAACATCTAAGCATGGGCGTGAGCCTTGACATCATTCATATGAGGTTTCATCAACTTCACTAGGACTTGATGGTAGTGCTCAATAATAAGGGATTTCACTGGTGTCCCTTAATTAAAGTATTCTTTTGTCTTGATTAATAATGAAAATCATCATTAACAATAAATACAATTTTCATTAAGGGCTTTGTTTCTCTAGATTGTACCAAGCTAAGGTTTTTGATGTGTTAAAACATAATTTAAAAAAAAAGATTAAAAATCTTGACAGTATGTTTTCAGTTTGTGACAGATTCTGCAAAGAGGACTTCCTTTTCATTTGTTTGTTTTTTACTAGAATTGGTTGGGGTTTTTTCCTGAAATAAAATTAATTCTCACTTAAAATATTTTAGTCTTAGGAACTGGTTTTCACAGAAGTGTTCTAGCAAGTAAATGCATTAACATTTTAGCAGTGAAGAAAAATCATGAGGGAGTTTGAAAATTTTGATGAAGAGCATTTTGGAATGCCTGCAGCAGTGCTGGAGCAGAAACCAGAACTCTTGAGCCTGAGGTTTCAGGTTCAGGTAAGAAGCCACGTTTAATCAAATTCTGTACAGCTTCAGTCACTGTGGCTTCTGGGCAATGGCTGGTTGAGTCTAAAGCTGTATCTCATTGCAGGGATAGAGTTTCAGTAACTGCTGCATGGCAAGTAAATGTCACATCATTACATCCTTACTGCTGTAGACACGTAGTACAAGAAAGTAATTGAGAACCCACTCTATCAACTTTTAGTCCGGACTTGGCACTGGGACATTAACTCATGATTGCATCTGCAGCATGCTTTCACATGGTAGAGCTTTGGTTTGGGAAGCAGAAATAAGTAGCATTTTTGTTTGTTCTGTTTGCAAGTCCCAGCTTAGCAAAGCATTAGGTGTATTTTTTTTTCTTTTTTATTGACATGTACGTTGTAATGAAGGTGAATTTAGGGATTCTCCTTACCTGGAATCCAGCAAATACTAAGCTGGCTATAAATAGTGAGACTGGATAGGCAGGATGGAGTTTTCTTCCGTTTCTGAGATAAGGCAAAGCCATCTCCATTTTGAGGAGGTGCATGGATCACTGTGTGTCCACTAAAAGCTAATGAAAAAGCTGAGAGAGGAACATTATGTGCAGGTCAAGGCTGGCCTGCATTTTTGTTACAGTGCTTCAGGTGAGATCAGGTTCCACATGACTCTGCTCAGCAAGGACCGTTTCATAAGCATCTGAGTCCACAGGGAGGCCTTCTCCAAGTTAGCCAAGTTAACTGGAAAGAGCTTCCATTTTTCTTTGCACCTGTTTGATAATAATATGACATTACTCATCTCAAATATTTACACTCGTTGACTCTCCAGAGATGTCCTTTTATAACAGCTTGTTGGGGTATGTGGCAGAATATTTGGCCTTGTTTTCAGAAAGTGATAGCCTATGAGTTAATACTTGTTTACATGGAATGGAGATTCTGAGTTTTATATATATGGACAGAAATGGATATGCAGCGTGACTTTTATTTTAAACTTTCCAGGAAACTTCAGATATGCCTGGAAGCAGATTCCATGCTCAGTTGGGGCTCCAAGGCTTAGCAGCAATCTCAGTCAAAAGACTTGCTCCTCTTGGTGTTTCTGCAAGCAGGCATTACAAAGTGCAGTTTATGTTGCCTGATAGGGTCGCTGCTCTTCAGTCTTATATCTTGAACTGCTTAAGAACTTCCCCAAAACCAGCTGTGTGTCTTAGTGCTCACGTTTACTGCTGCCATAGAAGGTTTGTGTTCCTCAGCTTGGCTCACATTACACGCTGCTTGAATTTGAGCTGAGCTTCATGGCTCAACAACTTCTCAATAGCTCCTTGTGTACCTGTTGTAACAGATAAAACACAACAGCATCATAGGTTTTTGGCTCCCTAAATGCCAGAAATCTGACGATAGCATCCTAATGAAATGTGCAGTGATTTCTAACGCTTCAACTCATGGGCCTCTGTTTCACAGAGCTCATTTGGTTTTGAGTTCAGACCATTATAGGCTGCGTGTGCCTGCTTAATGGGGTTAGTGCTGTGCCTTCCCAGTGGATTTCCTTATCTGTGCCTACTTACTGGACTTTAGTTCCTGCTGCAGAGCATTTTCATGGCACACATGTGAGTTTCTTTTGGGTGAAACTAAGCTGGAAGATGCCTTCTTAGAGAACCCCTAATATGTCCCAGTGCATATTCAGTAGGTGGCAACAAACTGATGCTGGCCTGGAGTCTGCAAAACACCTATTGTGGATATTGTGTCCTTGTTTCACTTTACAGATCTATTTCTCCTGGAGCATTATTTGCTAACATACACTTGGCTGTGGCAGACCAGATGTTTCTGGGTCTTTTGGTGGCAATGAGTTCTCTTGCCCTTCAGTGAAAGGATCTGTATCTTTGCCTGCACATTTAATTTTTTCCACAGAAACTTTGTCTTCTATAACTATAGTATAGTTCCCTGTGTCAGCTAACTGATATTTGAGACAGTGATTGTTTGATTTAATGAATACACATGCTTCTGCTTTTTTCCCCCCCTTTTCTTTACAGAAAATGGACGTTCCTGTGATGCTGAGACACCTGCGGGAGCAGAGGGTGTTTATGATCCAGACCATAGCCCAGTACAAATTTGTCTACCAAGTGCTCATACAATTCCTGCAAAACTCGAGACTTATTTAATCTTTTCAAACATCCCAGACCCAGCATTGTGGATCTGACTGAACCTTACTGATGAACAAGGGGAACTGCCTTGACAACACTGTGTGCATATATTGCACTTTTTAAAGTTGTCTTGAAAGTAAGGAATGATGGTTCTTTACTAGTCTCCCATGGATTATTTTATACAAGATATAATTTATTTTTCTTGGAATAACTTTTGAATTACTTTCATAACTCATAAAACTTATAGTGACCTTCAAAGTGAACCACATTTGATATGACTGGTCTGCATTGTAACATGTCTGTAAGGAAAGCAATCCTTTGTAAAGGTAGTTTGCTGGCTTCTATTTTGCTACACAGCTTCTGAAACCTACAGTTATTTGGCAGTGGGCTTTTTTCACGTAAGGACCTTCTGGACCCAGTGTGTGGCTTCTCTGGTAAAAGCAAGACCTGCTAGATGTCAGCTACAGCTCTGTGTGAGTGGAAGCTGAGGGTGCACAGCGTGGAGACCTGAGCTCTGCACGTGCAGCCAGGCACGTTACAGAGGGCTCGAGCACAGGACATTGTGAGGACAGAGAGTTTTGGGTGCTAAACTCTTCAAATTCCACAAGAATTACGATTTTAGACTAGTCCTTGAAAAAGTCAATATTGTGTCTTTTTAAGGAAGCCTTTTGCTGCTGTGTGCAACCCATGAAGGGAATCATAAGAAGCAATGTAGGCTGCAGTGCAGTGACCTCCAGCAGGCTGAAGTCAGTGAGTGACTCTTTCCAATAACTGGTGGTCTGAGAGTTTAATAGCAGAGCATTTTCAACCAAACATATCTGGAAAAAAAGCCAAATCAAGCACCTTCTCACCAATTCAACTGAAAGTATTATTGCCTTGAGGCTCACCCTCTGCAGACAAGGAATCTCATTTAAATTAGGCATCTCCAGTTGCCTTAGCCTTCACTAAGTGTGAGCTATTGTTGGGTGGTTAGAGAAGGCGTCAGGCTAGAGAGGTGCCTTGGAGGTCTCTGGACCCAGCCCCACTCACCCCACTGCTGACTTGAAACTTGGATAGGCTTGTCCAGGGACACATCCAGTTTCAGAATTTTCAAGGGTGAGGATTTCACAGCCTCTCAGGGCACGTGATGCAATGCAGTTACTTTGTTGTGGTGAAATCACCTTTCTCGGTATCCCTTCCCCAGATATTTCTAATCTTTTAATCCTACTGTTGCTTTTCTGTTGCATCCCCACCTCCAAACCCTGGTCAATGTACAAAGCCCTAAGCCTACAAGCACTCTTATTTTCAGCACTAAAGGAACTAAAATTAATGGGGAGCTTAAACCAAGGTTCTGTACCAGAATGTTTCTTGAATGTATTTAAAACTGCACTGTGTTGATTTGATGCTCTGCAATACAGGCCTAACATGATGACAAAGCCTCTGGTGAAGACTTGTAACCACCAATAAATGGAGAGGAATTATTTTGCTGTAATAGCTTGACCATGTTCTTTTTAGGGATCAGTTGAGCTTTCAGTCAACTTCAGTTTTCCTCTAATTTTTTTTCCGCCAGTGCCAACATATCTCTTGTTAAATTAGCAGCAACCATTTAAAGTCTTTTCAGCAGCATCTGCATGATAATTGCAGAGAGATGCTTTATATCTGGGAAAAAAGCCAAGGAATAAACCTTGAAGCAAAGTGTATTAAATTAGTTATCTCGTTATAAGTTTTTGAATAATTTCCTAATGATGAATTAAGTTTGAACTCAGAGCTGTCAAGTCCCATTTCTCCACTTGGATGTGAGAAGTAGAAAATCAGGAGGGAAAAGAATCTGTTCCTATGTCTTATTATTCAGCTGCTCTTGGCTGCAATGTGTGTTTCTGCTGCTACAGTGAGCACAGGAAAGTTATTGCATAAGAGAGTGTGAAGAGCTGTGTTTGAAGGGAAGAAAATTAAGCAAATGTTTTTTTATGCAAAGATGCATCATAGGTGTCTTAGAAAAACATTAATTAGAAAAAGGCACTAAAAATCCTTTCCAAATTAAGTCAGTGCCTATTAATGAGCCAAATAAGTGGCCATGTGGTAAGCAGTCATTTCCAATTAACTCCTAATGTGGCTGGTATGGTAGATAGAGGCCAATGTGAGTCACTTTTTCCTTTTCATTGTCAAAGAATGGTAATTTTAAACTTTTCCTTTCATCTGACTTCAATGTATTTTTCCCTGCTAGATTTTATCTTGACTAGATCTGTTAATATCCTAAGTGAATTGGGCTGGTGCATGTCTTCAGAGGTTCTTTTCCAGCCCAGCTTACAAGCAGCCCTCAGCATGCTGATGTTTTATGGTTGAAACATGGTACAGTTTTGTAAGGGAAAAAATGAACCTTCTCACTTTGAACCTGTTGTAGTTTTATCAGGCCAAAATTGCTTGGGCAGTATTTCCTAACCTTTAGGGAGTGACAGGAAAATGCATTTTGCATCCAATTTTCTTAGGCATAGCAGGAATTAACACATGGGCCTTAAAGCAACAGTGCTGTTAAGTTTCTGTCCTGCAGACTTTTAAAGAGCAGAACCCTTGAGGAGAAAAGGACAATTTGGAGTTGCTGTTTGTTGTGTTGCATGTTTTTAACATCAAAGCATAACAGTAGATTGAGACCAGTTTCATCCATTTGGAGTAAAGTCTGGATTGAAAATCTCACAATGATTCATCAATGAACAGAATTTTGACACAAGCAGTCTTCTCCCAGGGCACCAACCTTGCAGTCTGGCATGTTCAGCCTACAATCCCTGATGCTTTCCAAGAGAGAACTTGCAGCAGATGAGTAAGTCTGGCTTGGGCATCCATTGTGTCTGTTTTTCTTTTAGTACACTCTTCAACTGTATTTAACAATCTTTGCTTTTTTAATTTAAACTCTTACCAACTATAGTATTGAGGTGCTGGCATTAGCTTTTTGGTTACAGTTATGGTCTGAGCATTTCATGCTTCCCATTGTTAGAGCAGGGATGGGAGAGATGACAGCTGAGCTGTGGTGCTGCTCAGTGCTCTGGGGATCCTGTTTCTGTCCTCTGTCAGTCACACTGGAGGATGGTGGACATCAGCTGCTCAGGTCCTACTTGTTTCAGGTCCTACAAAGGCTTGTTTAGGCACCTTGTCCTTGACTACCTGAGGAAAGACGAAGCTTGTTCCCACGAACATTTTCCTGTATAGGCATACAGGGGTCCTAAATGCTCAGCCTTATCAGAAGTTCCCTAATCTAATTTTAGCTGGCAAAAGACACATCTCTGAGAGCTTACTCAACCTATTGCCAGCACAGTCCTTGAAGTATATTGAAGTGCATGCTGTACTACTTATTTAAATCAGCTGCCTCAGCTACAAGTATTAAATATTTGCATGATTTCAAAAGCTGGGGGTTTTAAAATTACTTTCTTGTAAACAAACAGAAATGCAAATGGCAAAACATAGACTTACTCATTCTTTTCCAGCCTAAGTGCTTCAATAGTGCTTGTCATGCCAGCCAGGACGTTATTTTTCCAATACCTGCTATGTCTCTGTAGTTCGCAAGCAACTCTAAAAGAAATGTTGATG
>NW_005054299.1:3323510-3341957 GCF_000277835.1 Geospiza fortis
AAAAACCTGTAGGAAAAATTCAGCAGAGCTAACTCTGACAATGCTGCATTTCCAACAGCCGACTTCCCACTGGTCTCCTGGGAGGAGATGATGACTGAATTAGCTGTTGTCAGCCTCACTAACAGTTTGTGGTCTGTGTGCTCAGAAAGTGGAATCATCAGGCTGATCTCTGCTGTAGCAGCTCTCATGCTTCACTGAGGGAGGTCTGAGTTAAATTTTGCTCCTTGTATTAGTGGGTAAAAAAATGCTAGGGTGGCAGCCACTGCAGGTAATAAAGGCCTGCATCACATTGCAGAAGCAAATTCCTGAGCAGGCCATGAGAGGAAGGACTGCATGAAAACAGCCTTTGACCACCCTTCTGCAAAATGAATATAAAGCTGCTGATGTGTACTTCAAGGCATGTCGAGTTTGGGATAGGTTTTGATGCCAGTAAGAGAGAGGCTGCAAGTCCAGAACCCCAAAAGCAATTGTCCCCAGCTCACTCTTAGCCTTCTAGAGTGGTTTCCTTGTAGGATCTGGTGCTTAGGGAGCTATAGATGCCATCTAGGTCTTTAGAGAGAAGGACATTATACATGCAGCTGCTTCCAGGGAATGGGGATTTGAGGAAGGGAACAGATGGCTGTGGGGCAAAACAAGATGGAGGTATTAACCATAAATAAACTAGATTGTTAGATTGTGAAACAAAACAGTGCACAGGTCAAAAAATAGCAGTGTTTATATAAATATTTAAAGTAAATAAATTTAGTCAGTGTTTTTGGAGTGTCTTAGATTACAGTTCCATTGGTTTCTCTCAGCTGTTTTGGCTGGCATTTCTTTGAAGTTTTGTTGCCTGTGCTTTCTGTGCACCCTCACTGAGAGTTTCCCACATGCTTTAACAACAGGACTTTGCCTGCAGAGAGTGAACTGGAAATCACTGAAAATAGGAGCTTCCTCTGGAGAATTCCAGCACTATCTAACAGCAAGGGAAGGACTGCCACTGATTCTCAGTGGCTGGACAGTCAGTTCCAGGTATTTCAGGGGTAGTGCTCCTTGATTAGGCAGGCAGGCAGAAAGGGAATGCCTCCCACAAGCTGTTTTCATGTCAGGCTGGGGGGCACTCCCTGACTTAGACAGTGGCTGGTAGCTGAGGAAGAAATAGGGATGTGTCTAGAAAAGGGTGCTCAGCCCCTCTGGTGCACCTGGCAGCAAACTTTAGGGGCTTCCTGAGGCCAAAGCTGTATCCTGCTCCCTGTGTGTAGTGCCTCCTGATGGATCCTCTTCCATGAATCACATTACCTGCTCTTTGGAAGCCATTTAGTCCTCTGGCCTTCACAATGTCCTGTGCTGGTGAGCTCCATAACTTATAGATTGAATGTATAAGAACTTCCTTTTTGTGTATGTTAAATAAAAGTATTTTCTTGCTTCTGCTTGGTCTTTAAAAGAAAGCAAAAGTAGTACCAGAAACACTGGTAATAGGATGTTTATCCTGTTGAGGTTGCTCCATATGGATAACATATTTTCCTCACTAGTAAAGTACCTTTCTTTGGTTATTTTACAAAGGAAAAAGTTTACATATGCAGATGACTGTAATATTCCCACATGTTATTGTGTGGAATGTGGTAAATGAGATAACATGTTTAAGTTTTATGTCACTGGATTTTACTGTCCTGTTTTACTACAGTATTGTGATGCCTCCAGTTTTATTTGTTCTGTAATTCTGTGCCTGACAGTTTAGCACAAAACAGTGATCTGACTCTCACCACCTCATTGTATGTACACATTTTGTAGAAAAATGAGACATCAGTTATGTGCCCTTCCTGCCCCCAACCCCTCCTGTTAGGGCTGAATGGCAGAATTGTTCTATGCTATTGAAAGCCTTTAAAAAAATAAAAATCTATGCATGCTATTTTATATTCTAATGTATTATTCATATCAGTACATAAGCTTATGCTTGTCAGTTTTATCTTGTGTATAGAACTGATTACTTTTGACAGTATTTTTGCACTGTTTCTTTTCTTTCTCTTTTTATTATAAAAAGTTCTATCAGCATTAATTGACTGCAATAAGTTTTTTACCCCTTTCACTGCCTTTGTGTAAATATTTTCTTATATGCTTTTGCAAATGTGAGAATGTCTTCAGTCACTAAGGTTTTTTTGGTAAGGCTGTCCCTCATATTCACAGTATACAATAAACCATTTTTTTCAAGGAAAACAATGTTTGTGTTATTTTCTGTATCAGCTTAAGGGTTTTGTATTTGCACCTACACTGCTTGAGTTGGTTTCCCATGTTAAACTAATAGGCACAGCCAGGGCCACAGTGAGCTTTGAATAACCTTGTGTAAATAGTAATCCAAGTTTCACAGGGGCAAGGCTCCCACTGGTGCCTCATGTTCAGCTAATCCAATTCTTTGGTGTTGAAGTGTGGTGTGGGCTCTGGACAGACTTGCTGAAATAAAGGTATTATTTCCCAGGACAAGAGTTTATTTGACAAGACAAAGTTAGGATAAAAATAGTCAGCTAGTGCCCTCTTGCTAGGCTTGGCTGTAGTTAATAGGCTTTGGCTTTCTGGAATTGTAGATCTGGTGCAGTTTTATATACTCCAGCAACAACTGCTGGCTGGAGAGCAATGAAAGATTTCAGCAAAATGAGCTGACAACCCCTTGTTCTAGCACTTTTATTTTCAAAGCGGCGCTTACAAGAAAGAAAATACAATGAAGTTCTTAAGTGTGATGTGTTCTTTCTCATCATACTTTATAAACTGTGAAAACAGTAAAGAGGCAGGTAATTTTGTTGTGCACCATATTTCAGTTTTGATGCTAGAAGTTTATAGCTACACTCTTTTTTTTCCCCACCCTTAAAAACACACACTTGCCATTGATCTAAATAGAGAGGGAAAAAATCCTCTTGTTTTGTATATGGGTAGAGAAAGCCAAGTCCTGGACTTTTTCCTCAGAAAGTGTTCCTGTCCCTCTCTTAAAAATAATTGCCGACATATTATTTACAATAGTTGTAATCTACTGGAGGTGAAGGTATTGCTGTAAGGAAATATGAGCTCTCCTCTGCAATAACTCACTTTAACTTGTAAAGGAGTGTAAAAAGACAGAAGTTGCATAGTTCATGTCTTGTGCAAGCCTTCAAGCTCCGACATAGTTGTCAGTATTTTCTGTAAAAGACAAATTGAGCTCTATCTAGGTCTTTGCCGTGATGAATCCTCCTCTGCCAGGAGCAGTGATGGACCTGCAGATTAACTGGTTGAGGGAACATTGGTGCCATTGCTGTAAAATGTACATAATTCATCACCCCATTTCCCCTCTCTCTCAGTTAAGCCACTGCAAATAAAAATGATGCGAGAAAAAAAGGAAATGGGAATGTGTACCAAACACCAACAGAAAAATCAGGGCTTCTGCTAATTTGTCGGATTAAGAAAAACTATTTGGGCAAAAGTACACAAAACTATTGTACCCATTTAAGTGTACAACAGGAATCAAGAGGGGCCAAGACCACTTTATTTACTTTACACAAATAAGATCCACACCAACACCCCTAAAGAAAAAATTGGCCATTTCTGCACATGAGCCATCAAAAGGCATAACCTTTAAGAAACCATGGCTGCTTCCTTAAAAAAAAAAAAAAGGCAATTGTAGATGTGTGGAAGCTAGGCCTACGTGTGTTTGTCATTCCAATTATAGGACAGAACTGTGTTCATACTCTACCGCTTTTCAAAGCACTCCTGAAGGTTTCCATAACAAGGCTTTTTAAATAAAGGTTTGAAGGATTGCATAGATTCAAAGGCTCAGTGGTCCTCTAATTCCTTTTTGATCTCTGAAATGTATGGATGATCTTTCCCATGTGCTACTTCCATGATAGCAATTGCCTATGAAAAGAAAAAAAAAATATTCACACAATTGATTCATATATAACACCAGGCTATAAATACTCTCTTTAGAGGTTTGAAGCAGTCTGACACCTCTAGCTACTTTTTGTCCCCTTGTAGTCATAAACCCAGTAGGAAATAAAATGAAATTCAAAACTAAGTAATAAAGGTTTTATATTCAGAGAATACATCTTTGATCTTAAAGGAGCCCAAAGCACCTTTCAAAATTATATTCCTGACAAAACTACTTTGAATGCCACCAGCTCCAGGACAGAAAACTGCAAGTGCAGTGGGTAATATTCCAGCAGAGGACTTAGCCAGTATCAGAGCGAGCTCTGCCCCTACCAATTTATCCTTGAGCTGTCCCAGACATACAGGCCCAGTGCAGGAGTAATGCTGAGGCATTTCAAACTTGAGTCTGTAAACCCTCTGCTCCTTCCAGGGGCTGCCAGTGCTTTAGGAAGGAAGCAACAACTTAGGCAGAAGTGATTTCCCATAAGATTCAGAGAGAGGCTGCTGTGCCCAGCTCCCTGGTGTTACACCTGCTCCAGGCCCGAGGGGGAATGCTGCAGG
Source organism: Geospiza fortis (assembly GCF_000277835.1). NCBI lineage: Eukaryota > Metazoa > Chordata > Aves > Passeriformes > Thraupidae > Geospiza > Geospiza fortis. The sequence goes on from NW_005054299.1 coordinate 3,327,936, forward strand.
CAGCCAAACCCCTGACTGGCACCTTTCCTGCCTTGGAGTGTGTGCCAGGGCAAGATTTCCCCTTGAGAAAAGAAGTGATAAAAGACTACACTAGACAGAACTGAGAAGAAAGTTCACTGTAAGTCTGAGAACGGTTAAAAACCAAGGGAGCTAAGACAGAGCAAGGAATTGCAGTATCCTGGCCCTCTGAGCATTTGGTCATTTCATCCTTGGGGAAATTTTATGCTCTTGTATTTGTTAAGCCAGTATAGCAAGGGCTTTTGGTTCCACCTCAACAGTGAGAAATGACCCCACCCCTCCTCCTGCCTGAAAAAGAAAGGAGGACCTTCTGGATGAGCTGCTCACAGACTGAGAGGGAACAATGGATTTGCTTTTCCACTAAATCCCAAACATCAGAGGCTGGGATAACTTTGGGCTGTTCCTGTAGACAGCTTTTGGAAGTGAGTCACTAGAAAATGTTTGTGTTAGGAAACTAACTATGCCAACAAATTTACCTCACAGTTCCCTACCCCTCATCCCATGCTCCTACTGGCACAATTCCCATTTCTACTCAAGGGTTTAACACCACAGTGAAGGAAAACCTATGCCAACTTCAAACTAGGTAACAGTTAAATTTTAGAGCATATATTCTTCTAGCACCTTTCACCATGGTTGGATGGTGCTGTTATTTGCTGGCTAAAACTTGCCAGCATCTAAAAAGCAAGAAGAAATAAATACATTATGACATTCCACACTGAGTCATCATATGCTACAGTGGTCACTGATGCTTAAGAAACTAAAATAAATTTCTGTCCAACAACAATAGGGGAAAAGAGTCAAGAAACAGTACAGTCTAATAAAAAATAGCAGAATAAAAAACTAAAGATTAAGGCACAGACTAACAAAAAGGGGTGAAGAAAAACATAAAACCAAAATGCTGTATTTGCCAATTTCAGCATTACCAGACGCATTGAATTCCCTTCAGCTATGTGAAAATCGATTGGTTCCAGAACAAATAACCACCAAAAGCATGCCTAGTTTAAGTTGGATATAGAAATCACAGACTTCAATGAAACACTATGTGCCTTCTATAAGAGCCAAGCATTTTTCCTGTCCTTACCCAGCAAATGAGGGGAAGATAGGGTTCTGCTTCATTTACACTAGTGCAGCTCTAGCTCAGTGAAGAACTCAGAGCAAATGTTTAAGCATAATTCTCACTCCAGCTGCTGCAGTATGAGCCCACTGTGAAAAGGCACCCAAGAGCAGACCTATCCTCCATCTCTAGAAAAACCAAATCTGAGCCAAAATTCCCGTGACCAAATATATTAACACATGGTGCATTTCCTACCACGCCAGGCTCACTGACAGAGAAGCACACAGTGTTTCAATGGCTGAACTGGTGTTATTAATGGAGAAACCAGGCAGTAAATACCCTCTTCAGGGCTTTAACTCCAGCCGTCCTGTTCTTCAGCGTCATGTACAGTCTCCCTAACTTCAGCCACATGGAGGCAACATTCAGCGAGTAGGAGGGATAATGTTTACTGCAAGAGAGAAAGAAATCCAGCTTCATCAACTTTGGCAGTTTCATAGCATTTTCCCAGTTCTGTCCCCCTCTCATGGGGCAGGAAGCTGCCTCTCTGTGCCCCTGCCCATTCAGCGCTCATCCCCTCTGCCGTGACTGCCAAGAGCCCGTGCCAATTGTGTCTGGGATGGGGATGCCTGTCAGTTGGGAATTGGACTGAAACTACCATATGCCTCTGAACAGCTGTCAGATGGCAATGACTTTCTGCCACTAGTTTTAATCTAGCCAGCTACAGAGAGAGCCTGCATTGTGATGAGTTTTTGGAGCCACCCTGCACCCGCAGCAGCGGCTCTGTGTGTTCCACAATGGTTGGTGGGCTGGAAAGCGAGGGGCCCTGTGCAGTGTGCAGGGTACACATGGCAGCCTGTGCTCACACACACTGAGCGGCACGGCCCGCCTCGGCAGAGCCGACCTGGAATGCCAGGCTCAGAGCCAGAGGATCTGGGCAAGTCCCAGGGAAGATAAATAGTACTGAGCCTCCGGGGGGGGAATGTTGGCTCCTTCTTTGTATCACTGCTCTCTGCCAAGTGATCTGTGACTTTATGTTGGCATCTGTTCCAAAGGGAGAGCTTTTCTTGCGCTCCCCCCAGCTGGCAAGAAAGTCACGTCTCAAGACGAGAATCTGGGAGATTCACGGCAGGACCAGACACAGCCAGCGTAACTGCCTGGCTCTCACCAACGGGCCCACTACTGCAAAAACAGACAATTTGATCAGAAACAGTGTTCATATCTCCTGCAGAGGCTGCGAGCTGCCTTGCCCCACGCAGGGCTTCATTCTCCCACGCCTCCAGCGCTAGGGCAGCGGGATCAGGGACATGGGCACCTGGAGCTCCGAGCGGGATCAGGGACATGGGCACCCGGAGCTCCGAGCGGGATCAGGGACATGGGCACCCGGAGCTCCGAGCGGGATCAGGGACATGGGCACCTGGAGCTCTGAGCGGGATCAGGGACATGGGCACCCGGAGCTCCGAGCTCGGCTCCAGCTCCCTCTGCTGCTCGGCCCCAGCCCTGGGACACGGCTCTGCTCTCCTGCAGCCATGCCCACCGGGCTGCTGCAGACAGAGAGCACCGGGAGACTGCGGGGGGCTGACAGCAACACAGGCTTTGCCTCCACTGCCTTGAACAAAACACTGGCTGCAGATGAAGTTTGAGGCCCTTCCTTAGTAAAAAATTATGGTATTTTAGAAACCAGCATTTATCCAGCTAAGCAGAATTATCACAGCACCCAAGGTGGCACAAAATTATTTTGAGAACCCAAAGTAAGGATTTCAAAGTCAGTCCTGCTATATATTGCAGACCACATTCTGACAGTAACAGAGACTGTCCTGGCATTTAAATATTCCTTTCTGAGTAGTGGTATCATGGGTAGAATGTTTATACAATATATACTGAGAGAAGTGATCTCTGCAAAAACTTGTCTTAATTGTTCAGATTATTAATTAGATCATTAAAAAAAAATAGTCTGTCATTTTACCTGTAGGGTCTGATAATTTTTTGCCCATAACACAGCGCACCTTCCCAGTCCTGCATGTAGAGACAGACACCCATGGCCTGGTACATCATATGTAACATATAAACATTACTGTCCTTAAACACTGCACCCATCTTGTCCAGGCTGAGTTCACAGATCTCCAGTAATTCACTAGGGGGTAGGAACAAGTCAAGGAATGCAATAACTCAATGGCATCTCATTATACAATTAGCTGATAATGCCTTCAGCCACAAAGAACACAGAGATAAGTTTAATTTCTACTGGTCACAGTAATTCTCCTGCATGTACTTCTGAAGCCCAGCAGGCAAGATTTTTAGGTCACACACCAGTGGAGTCAGGGTAAGACAAAGGATATATTTGTAGTGTTTGGCTCGCCTGAATTCCTCAATCACGTTCCTGGCATATTTGATCATGTCCTTTACTGTCTCTGCTGACGGAGGATCATTCAGCTTGCAGATTTCCAGTTTCTCTTTATCCTGAAGGAAACACAATGAACCTTACAAAGGCAGGTTCCAAGCCCTACAAATAAAAGTGCACCTGCTATACAAAATTTCTCTAATAAAAAGACACAGATGTGAACTTAAGCTCTTCAAAGAATTAAAAAACAAAGGTAGAATGTGCACCTGCAATTTTTCTCTAAAGCCTTGGCTAGAAATCCTAGGATCCCCTGGCCTTCCAGTTCATTTGCCATTCTCTACTTCCATGAAGTCTCTTTCTTTTGTAAGATTGAAGAGCTTTTCAATTTTGCGTTGCAAGTGGTTTTACATAAGAAATGTCACTGCTTCCAAAAGATTCGGGTGTAAAATAAATTTAGGCTTAGTTTTAAGGCTGTACCAGCTGAAGTACCTTAGGCTGACCACCAAATGATATGTCTGTGGAAAATGACATGATCTCAAATATAGAAAAAGATCCTTCAGATCTATAGGCAAAACCACATTTTCATATATTTTGTTATTTCTGCTGGACAGCTCCACTTTCTATTATCTCCCTATCTAACATACTATTTAATGAGGAGCCAGCTACAATCTAGAGACAATTTTTTGCTGTTTAAGCTTCACATTGTTTCAAGATTTTTTTTTTCTTTTATTATTTAATCTGGCAGCTGAGAGAGGTACAGGGACTCTTTCCAAAACTGAAGGAGGCTGAGTGACAGGGGACTCCCAGAGTAGCACATTGCTGAAAATCACAGATGAAATCCTGGCTTCATTAAACTCAGTGGCAAAATTATCATGGTAACTGTGGGGAAAAACACAAATGATATGGTATCAACAGAAGGGCCTCAAGCAACAATACTGGGTACTATCTGGAAAAAAAATCACAAAAAATGACACCATTATAGGGGAAGGAAATGGTTGTCTGGCCACTTTGGGAAGCCTGGTGAAAATGGGAGGAAAAATTAGCTGGAACTTTAGATTATGCCAGACACACTGATCTTGTCTGGAATGACAGATAAGCTACACAGAGCTCAGTTCTTGTAGGACCTTCAGTGAAAGAGGCCCAAATTGGCTGCACAGGCACAGCTGTCTCAGTATCTGTTGGGTTTGGGTACCTTTTCCCTTCAAAAAGTGCTTTTCTTTAAAACACCTAACACCTTATTGTCAGGAACACTGTCTGGATCTTCTTTTGTCCTTTGAGGGGCACCAGCTCATGTTTAATGACCACAGCTCTGGCCTGCACATCACAAGGGGCTGTGACCCAGGACCATGCTGTCCCTGGGTCAGAGCAGACCAGTATGAGGCTGTTGCAGAAAAGATCATTCCTCAGATTCTGCTGTGTCTCCAAACCACCCAGACATGCCATACAATGTCCCCTAGAATTGACTGAAATGTCCTACCCAGGAAACGCAGCAGCACTCTATCCCAGAAATGCCCCAAGTGAGATTTACTTGCTAGGAGTTGGTAGAAAGCATGAAATTAAAAAAAAAAAAAGTTCTGAGCTAAATTCGTTTGGCCAAGTAGCTTAGAAACAGTATAATTATCTACTTTTAACAATGTTTTCATCTTTGCTTTGTAGCTCGGCTTTAAATAGGCCTCTACCAGGAAGTTTCCTGGTGTGTCATGATTACAGTGGAAAGAATGAGTATCAGAAAGCATTCTGGACAGAAAGAGAGAAAAACACAGCCACCTCCCCCCATCCCCATTATCCTACTTTCCAAAATGTAATTAAGCCACACAGGATATTACATCTCAGGACATGGGTAGGTGCCTTGACAGTCAGAAGTACATTTCCCACCAATTCCATTACCTTTTCTTTTGTAGTGCACTCCCTGCAATCACAGCTAAAGAAATAGGAGTCTCTTAACCGGTCATTTCTGTCTTCTGTGGGATACAGCAGGTCAATATAGCTGCTAAAAATCTAAAAATGGTTAAAAAAAACCAAACAAACAACAGTCAGTGAGAAGCAGCGTCACCAAACCTATAAACCTATTACACTTGTTCTGATATATGTAGTATGACAACTGCATATTCATGCAGCTTGTGCACCCCTGCAGCCACATCACCTGCCTGCTGCCTCGCATTCCAAGCCCCTTGGCAGCATCAGGAGCTGTCACTTGTGAAAGCAACCTGACAGAGAAATGTTCCTTTCCTATTCGTTATGGAATTTCCCCCAAATATTACCCTGGCTTGCACCCAGGACAGCAAGATTCAGGTGTGGATAAGGAAACTATTACAGCATAAATCTCAGGCTCCTGTCAGACTACAAAGAGATGCTTCCTTTTCAGAAGTAAAATAATGATTTCAGGTATCCAGCCTAGGATAAATTACAGTGGCCTGGTTTTTTGGAGGCTGGAATCTCAAATTTTTCTTTCTGAAAACCTACAAAAATTGGGGCAACAGCAGTCACTAGTAGCTTTAGAAACTTAGGACAAGACCTTTAGATCTCTGAAAAGAAGAGAGGCCCAGTGCTCCAGTTCAAGGAGAATGAATATCAGATTTACTTCAGCAGCAATATTTTAAAGCAAAGAAAACCTGCTTTTGAACATTTTAAAGGCCCTTCATATACACTATTCTTAAGTTTTCCTCTATTTCAATGGTCTTCAGAAAAGAACCCCTGCAAGTAGCTTTAATGCTGTGCTTCTAAAACGAGATCTCCCCCAAGAAACACGTCCTATGCTCAGTGCAGTTGATCATTCTGCAGACCAAGGAACAGCTTTAGCTCCATTTCCTCATTTACAGTTATTTGAAATGCTTTGCTCCGTCTTTATACCTAAAGTTTCTCTTTTCTCCAAATGTAAAATTCCATGTAATTTCATACAGTGCACCTTCTTTTTAAGTGTGAGAGTGTCATGTCACACTTTCCCTCATACTCCCCTCCTCCCTTCGATATTTTCAAAGCATGTGGAATGCAGGAACCACATTCACGGCAAAAAAAACTTTAAAACGTTGCCCTGCAATGGCTACACGGAGCCTGAAGATGGAGACACAGGCTGGGAGACTGCACAGTGACCACACACAGGCACAGCTCACGTTTAGAAAATTCTGAAGTGTCAGAAAAGCAAATGTGCAAAGCCCGTGAGGTCCTTGAGAGCTGATGAAATTTCTAAGGCAGAATTCAACCTGAAGAAGATGTTGAGCAACATCATCTACCTCTAATGATACACCTTCCCTCAAAATGCTGAAAATGTCTGGGATTCCACACCAAAATTCTGAAGCTAGAATCAGTCCTGTTGGTTACCACAATGCATTTGCAGTGAGTGCCAGCATCACAGACAGAAGTCATCGCTGGCAAATGGTATCAAAAGAAGTTGCTCACCTGAGTCATTCATCCTTGGCTACAGCAACTAAACTCATCTTCTTCACAAGGGGGATCAGGTATAATCCACAAAAATAACCTCTCTATCTTTCTTCCAGGCTGCTATTACACACCTCAGAAAACAGTAGATGTTATCAAAAATCAAATCTGAGCTTATCAGTATGAACTTTGCCCATTAAATTAACGCTTACAAACAAGCCATTGAAATTCTGTGCAAACTCCATCCCCAGAGAGGATGTTCAGTATCTTCATTCCCTACAGGTAATTGAACGTCCTCCCCAGCTCTCTTTAACATTTTTTTGCTGTTGTTTTTTCTTTTAGTAAAGTGCAGCTCTACTGTTTAAAACTCCCTGCCAAATTCATTATTTGACTGAGAAAGTTTCAAAGTAAACCTAGAGCCTTACTCAATTTCACAGATTTTTATTCCTCTCTGTTCAGATTCAGTCCACCTAAAACCACACATTTGTTCTTCTGTGATTTCCCAGCAAATGCCACTGAGGTGATATGACCAAGTCCCATGCTTTGTGGTTCTCTGTCCAAACAGAAGTCAGAGGATTTATCTGTACCCATTTACCTTGTTTATTCTGGCTTCAATTTCAACACATTACTATTATACTGGGAACTGTTATAGCAGTAATAATTTGCTTTGATCTTGGAATTTCAAAGCACCAGCCAAACATCAGTAAACTCAGCCTCATTTTACAGATGGGTAAACTGAGAGAGAGGCTGGCAGATACACAGTGACTGCTGCAGGTGCCCTTCCCATTAGCAAAAAATAGGGTACTGCCTCCAAAAATCCCTTCAGTCCTTCAGAGCAACCCTAATTTTTCCAAAGCACCATCTTGCATTTCTCTGAGAAACAAGAGATCCTTCCTTCCTGTTACTAAATTGCCATCTAACTGAAATGATCCCTGAGAAGCAGAATGAATCCTGTTGGGCTGCAGGAGAACAGAGCACATTCAAACACCACATTTACCTCCTCTCCAGGCTCAATCTCTCTGACAGCTCTGACTTCAGCCAAGGTTCCCTTGTAAGTCACAATCACATTTGGGCAACAGCTATGGTTCATCAATGCAACACTGTAAAAGTAGAAAAGTCAATGTTTTCCCCAACCACCGCCACAAGCAACACGGAAAAAGTTAAGCACCACTTCACAAAATAAATAAATCTGAAAGACTGAGTCAGTCTGTCTCTCTAAGCTGTTTTTATTCTGAGGCTTAACATGAAGGTAACCTTGGGAAAATCTCTTGTACTGTTATTTATTCTAATGATATGGAGAATGGCTGTGCTAATGAATCATTACAATTTTTAAATCCTATTATTGCAGAACTAGGCAAGTTATTATTTTCCCCTTCTTACAGTGCTACAGAACAGCTGACAGGTATGTTCATTCAGCTTCACTATCAACATGATAGACAGACTATTTTCCCCAGAGGAGAAAGAAAAACATGTTAAACCTAAAAGGAAACAAGTAAATACAGGAAAACAAAAGTCTTCACTGCACTGCAAGTTGAGATGGGTGTTAAAATTTTTGCTGGCTTCTATTCAAATGTAAACTGCCTCCATGTTTGAAGCGGGAGGGAGGAGATCTCTGTCTGTTAAACAAGCCCATGACTTGGACAAAAACTCAGATGGATAGAGAAAAGTAAACCCCTTATTACCAAGCCTGGAGAAAGTGCAGTTCACTGGTCATCTGAGATAAAATTTGTAATTTTAATTCTTTTCCAATCTAGCAAAATAACAACTGTCTCTTCAGTATTTTTAGCTCAGGCATAACTGTTAAGTAGGAAAGATCTGACTCCTGTACCCTAAGCATTTACAAAGTGATGGTGCTGGACATTTTTCCAGAACATCCTGGTTAAATACTCTCCTCTTCCCACAATGACTCTGATCCTGGGCATTTCAAGGCATTAATTTCCAATCTGTAGATCAGGGATATGAACATGAGACAGATCTGCCTGAAGAAGAAGAATAATCTGTGCAGCAAGGACTAGCTACTAGCGCTTGTCTGCAGCACTTGGCAAAATCACATCCAGCTTTGAGTGGGCATCTGTAAGTTTCAGGTTACTTTGACACAGATAAGCTACGAGTAATCCAAGCCTCACCAGGAAGTCAAACTAAGCCTCAGTGCTAATACCTTCATACAGGCTGTGCAAAGATCAGGGGCACAAAATACCCTCCTCTGCTACAATATTAAATGGGAAGGACAGATTTAAAAATGCAAGAAATGTTTCTTGGCCCTGAAGAAAGCAGCAGTCCCCCATTCACGAACTGCAGTTAACGCTTAACATCTGCAGTTTATTCGTACAGCTAAGAAGCTTGTACATATTTTTTTTCCACTGTCATAGCAAGGAGGCTCAAAGAAGCTGTGAAAGGGATTTACTATTTGCAAAGGAACAGAGGCAGAAAAGATATTGTTCAGAGAGCACCAGGGGAAGGATTGTACCCAGCCAAAACAGAGCAAGTCACCTGCAATCCTTTTCATTTGGCTTTAATTATTACTTGATGTCCCTGTCCAGAACCTGCTACCCAAGTAAATGTTTTTTACCAACCTGAATATAGTTCACAATCTACATTTCAAAACAAATTATATGCGCAATTTTACCAAAATTACTGGATTTTTAAGAAAAACTGCTGAAAATAATTTGCCACATTTTATTTGCCAAATAAAGATCTTAAAAACAAGATAAATTAATTATTTTGGTAGATATCTACTTCTTCTATTAGTTTTTAAATAAGTTAATTTTATATTTTTAAATATTAAAATCAACCTACTCAGGGAATATGGCTGATCCCAAATGAGAGAGTTCTTCATCTTCAATTGTGAAGCCATTACAGTTAACCTAAGAAAAAAGAGAAAGGTGCTGGATCAGCTTCTGGTCAGTTGAGTACTCCCCATGTACTCACATATCACATTCTCACACATCAAACACCATTGCAGAAATTTGATTACAATTTTTCATCCACCTCTCCAGGACTCACAGGGAGCTCCATGACATCCTGACAAGTGAAGTGAGGACAAAGTCCCACTCCAAAGGGACGTTAAAGAACTGACAGTCCAACACTTACACCTGCTCAGGACATACCTACTGAATTGCTCCTTGAAGGGCCAAACAAGAGAAATGGGGCTCAAAAAGAGCACACAAAACCTCACCCCAACATGGGGCAAGGAGATTTCATTGGGTCATGACAAGGAAAGGGCCAAAGCAGAACTACACGTGCAAGGAGCAATGTGGGAGAGAAGGGCAGCAAACTCAGCCAGACTGGGGCAGTGCAGAGCTTTGATGGAGCACATGTCACAGGGACCTGCCACAATGGCACCTGTCATCAAAGCCCGCACATATCAGCTACAGCTAAAGCACATGTGAAAACAACAAAAGCACTGAGAAAGACTTGAACCTCATAAAGACATAGAATAGGAGGGGACAGAAGAAGGACAGAGTATGAGAGGAAGTGTATTCCTAATTTAACAGACACAGGATCAAAAGAACTTGTTCACAAAACTCTCTTATGGAACAGATTCAAGCAGGTTTTAAAACCTTCTCACTTTTGTTCTCATCTAAGTCAAAGGAATCTTAGAGAAGTTTCAGCTTTTTCATGTGGTTTGTATGACTTTAAGTGGCCAAAATGCAGCTCAGTCAAGTACTTTATTCCACTTCCACTTCAAATCCCACACATACTGACACAAAGAGAGCCTTCTCCCCATTCACCATTATCTCCCCACAAACATGAAAAAAGCACCAGTAACACACTACAACAACTACTCACTAAAACAACATGGCCAAGTCCAGTTAAAGCTAGAAAGGGCACAAGAACAGCCAATCAAATATAGTGCAGTATTTGTTTTGGAAAGGGTAAGAGCTGACAACAAATACTACCAGCAGTAATCACAGAATCATTGAATGGTTTGGGCTGGAAGAGACTGTAAAGATCAAATTCCAATCTCTTGTTTTTTCTCCAATCCCCAGAGGCAGAGACACCTTCCAGTAGACCAGGTTGTTCACCAGGCAAAGTGATATGCCCCACAAGCTGGAATGCAGCCTGGACTGGCTTTTAGAAATACACAAATACCCAAAGCCACTCCTCCGGTATGAACTGTTCAGGGTGAGTTCACAATTAAGGCAAGTATCCTGATGCACTCATCAGTATCTCTGCTATCTTTGCTTGATCTTCATCCTGTTATTTTTAGCAATATAGCACTCAAAGGTTCCCAGTCGCTCAAGATGGGCATGCTACTGCACTGGCCAATGTAAGAGCATACCAGAACCAGAACCAAAATGTAATTGCTGAATGCTAAAATAATAGAAGGGAAAAATAATATCAACAGCAAGTAAGAACATAAGGCTACAAAGGCTGACAAAGAACAGCTTGTTGGTTCTGAATCACAGGGAAATATTAAAAAATACATAGTGAGTTATCATCAACTCGCCTCCACTAAGCCAGAGACAACACACTTCATGAAAGTATCATATTAGAAATGACACAAGAGGAGGGATTAGAAGGGATGAGATATCACTGGTTTCACCAGATGAATGCATGACTAAAAACAGGCAAAGTGGAGGGAATGAAGAGACGACAGCAATAAAAGGGGAGTTCAAGGTTGTTCCCAATGGTGGAAAAGAAAATGTGCAGAGGGAGGCATGAAATGCAAGGTCTTCAAGGAAATGCTGAGATGCTGGAACTTCAGGCAAGAGAGAAACTGTTCAAAGAGTATGACAAGGTGAGATTGAGGAAAAAAGCACCAACCTTAAGAGCTATATTCCATAGGGACAAAAGAGAGTAGAATGATGCCAAGAGCTGGAGAAGAGAGCAGTGAAAGAACTTTGGACAAAAGAATTCTACTCCACTCAAAAGAAGCACTTACACTTCAGCTGTGTAGGGAATAGCATCAGGCAAAGTTCGCTAAAAGCAACGAGAAGGAGTCAGAGGCGTTTGAGTCCCAATGACTGCCCTGAACCACAGGGAGAAACAATGGGGAATGGAGAAGCAAGACAGACCACATGAGGCCAAAGTGTTAGAGGAAAACAAAGGAGCAGCGGTATATCCATACTACTGGTTTTAGGTCAAGGTAACTAATTATTAGGAAACATGTTTGCACAGCTCAGGTACAAGCATACCTCCCATTCTTCTGGGAAGATTTATCCTGGGACTAACACCTCAGGAGGCTGCATCCTGTAAAACAATTCTGAGAAGCATCCAGATGAATTCTGGAGATTTTAGTTCAAAAAATTCTAATGTCCACAGTGGCAGAGAGTTACCTGATGATCAGGATGAGCTCAAGATAACACCTACAGGTGACATCCATAGAGAAGACTGGATGGAATATGAGATCTGGGAGCCAGCAGCTCACAGAAGTCAGGTAAAGTACCACAATCTGGTGGTGATGCTCTTGGACAGGACATGAAACAAAAGTCATTATAGCCAAAATACTGAAATCTTTGGGGAATTCTGGCTATATTCTAGCAAAAATATTCTGAAATACCACAAGAAACTGGTCATACTAACATCTTCAAAGTATCCCCTCTGACAAATATAAATTTTAAAGTCTTCAAAAGAGAAAAAACTCCTCATCATTGAAAGGAAATGTGTAATTAGAAACAACACAAGGGATGATAAGCAGATGCTAAACATCCTAAAGAATCATTGCCCTACAGAATAAGAGTACCACTGTAGTAAGGAAATAGTAACTGTGCCCCCTTGTTGGTAGATGCCCAGCTCTACCAAACAGGATATTTCCATCTCAGTTTTCATCACAGAAGTCAACATTTGCCCCCATCTCAAGATATTATTTTACTCAGAAACCAAAGTACAAAAGTAGCTCATATTGAAGCAAAAGAGGGAAAAGAAGAAAATGGATCTTTCAGTATTCCACTGGTGTATTATTCCATCCACTACAATACATCCAATTCAGATGCATATGAAAAGTAGGTGAGAAAAAAGAAGTGACATATCAGAAGTTATCTAACAAGACATCGTGTCTTTCCTTCATCTCTCCAGATGGCCAAACCACCTGACTGCATTTAAAAGCCACACAGCAGATAAAAGTTTTAGGCTGTGCTTTCTGCTGCTCTTTCTACGTCTCTGAAGTTTACTCCCTGTGAAGGTCAAACACAATGATGACCTGACCAGCAAGGATTTCCACAAGTTTGAAGCCTGAATGAAGGATTTGCCTCTGCAGGGCCTCAGGCCAGCAGCCTTCCATGCTAGTTCAACAACAGCCACACTATGTTTGGCCCACAAGAAGCTTAACTTTGACAGGGTTTATTAAAGGCTGTTTCCCCTTTTCTTCAGTGTTTGAGAAGCAGCTCATGGACAGTCTGCAGACAAGAGTCTCTACCCTCAGGATGGAAGTGGGGCACATCCAGCCACCACTGCTCAATGAAGCGGATCTCCATCTGTCCCTAAGATAAGCAAAGAGTTACCATTTCCAGTGCCATTAACATCCACCCCCTTTCAGGAAGGCTAAAACTCCTACAGCACCATCCACCTAAGCAGGCTGTGTTCTAGCCAACTTACTTGTGCAAAGAGAACTACAAGGGCAGCATTGTCAGGGCAGTCCAAGTGCTTTGAGTAAAAGTGATGCAGAGCAGCAATGTCGTTCTGAATCAGCTCTCTCTTTTCATTGTCTAGTTTGTCAAGGTCTGTGGACAAAAAATACATTTCATTTCAGTAACAGGAACACCCCTCCAGGCAGCCTTAGGTTAGAAGAGGCCCAGACTTTAACAGAAACCCCTGAGGGACAAGCCACTGGGAAGTACTGCAAGAAGTGCCTGCCCTTCCACAAACATAATGTTGCCTCTGCGAAAGCCACATGTGCACTACAAGAACACAAAATCACAGAATCACTAGGTTGGAAGAGCCCTTCAAGATCACCGAGTCCAGCACATGCCCAACATGAAGGGTTAAAAAGCATTTTCTGACATCTTTAGGTTAGCAGGACACAGACTACTTTCTTGGGAGAAGGGCTGTAGTCTTTAGAGCACATTTGTTAACTCCAGCAGACAGCCCAGCAGCCCTGGCCCTCCGGAAGCCTCTCAGCTGGGGACAGCTGTGTGACACCACCTCACCAGCTACATGGACCCACCCACCGCGGCAAGAGCTCACACTGAACATCACCCACATGGAAGCATGCTTTATGTAAGGAATCTTTCTCATACAGACCTATTCCTTACCAGCACAAACCAGCCCAAACCTCTGCTAAGGCTGCTTATTCCTG
>NW_005054299.1:3341976-3355144 GCF_000277835.1 Geospiza fortis
CCTAGCACAGAAGCCCCAACTCTTTGTGGCCACACGTGACAGGGATCTAGCAACAACACTGGGGCTGGCTACAGGGGCTCCCTTTGCAGCAAGAGCAGGATAACATGAGGGTTATTGCCCAGGAATGCAATCCACCTGATCTATTGCAGGTACCTGCTCAGGAGGCAGCAAACAGTGCCCACATCCCCGTGGGCTGGGGGTGACCACCAGCAGAGATGTGTTTGGACATCTACCAACAGGAGACAGCAGGAACATCAGTGGAAATGTCCTGGCACACCTGCCAACTGTATTCCATTATGGGTTTCTCCAGAGATTAACCCTCAGGCCCATGACAAGTTCTAGCCAAAGCCATGGCCACTGAACCTTTCCCTACCTGGCCCACGCAGAGCAAGCTAGATGATCAACCATATGCTCCTGGCCCTCTCTCTCTCCCCTCAAGAGCAGAATGTTTGGAAGATTTTTCCTAATCCACTCTCTCACAGTGGCAGTGTTACTAGTTCTCTCCTGCTCTCTCCAACTCAAAAAAATAATGGAGAGAAAAGGCTGCACACAACAGTCAAAGGAGGAGGAAATTTTTTGTAAGAGCAGATGTGAATGATGGGGGAGTCACAAAAAACACTATGGAAAATGAAATAACGAAATGGGACCATTTGATGAGAATGGAGATAAATCAGAAATAAGAAATTCTGAGCTTCCAACTGACAGCCAGGTGCCTTTTCCTGTCCTGTGTATGGTGTTGCAAAGCATAAGACAACAGATAAAGGTGTGCTAAGCAGTGAGGTGAGTCAAAAAGCAGCAGGAACAGAGGTGTTTGCTAACAAAACAAAGGCTTCTAGAGGACAAGTGGGACACTGCAACAGAAAAAAACATTTCAGCCTTTTATCTCTCAAATTAATAAATTACTGAATACAAGCTGCAATGCAGAAGAATACACAGAAACTTACCAATTCTCCTCAACCTCAATCCTGCCAACTTACCTGTAGAACTATCCTTGCCATAGGCAAAGTTAAATGTTGGCATTTTTCCCCCTTGTTCCTGCAGTTGTCCCAAAAGCAATGACAGGAGCTTTTGCTCAGGAAGCAAATAAGATTGCTGTGCTTGGTTACTCTGCTACCTCGAGCCCTAGCAATGAGTACATTTATTCAGCATTTTGCAAAAGGTTTTGGAAGCCATCAGAGTGAGAAATGTGAACATACAACCCATTGCCCCTGTGTATATTATGTTCAGCACCAAGACAGAAAACAACAGACTGGTGAAAACTGCCAGGATGGGCACTAAGGGTCAGTTTCTAACTTGGCCTTACTGGATGTAAACAGCAGCTTTCCAGTTAAAAGCAAGCCATGCCTTATCTCCTTCTTTGGATTATTTTAGAGCATTTAGGACATGGAATCATATATAACATGTCAGATTTGACTGGCAGTGACAGATACTGAAGCACAGTTCAGAGGGTTCTGCAATTAGCCCCTTAGTCACTGTCACCATCAAGCAACTGTGCTGTCTCTGATTTTATGCCTCCTGGTAACAAATACCAGCTATTTTAATTTTGCAACATTACAATTCTCAAAAGACACTAGAATACCAGAGAAGCAAGAGATGGATGTATACTACATAATTAACTCTGCCTAGGTTTTCATCCTTGTTTCACAGGTCCCACAAACAGCCAAGGAAAAAAAAAGAAAGAGCACTGCACTTTCAAAAAAATGAAGAATCACCATTCTCTTTGTTTACTCCTTTCCTCCAGCAGGAGTGGGATATTCTGAAAGGTGTTGATGGAGGGGAAGCATGGGGAAACAAATCATTAATATAGTTAAGTCAAACCCTCTGTTTACCTGCAAGCCTTTTTTACTTACGTGATTCAAACTCTCTCACAGCAAGCAGCTTCTCTGACTGTGTTCTTTCAGGGTGAGTTTTCTAACAACAAGGGGAAAAAAAAAAGAAAATATTTTAATGCTTTACTTCAGCAGTTTTGTGTACTCATTCAGAATTTGGGAACTCCTACCTGTAAAACAAACCCAAATCCACAGTCTGTGGAATTTATAAGAGTTGATGAACAGCAATGAGTTAAATTGACTGCCCTAACTAAAGGCATAGAAATATTCTCTCCACACCAAATTAGGCAGCCAAAGATGAACTCCTCTCAAATTTATATACATAAACTGAACAGTATTTTAAATATGTCATTTGCTTTGTTCTAGACACCCAGAAAGCTGCTAACAATAGCAAGCAGGCAGAAGACAGGCTTTGCTTTGAGGAAAGTGAATAAACTGACTGTTGACAGAGTTCAAAAGCAATGCTCCACTGCTGGCCTAAGGCCACTTCTTTGTAATCTTGGCCATTAAATATGGCTTTGCAGGTGGCCCAGCAGCTGAGGTTCAGGGACTATGGTTTGCATATTTAGCTTTTATATGACATGTAGGGCTCTCCCCCCTCCCTGTACGCAATGAAAGCAGAAATTTACTCCAACGACTTTTTGTCATCAAACATTGGATTTTGTTTGTGGATCACCCCCAAATGGCTTTAATTAAGTCACACACGTGTACATTCATGCACACACATCTACACACACAGCAAGGATGCAGCTACCTTCCCAGCAGGCCACCAAAATCCTCCCTACATACAGTATCCAGGTTGCCCTTGTCACATAAGCAGACCTCAATCATAAAAACATGCCTCAAAGAGGATTTGTTTTTGCAGAGAGAGTTTAGAGCTATACAAAGATACACAGCACAATAACCTTGAAACTCATTAATCCCATCCCATCCCTGTAAGCACTTGTGTAATCCATATAGTTAAGGAACACTCAAATGGAGGCTGACATTGCAATCTTCTTTCCTTACTCACAATATTTTTTTTTCCAAACACAAAGGGTCTGAGATATCTCTCTCAAACTCTGGTTTTCACCAGCTAACTCATAATCATAAATGTTTATACCTGAATACCTCAGAGGTGTTTTGACTCATAAATGTACTCAGTTATATGCTACACAATGCTATGCAACTGTAGCTGAAAAATACTACAACAGACAACTGCTTCATAAAGGTATCAGTGCCTGCAGCCAGATAACTCCAGAAGCATTCCTTGGAATTAAACACAAATAGCAAATCTTATTCTTCCTTCTTTTTATCAGTGTGGTCATGGTGCTTGCCCACATGTGTAACCAAGAGCTCAAATCTACCAGAACAGAGGCTGAAACACCAACGTGAAAACATCAGTAACGATTCCCAGGCTCTGTTCAGCAGCACCTCGGCCCCAGGTTACAGCTGGAGACCTCACCAGCCTTTCTCTAGCTTCCCACAAAAGTCTCCAGCTGGACCATGCTGGCCCTGACCCTGCTGCAGTGGTCTGATGGCTAGTTCGTTCAGCTGCTCGAGCTCTGTGTTACACCTGTCTGTCCACAGGAAACTTGTGTCTGTGTGTCCGTGTGTGTGTCTGTGTGTCTGTGTGTGCTTTGCAGGATCAATTACTGTCGGTCAATTTTCATTTTCTTGCCTTCCCTGGCACCCAGAGCAGGAGCAAACCTCCCAAGCCTCACCCACTGCTCACCTGTTTGGCAAGGATCCTTGCTGTTAGCCTCACAGTCTCTGAGGGATGCCAGTTCTGCCCAAAAGTGCACATGGAGGCACATTCCAGCTTGTGCATTGGCCAGTCTTCCTTCTGAAAACAGAGACAAACATAATTAAAAAAAAAAAAAAAAGCCATGGAGATAAACTTATGAAAAAGAGGATGAAGCAAGTCCTGCCAGATCCTAGAGGTCAAGTGAAATGTGTTTCCTTTAAAAAATAAGGTGACGCTCAGTAAATGGGAACAAAAGCTTGAGTCACATTTAAGGGGTAGAGCTATCCTGCTTTTTTCCAAACAAATTCACAAGGGATGAGCTGAGGTCAGAACATCTTCATTTGCTCAACGGAAAAAAAAGTATAAAATGACAGAGAAGCAAACAGACAACATGATTTATAAATCACCAGTTCTTATTGTTCAGATCAAGCATGTGAGGACGCAGTAGGTCTGAGCTTGATGACTTTATTGGGTTCATTTCCATTTAATACCTTGGCCCCTCACTATGAGGTGACCCTGCTGTAATCAGGAGTAATGTGTCTGAAGTCAATGGATTCACAATCACTAACAATCATTTGACTGTAAGGTCAAACACAAACATTCTGATGGAATTATCAGATTTTTTTTCCTTAAATGTTGAAGAATAAAAGTACAGCTAGATTATGAAAAAACACTAATACAGGCAAACATTTTAGCAGAATGTATAGAATACAGTTTAGGCAATGCATAGCATATTCCTAGCTCAACAGACAGTAATAACATACAGGAGTTATGGCACAAGGCACTCATTGGCTTTTGTCACTCAACGAATTTCACCCAAGGCCACAGAATCTTTCAAACAATAGCACAGAATCACATATAAACAATCTGCACTAGCCCAGGCTGTCCTCAGACTGCATCAAATTTCATTTTATTAATTTATTAAAACATGGAAATATTCAAGCAATGCAGTTATTTATTGCTATATCTCATCCCAAACACACGCTTATAGCACTATGTTAGAACACACCTATAGTTTTCTGTCTGCTTAGGAAGCATCAAATTTTGCTTTCATGCCAGATTCAAACTGGTGGAAAACACAAGCAGAGAAAAAAACCTCACAACAAACTCCACAAATCTGTAAGTGAAAACTTGAAAAACTTTTAGCACCTTCCAGAATGTTCTGAAATCCCACTACTGTGATTCATTCAGTATGGCAGACCCTGAGTTGGCCCACTCAGCCCCAAAAAACCCAACAATAATTAAATAATTTATTAAATAATAATAAATAATAATTATTATAGATAATTAATAGTCATTTAAAAATCCCAACAATATGGCCCATCACAGTGACTGAGTGGCACAGAAGGAACAATTTCCCTCAGCTGCCTAACCACTAAGGGCAAGAGATGTTTGAAGCACCAGGGAGACACCCTGGACGCTGTCTGAAGCATCTTCACAGGACTGGTAGAGATGCCACAGCTCTGCTGGGAGATGGATTCCTTGTGGGAACTACACACAGCACCCCAAAGCAGGAAAGAGGCAGGGGAATCAGGACCCTCAGTGCCTCCTGCCTCAGCTGGTCAGCTAATTTACAGGTCTTGCAGATCAAAACAAAAGCCAAGATTCTAATTTCAGAGTTACTACACCAAAATTTCTTCCACTGAAAATTTTAAGTGTCCTGGGCACAGACAGCTTTATGAGGTTATTTTATTAGGAAAAGAAAGGTGAACACCTGCCCTGGCCTTGTGTAGGGTTTGAAGCAGTGCAACACTGCAATGCTATTCAAGCCCTCACAATGTCAACTTTGCTGTCCTAAATATCCCAGTATGGTACTTCAAAAAAAACCTACATACAGCCTGCTTGAAATAAGCTCCAGAGTAAATATTCTAAGAGGATGTGGCAATACAGACCAGAACCAAAATAGTATATTACACTGCAATCATGTCATGTGAAATTACACTCTCAACTCTCCTACAGCTGTCACACTACAAAATGACCCCAGAGAGACCCATTTCCTACGTATGCCCCAAAACCTTTTCTGGAAAATTCCTGACAGCCTTTGCTTAGGAATCTACAGGCTAAAGGCTAAAAAGAGACAGAGGGAAATCTCATTTCTCACCTCTTCTTGCTTACCCAGGACACCCACTAACTTTAGCATGCTTGTTCAAAAAGTGAAGGCACTGAACCTGAAGCTTTGCAGAACTCTCATCCATACACACCCATTAAATAAACAGGAGAAATTACCCGATAAAACAAAAAATCAAAATGCAAAATCATGTGCCTGTCTTGAAGCAGTGTTCTTAAAAAAAATCCATTTGTCTCTTTATTCTTTACACATCGTTAATTAAAATCTTTCCCCAGGCAGAATCACACTGAGTTATATGAACTGGTAGGGAGGTTAAAGGGACAAGATATGGCTGAATTGTGCAAAATGAGATAAAAGCCTGAAACACCACAAAAAAAAAGAGAGTTCTGATGACTGAGTTATACCTGGGATAGAAGCACCATGACAGCAGCTTTCCCTGCGATCACAGCAGGATTGTATTTTGCATTCTTTTCCACATTTTCCTCCAGGTAGCTTGAATTATAACAAGTAGCATTGTTCTAGCTGAATCCCTAATGCTACATTAATGATATTTTCTTCCTATTTTCATTACATCCACAATATTTTCCCCTTCATTTAGGAGTGACAACATTTTTGGAAGGGAGGTTCTTTAAAGCTTATGCCTTTTACTTCAAAGCATGGGAACATCCTCTTCACCAAGTTCTTCAAAAAGATTCTGCCATCCAGGACTACTGGATTGATTCCCAGAACACTGTCTTATACCTCACCATAGGAGAAAAACAACAAGTGACAAAATATAATGTTAAAAAAAAAATAAAACTCAAGTCCGAACAAATGTCCTCATACCTCCTTTTTCACATGGGCTTTTTCAATACTAAATAAAAACCCTGTTCTATTTCACTCAATTGAAAGGAAACACACATAAATACCAGAGAGAAATGATGGGCAAACCAGTGCAGGGGTTAAGCTCACTTCTTCAGAATCTTAAGGCCCAATTGTGATCAAATGGCATCCAAATCCTTAACTGAATTTCAGTGAGGCAACTTCTGATGTCTGATATTAATTGGTGAAGTTCTCTGATACAGCCTTTCAGCAAGCAGTGAAGGTAGAAGTTTTATATATCTTCACAGCCATCCTTCCCTATCATCATTTACCAAATGCTGGGCTATAGAGGGTATTTGACTTTCATGGGTTAACATTTAACATGTTCACAGGAAACACTTACCAAATAAAAATACACTGGGAAAGTTTTTGTATAGGGGGACAAACACTCAACACAATCTTGCAGCGTCAAAATCCTTTTGTGCAGAATCATTGCAGCAAAAATTTTTTTTTCTACAGCTTAACAAAGAAGAGCAGGCAATTTCTACAAGGTCCCATTTAAAACACACCTGCTTAATGCTAATTACAGGTGTGCAACTACATTTTGAGGCTTACTAGCTAGTAAAAACACCTGTTTCACTCATTCCAGCAATACCAACTACAGCAGCCTTTAACATGACATGTTAAAAAAACCCATAAGTGGTTTGTTCAAAATATATTTCAAATGCTGAAAATCACCACAGAAATATCTCCTTCTGCACACTGGCTAGCTGACCTCCACTCTCTTTGGGATAAATGATAGCCATGTGTAATAACAGCAAGAGGAGTTCCAGTAGCTGGTTCATGTTCACCAGGTCCAAAATTGCAACCACATAACCCTCTTAAAACATTTCTTTTCAGGGTGTTCCAGCAGCTAATTTCTAAAGAGAAAAAATGAGCACAGGTCTCCTCCTGCTTGACTAAAATTATTATAATTTAAGAAGTCAAGACCCAAACAGCTGCAGATGGGGGCTGAAAGCCACTATTATAATAACAGGCCTGTGCTCCAAGGAGGTGAAACTGGAGAATGGGATGGTGTGAATCTGCTGGAAGTCACAATTCCTTTTAAAAGAAGACCTGGATTAGGGCTTGGGGAAAGAAAGACCCAGCAAACCGAGACTAGATTCAACCCACAAAACATTAAGAGCAGCAAGGACAGGCAGCGAAGGCAACTTCCACTCTTAAGTGCCTTGAATCCACACCTATGCAAACATGCAGCTTAATATAGGTCAAACATGTGGTTATCTGTCCCAAAAGCAAAATAAGAGACCAAAACAGGAACATTGAGGAGCTGTGCCAAAGCCTGTGTGTGTGCACAGATTCACCTCTCCCCTCAATAAGCAAGAATTCCTATGAATTGTGGTATAGGACATCTTTAAGTAAGAAAAGAGCAAGCTCAAAAGCTTTGGGTTTTTATCCCAGTACACCTCATGTGGCAACCATTTGTCTAACTGCATTGTGTTGACTAACAAGGTACCAACCAACATATGAAATCATACCATGCCCTGGTTGGGTGCATACAATTTCTAGCTGAATTGACACCAAAAAAAATGGATTTACAGGGAAAAATTAACGTATAAAATAAAAATGAAATGAACAATACCATGACAGTTCTCAAGTACAGCCCTGGCCTTTTATGACTGTCTCACGATGTCTCACATCCATGCAGGCAAAAGGGACAGATTTCCTGTACATTCCAGCGTTACAAATTCAGTATCAAGGCACAGATATCCTTTTTAGCTTTTACAAAGAATTGCTGAACTGCTGAAAAGTGCCTTTGAACAAGACAGGGATGAAGATGCAGTGCAGGCTGTCTGTGTAGCACGTACAGTCAGTGGAGACCGGTTTCTAGAGAATATTGTGCTTGAAGGTAATTTTGAAAGAATGTCAAAAAATTCAATCTCAGCAATGTTCATAAATTTCATCAGACTGACTCAGAAGGGCCCAAAAGATGGAAGACAGTGTTATATCAACTAGGGAATCAAAAGCCATATGTATGTCATCAGCAAGAGTGAGGTACTAGTATCTGTGCACATCACACTATAGTTTAGGCATCAACAAAATCTAAAAAAGGCCTTTATATCTAAAGCATCATACCACACAGCAACAGATAGGAAAGATTCTAGTTCACTAACTTATCAGACAGACAAGCTTTTGCTGAGCATCAGCTTTAGCAGACTTAAGGACACTCAGTTTGAGCAATTCAGGTTTTTACTATAGGAACATGTCTCTCTAGAAAGAGAGAATTCTGACCACCAAAACATAAAAATTGAAAAAAAAAATCAATCTAAAAAAAGGCAATACAGGTACAAAACTTTGCAGGGAAAAAAGAAAGAAAATAAAACAAATGAATCCCTCCTTGTTTGTAAATATAAAAGTATAAACTTCATCAAGGCTGGAAGTCAGGACACTGAGGGAGGGCCACTTGGTGATGAAAGCAAAGGACCATTGATGAGAAGAAATAAGTTCTTCTACTTCCAGCACGACATCTACTTGCTGTTTTTCCCAGCACAAATTACTGAGCTTTCCTACTTCAGAAAATCTTGCAGAGCTGCTTCATAAACCATTGTGCATTTTATATAATAAGAGAAGAAACTCAGTTTCAGATAAAAGCTGCTAAACAGCTGCTTTGTTCAAGGATTTCCTTACCTCATCTAGTTTAAAGCTTGTAAGAAATAATAACATGAGGAAACATTTCTTAGAAACAAGCATTTTTCATGAACAAACCACAGGCTTTCTCTACACTGTCTTTAAAGCTCATCCAGATTTCTCTCAAGACCCTTAAAGATGCTCATACAGTAAGCTTTCACTTTGGAAATTCTATGAACTACTGCAAATTTTGTAAAAAACTCATTTCTGTTAAGCCTTTTGAGTTCTCCTGGTGCCTCAAAACCAAAAGGCTATTTGATTCACCCACAACTCACTAGGATTCTGTGGGAAAGCAGGAAGTTGGGGAGGTAATAGAAGGAAAACTGAAGAGAGATCAGGCTTCTTTTGAAACTTGTGCAATGGGAGAATAAGAGACATCCTCGAAATAAAAGCAACAGCCATGTCCAAAGTGCCTGAGAACTGAGCAGCACAAACCACGACATCTCTGTCCAGGTAATGACAACAGAGACCACTTGGCATGGCCCCATGCACCCAAGAGCACATTAACATGTGGGACAAGGTTTGGATTATTTATAGCCAGCACACAGAGGCATGCCAGGCCTTGGGTCACTCAAATCCCTCATAAGCATTGTTCCACACTCTGTGCCCAGCACCACAGACCTGGCATAGCTCACGTTATCCAACCAGCAACACAGTTGGGTCTTTCTACACAAAAACTGGATCATTCTTCCCCATCAAGCTGAGGATCCAAAAAGGCTAGATTCTAATAGTCTAATCCTGTCTCTTTTTTTCTTTCTTTTTTTTTTTTTTAAGATGTTTATTCTAATTTGAACTAAAAACAGAGTTAAAACCGTATGCAAATGTTTTGGACGCCTTTGTATTGCTCTACTTTAGTATGTACTTACATTCTACATCCTTTAAAAACCAAAAAGAATAAAAGTTTTATCTCACTGAGCAAGTTCAGGAGAAAGCCTGATATGTTTCAAATGGTTATGACTACCATCAGCTGTGGTAGTCTCAATACTCAAAATATTTCAAATATTCTTAAAAAAAAAAAAATCCTAAAAAAACTCTCTCTCTCTCCTAAGATGGCTACTTAGAGATTTGATTTTTTTCCATTAGACACAGGATCTCTTACCAGTTTAGCGAGCTAATGCTAAATTATCAGGTCTGTCCTTAAAGGAAGAAGTAATACAGACATAATTAGTGGGTTGACAGGCAGCTCTAATCAAAGTCTCAGTGGTACCAAGCCCTGAAGCTACTGATCTTGAAAGACTCATGCAGACCATGTGGAAATCCTGTAACTGTCCAACGCACAACTCCATGGTCAGCATCTGTGGGATACTGGAACTGACTGGACTGCTATTAACCACAGCTGCAATTAGAGCATATCAGTGCCACACAAACAAAAATTGGAGTTCTGCACCCCACCCTCCTTCCCCCATCCTCACAAACTGCATGACCGTACCTGACATTCCACATTGCAATAAAAGGCCTGTTTGCATCTTCCACACTTGGACAATCCTTCTTTCCTTAAAAAGAAAACAGAAGTTATTCTGTTCTAGAAACCTGAATGAAATAAAAGTGTATACTGGATCACTTTTTGCACATTATTTTCACAATGCATTTCACAATGAAAACTGTATTAGACTTTCAAAAGCATATTTTTCCAAGCAACTCTCATTGTGCAAAAGCACTCTGCTTTCTTGATAAATTGCTGGGTTTGAAAACATGTTACTCTGTTATTTGACAGACAACATCATTTTTTGCTACTACACAAAGAGTAATGAACTAAAGTTATCGTGTTCTGCAAACTTTAAAATTGCTGTGTTGGCCAACATTAACCCTTTGGTTCTGCTATGACAACTCTACTGCTTCTTTGGTTATAGAATGCATGACCTTTGTTGAATAAGTGCCTCCAAAAGCCAAGAAAAAATACTGTGTTATTAAATATACTGTTTGATATACTGAGAGCCCCTTACTGCCCCACCCTGTCTGCTCTGATATCTGTGTATTCTGAGCAGACCTAAGGCTCACACTCTCCTTTTTTATATTTGTATATACCCCACCAGAGGGAACTGCCATGAGGAAGGTCCTTTTCTGCTTTAAAGTGCATGTGTTGCAAGAGACCCCACCAAAAATAGAACATGTGTTACCCAACAAGTGACATTTTGGTATGACAGCAATAGGGATCTCTTAGCAGTACTGAATGCTTTTAAAATGTCTGCACCAAAAAAAAAAAAATAATAAATAGCCTTACACTGAGGTAAGCTCACTGGAGTAAATCAAGGGTGAGGGTCCTTATGTGATGTGATAGTGTACAACATTTGGGTGGCCACTGGCATTTGGAGCCCATAAAACCCAGCAAGTCTGGCATCCTCTGATTGTATCTGCGAAGCACACAAGGTGCAACCTGAGCGAGCCGGGCTAACACCACGACTCCTCTCGCTGACATTACAACCACGTATTTAAAGTAACAACCACTATCTCATGCAAATACAATGTTACAGCCTCATTTTGCCCTTGTGGCCACAAAAGCTTTCAGGACAACTTGGCCAAGTTTCCCTTCCCACGGCTGGTGTCGAGCCCACAGCCTCCCTGCTAGGGCTCTTTGGAAGTTCTACCAGCCCGGATTGGAATCCAGTACGTGCTAGTTCAGCGCTAATGCAACAGACACAGAACACATGTCTGAGCACTGCCGGATCACCTTACATCACCCAGACATCGTTCCTCTTAGCGGCACTTCATCACCCTGGTGTGAAATAAGTTTCAGATTACCGCACTAACTGCTGTCCTGCTGCAGTCAGTGGGTTCCTTGATTGCTGTGCTCCTCCAGAGCTCCAAAGGAGAAGCTGCATGGATAACAAGCAGCTGCTCCCGAAGATAACTACTAAAAGCTATTCCATGAGATAACTATTATCCTTACAGTATCACTTCACATCAGTGAGGTATGGAAGTATTCCCCGGTACTTTGGCAGACAAATCTGAATATGATAAACAAAACCAGACAGCTTCTCTGGCACAAGGAAACTTGTGGTTAGGCACAAGAGTTAAAAAAAACCAAACCCTTAAACCAAACACAATACTTCAATGCAAACCTTACAGGCTGGGAAAAGGTGTAAAGGAGATGAAAATCATTTCAGCTGTACCCTTCTTCAAATTAATGGAACTCGCTTCACCAGCTTCACTAAGAACTATATTAGGTGCTCATATGCAAAGAGAGGGGTGAATCAAGTGACCAAGTTATAAGCAGATAAGGTAATGAAGAAAGAAAAAGGATGTATGGATAAAAATAGCACAATTGCAACAGTTGTTTTTCTTTGCTGAGGCAACTACTAACATTTGCTCTGAGTTATAACCAGGTAAGCAGTTAATTCCTCAGCAAGCTGTCAGAAGCCACGAAAGTACTACACCTTCTAAAAATATGGTATGGTGTGGTGTGACGTGCCAGAGTGTCATATCCATGCTGAATTTGTTAACCCAAATACACCTTTTAATACACCCCGCAGCAGCTCACATTGAGAGGCTTGAGGCAAACATTGAAAACCTCCCCCTCACACAGGTGAGGAGGCAGCTGCAGAGGCCCTGGCAAACTCGAGCCCCCGCATCCCTCCAGCACCAGGAATCCCGAAGCACTCAGGAGCAGGCAGCACTCCAGTCCCAGTACTCCCAGCCAGGAGACAAACAAGTTCTTGCATTGCCTGTGCTCCACCCCAGCAAAAGTAATTTGCAGACTAAGGTTTCAGACAGAGGTAATATACAAGTATTTCTGTATATTTCAATAGGGAGATATATACAATTCATTCATAGATATTCGCTCCGCACTAGGGACTGTGAAGTGTGAATTAGGTGATTGCAGACCCTTTCTCCCTTATCCAACCTTCATTAAAACCAGCGAACACCAAGTTATTGCAAAACCAGACGGATCAATGAAACTTCCTGCCAGAGGATGGTTACGCACGTGTCTACGTGACCGCCAGAGCACGGGAAGAGCAGAACTTTTTTTCCCCTTTTCCTTTCTCTCTCCTGAGCTGCTGAGCACGGAAAACCAGCTTTGACTTTAGACCTCCGCTCTGCCACAGCAGCACACGAGCC
>NW_005054299.1:3355471-3373564 GCF_000277835.1 Geospiza fortis
CCTCCCGCCGAGCCCTGCCCCGGCTCCGGCCCCGAGCCCTGCCCGGCCCGCGGACGCGCTGCCCACGGCGCGCTGTGTGCGGTGGAAGCATCCCGCAGAGCCGCCCGGATCTCGGGCAGCGGGGGCTCTCCCGCTGGCCTCACAGCCCTCTCGTTGATATTAGCACCTAATACAGCTCCCAGCGAAGTCAGTGAAGCGAGTCCTATTCACTTGAAGAAAGGTACAACCGAGGTGATTTTGCTCTCCTCCCGCACATCAGTGGCTTTTCCCAGCCTCTAAGATTTGCTGTTGATTTTGTTTCTTAGGTTTTGGGTTTTTTTAACTTATGTGCCTAACCACAAGTTTTCTTGTGCCATAGAAAGTGGCTTTTTTTTTTTTTTTTATCACATTCGGAAGATTCCTGTCTGCCAAAAGACCAAGAAATACTTCCATGCTCCATTGCTATGCAGTAATATTGTGAAAATCATAGCTATCTCAGGAAATAGCTTTTAAGTATCTTCAGGAGCAGCTGCTTGTTATCCATGCAAGCTTCTCCTTTGGAACTCTGGAGGAACACAGTGAGCATGGAATATACTGACTGCATTAGCAGAATAGTTAGTGGGGTAATCTGAAACTTACTTCACACCAGGGTGATGAAGTGCCACTCAGAGGAGCAGCAAGGCCTCCCAGACCAAGGCGCCTCCGTCCTGAGGAAGTTTGCAGTTCAGGTCACAGGGAGCTCAGGTGTTGTGGCCTCCTGGATAGATAACCAGGGCAGAGAGAGAACATGGCCAGCCCAGGCTCTCCCTGCAGATTAATTGACAGCCCCAGGCATGGTCAGGGGTGAGCCAGATCCCAGGGGCAACAGGATACAAGGTGGGTGGGAGTCCCCAGGGAAGCTGGACAGGAAGATTAAGGCATAGTTGTGCCCTCAGGGCCCTACCACTACACTATTCCATATAATCATTTTATCCAGTTGCATATCTTTAACTTTCTGATATTCTTATCCATTGTAACATTATGACATGACTGGATTCACTGCAAAAATAATGTATCTTTCTGGACCAGCATTATTTGAATTAGTTAAAACATCACTGTTTTCACAAGGAAAGACTGAGCAATGAAAATAGGTCCAGTCCTTGAAAAACATGCTATCACCCTCAACAACTGAGCTAGATGTTGATGATCATGACCAATTGCAGACCTGCAGGGATGGAATTGGGGTATCCAGCTAAAGTAATAGGAGCAGTATCTAACCAAGTACCTCATCTAGTGCATGAGGACTGCTGTTTACATCCCAGTTCAGTGTAGATTGAGGATGTCAAGCTCAAAGGTCTGGACTCTTAATTATAGACTATTCTATATCTAAGTATATTTAAAAATAGTGATTGATAATGTATGCACTTTAAGAATGAATTAACATTAACTGGGAAACTGCCCTTATGGTCAATCCAGTTTGATGAATTTATAGATCCATTATAGCTAGACAAATAGAGTCACAGCTCCTAAACCCATCTACTCTGACTTCTTACAGTGCACAAGCTAGTAAATTCCTTGAACTAATTCCTGCTCAAAGTAGAGCAAAACTTCTAGGAAAAAACTAGTCTTGATTTTAAAATGTTCTTAATAAGTGGTTTAAAAAAACCCCAAAACCCTAGTAAACATATATACTTTATTTTCACCCTTAAGTTGTACCTTCAGCTGCTGTATCTTGTTATAGCATTATAGACTATTTTGAAATATTCTCAGCTTTTTTTCTCTCTACATCAGTAAAATGAAATGGTTGAGCATGTGCTTCTGAAATCTGAAAACAGCATGATATACTCCAGTAGTGAAATCCTGGTCACACTAACAGTGTGAAATCAGTGACAAATTCCTACATTTTTTCCAGAAGTCAGCATTTGTGTTTCAAATTACACTGTGTCCAAATATAACAGGTCTACAACAACTTGTATCTATCAACTTGATGATCTTGGAGGTGTTTCCCAACCTTAATGGTTCTCTGATGTTCATTATCAGACCAATTCTAAACAATAACTTGTGCTTCTCTAAGATCGTGTGGGTTCACTGATGAGAAGGTTGTGAGAAGGTGTCTTTTGGGGGGAACCAGCTGGAATGATGGCAAATGTTATCACACTTCTGTTCCACATTATCACCCTTGTAAAACAGCTGACAATTTGATTATGCCTCAGGTAATGAGGAAAAATTCAAATTTCAGTAGGTGTCTTTTTTAATAAAGAGTCATTTAGTTTTAAAAACAAAAATAATAATTTACTAAATAGGCTTTATTCCACCCTGAAAGATATTGCTTTCCAAAAGATAATGCCTGGATTTATTCACAAGAGTGAAATTCAGCACCGGCCTGCAGTCCCATTCAAACCCTCCAGGAGAAATTCAACCAGCTGCCTGAATAGCTTTTTGCTTCCTTTGGATGTTTTCAAAAATACAACTGGTTTGATAAGTTATTAATGAAAACAGTTTGGTGACTACTTTGTTATTTATCCCATCCCCTGTTTTCTGTATTTATACAGAACCTGTAAATAAAACATATTCTTTTGGATCTCCCTATTTTATCAGTGTTTTTTTACCATGTTCATCAGAAAATCTGAACGCGGGTTTTTATGAATCAGTATGAATGCCTAAATAAATAATGTTTTATTGCAAAACACAGACTTGGTAATCAATCCATGAAGACTCTCAAGGCTTTAGCCATATAAATATGCATGCAAAAGCTGAATGAACAGTCAACACTAGGGAGTTTCCTGCAACCAGAAAAAGACTGGAGTGGTCTCTCTCCCACTGTTCACAAGATGAGTGGAGGAGTCCGTGCTTGCAGAATGTGTTGAAGACCTGGCAGGATTGGGTGATAAAATACTTTGCTAAATTATGCCTTACATCTGCAGAGACTTGCACTTCTCATCTCTTCTGTCTTTTTTTAACTTCTGTTGTGTCTGCTTTAAATAAGAAAGATAATGGCTCATGAAAGGATGTGAAGTAGGGTGTAGGTTTGAGAAAGTCACAGAACAAAGTGTCGTGCCGGGTCTTTGAATTTCTTAAAATTAAGGAGTCTTTAGAAGCACAGCTGTTCACCTTCACTCACAACCTTGGAGCTGCTCTATGGAAAACCTTCTGTGTTTGACAGGAAAAGATGTATCCCTGTTAGTCACTTTTAGTTAGGCTTAATCACTTAATCTTCCAGAAGGGGTACCGCCGCAGCGCAGCCTGCTCTCTCCAGGAACGGCTGCATGCCCCGTGCCCAGAGCTGTCTTTTTGTGTTCGTGTCACCGCAGACTTTAGCCAGAAAGGTTCTGAACTTGGAAAGGGAGCACGGAGTCACTGGCTAAGACACAGGGCCCCGAGCAAACTGGAGGGGGAGCTAGGAATAAACAATAAAATCAGCTACAGGGTAGGTACAAGAAACAATCATAGGCCAGCAGCCTATGGGGAGAGAAAGGACAATGGAAACGGTATATAACCTTTTCTATATTTAATACAATTATTTCCAGAGAGATCTGGTGTAGTAACCTTGTCTTTTTTATCCTTTGTATTTTTTTTCCTGTACCTCTTGGTACCATCAGCTGCTTTCAGCTCACCAGTACAGGTACTCACAACAGGGGCAGCTGGAAGCACATCCCACAGTGCAGTGTAAGTAATGAAAAACTCAACATAAGCTGGTTTAGTAAGTTTTGTGGGTAGATCTCATGGCTTGTCCTGAACTGTCCTGCTGTAGCTAGACAGCTGTTCCTGGTATCTTTGCAATTCATGGGTAGTTTGGGTTCAGATTTGCACCTTTTTAGCTGGTGAGAGCATTATTCATTTTGAACCAGAGATTAAGTGTGAATGTAAAAACTCAGCAGGAGCTGGGAAATGCTGCCTTTCAAAGAAGAAAAGTGCAGTTGATCACTTTTAGGAAATAACCTGCAAGGTGTGAGGGAGTGCAGGGATGGCAGTGAGTCCAGTGAGGGCTGCAGGGATGGTGCGTCCCCCGTGCATCTCTAGGCAGATGTGCTCCCAGCCCTGGAGGGGCCTGGGTGTGACATTCAAAATCTGTCCTCATGTTATCTTCTACATCTGTGCCACTAATTGTTGACATGTTGACAGTGTTGACATTGTCCACTACTGAAACACAAACAAAAATACTCTAGAGATGCTGTGGTTCTGTTGATAGTCAGAACTCTGTTCCCAGTCAGAGAGGACTGGTGGAAGTGGAGAAGATGGGCAACCCTATGGAGATGTCTGACTTCTCTTTAGAGACATTGTGACATTAAAGACCCAGAGATCTAGAAAGAGGTTCCTGATTTTTTTTTTTCATGAAAAGAACCAACTCCTCACTGCCCTCACCTATCAGGTGCCTCCTGCAGTTTTATCAGTATTAACATCCCTACCGCAAGTGCAGAACTAGAAGAAGTAAAGACTCAAGTTTCTGCCTAATATATGGAAGTGATTTTCCTGGGTTAAACATATTGTAATCTGCTCATTTGAAGTTTACAAGCATTTTTAGTATGTCATTATAGAAAGCCTGCACACAAATTTCCAAAGACAAAAAGTGACAGCAGCACAAATGTGGTTTCAGGAACATATCATGATGACAGAGCTGGATGACTGTGGGGAACAGGCAAGGGCAGCAGTTAGGTGTGAATGTGACACTCAACACTCAGATGCTTGCAGTTCACAATTTGCTTTTATCAGAATCAGCAACCTCACAACTGCCTTTCTGCACTAACTCCAGCCTGCCCCTGGCAGACCTGCATTAACCTTTGCTTACAGAGCCACGGCAGGACTCAAGCAAATAAAAAAACATGTCAGATTCTCCATTGGTGTAAATTAGCATCTCTCCACTGACTTTGAAGAAGTGGCACCTGCTTGCTCAAGTTGAGGATCATGCCCAGTGCTACTGTAGCATCATTAAGTTGTCACATTCTTCCCCTGCCTCTCCTTTTGTTGTCTAGCTGCAACTTTTCTGAGTTGAAGACTAGAGAAGGGTCTTTGATCCTCTGATAACTCCTTGAGGCTCCCTAGGATAATTGGCCAGGACACTTTCTGAATTACCCAGGGTCATTTTATCTTGCCCTTTTCCTTGGAGAGGGATTACAAGCAAGAGAAAAATCTTGGAGCCTTCACAGATGCAGACGACCTACACGAGTGCTGCCGTGTGTAGTAGGTCAGGCACCCCTCCTGACATGAGGGACACCCCATTGCCACCAGGCTGTATTTAACCTATCCTGCTACTGATGTGGAAACAGAAGCCCTTCAGGGTGACCTGGGCCCTAAGACTGCCTAACTCTTTTTTTCCAAGCACACTGGGGTGCTGAAAAAGGAAAGTATGTGAGCTGCTTTTCTGCTGATGGAGGTATTTACTCACTGCAAACAAGTAATATCTTCATATTCTATAACATTCTCACAGTAAGGCATTTTCTTCAGCTTTAACAATGAGTTTTGCAGCTATTCTTTAAACATCTGGGGTTTTTTTCAGCATTGTGAAAGATAGGATCACTGAAAATGTGAAGTGTTTCAGTAGCCACACCAATGCTGTATAAAGATGTAACATCACATCTATGTACATATTGGTTATTTTTCTATTTGTTTTTGCAAAGATTGCATTAGCAATGCAATCAACAGTAATTTATACTTAACTCAGCCTCAAAAATATTCAAATGCTATGCCTAAGAATGACCCTTTCTGAGCCATGCTAAAAATATCTATATTCTGTGATGACTTCCCAGAGATAAAACATTTTTGAGATTTGCTGCTTAACAAAAGCATTGTTCTGCTAGGGGCTATTCCACCATGACTGTACAATATTTTTTTAAAAAATCAGAATGTTTTGCAAAATTAAATCAAATGCCTTACAAATGTCTCAGTATATCACACTGAGGCAGTTACCTTTTTAACCAAATTTGTAATCTAATCAGGTTTGTCTGACAAGACCTATTTTCCATAAAACCATGCTGACTGGCATTAATTACTTCCTGTCCTTTCATTCTTTATCACTTGAATCCCGTATTCTATTATTTTGCTCCCCCCATGTCAAGACCCAAGACACACCTCTAGCTGTCCAAAACACCAAAACCCCTGTTAGAAGTCTCAAAGACCCTGTCACAGAGCCCAAAACACCTGTAGTTTTAATTATAACCCATAAAGCAAATTACCAACCTTATATGAAAATCAACAAGCCACAACAGTTTAAGTAGAATAATAGTGAAATTATCACAAACTAGAAAAGAAGATTTTAAGTTTTTTAGTATAAAAGTTCAAGAAGCAAGATAGAAAAAACTAAGTGTGTCCAGCCTTTCTCCTTCTTCTTCTTAGCCTCCATCTTCTGCTGTGATGTTAGCACTTAGAGATTAGTTTAAAATAGAAGTGCACTGTCTAGCATAAGTGATAAGTATTAGAAAGTAAAAATAAATATGATATACGTAATTTGTAGTACAAAAGACGACGCAACTTTAAAGCAAGCAGAGAGTGTTTAGAACTGTCTTGCTGAGCTAACTTCAGCAGAACAAGAAAAAATTTTTATAAATAAGATAAAATAAACAACTTTAAGACTAAGAAATAAAGAGCTTTAACTCTTTCTTTAAGCGCTAAGCTAAAAAAAGAGACTTTTGAACTTTTCTCAAAGTCACTCTGACTAGCTAGAAATCGCAACACCCCCACACCTCCTCTCCAGTTTGAAGTTAGGTTCACTGGCTTGTATTTACCAAGGTCGTCATGTTCGTCCTTGCTGAATACTGGCAAAACATCAGTCTTCTTCCAGTCTTCTGGAATTTCTGTGTTATTTCAAGACCCATTAAAAATTAACACGTGGAAGGAAGAATCTCCTCCACCAACTATTTGAGACTCCTCAGGTGCAAGTTATCTGGGCCTGATGAATTACAGGTTTTTATCACAAGTAGATATTTCACATCCTATTTGGTTACTAATGGACTGAAAAAGGCTTTGGCTGCCTGATATGATACTGCTGTTATCCTGCTTTTTCCAAATCAAGGAGAGACATATTTATTGAATATGGCTTTCTTCATTATTAATGATTTTACCACCTTCATCTTGTTCCTGGAAAATTCCATTGTTGGGATTTCTTCTGTGTATCATGTACTTCATATACTCCCTTTTTTTCCCTGCTGCATATACAGGTATCTTAATCTTCAGTGTCCTCCGTGTCATAATTTTCCTTTATCTTCCTTTTTACTGCAGACTACTCCTCCTCCTTCTAATCTCTTCTCCAACAAAATGAAGTAACAGCAGGAAGGAGTGAGAACTGTAACTAATATTGTTCTTACCTTCTTCCCTTAGTGTCCTGGTTTAATTACATGAATGAAAAAAAAAAAAAGAAAAAGGCATTGAGTGGATGGATTCGGAAAACCAAAGAGCATTCTTTGAGCATACCAGCTCCCTCTTTCAGGGTGTGATTCCCTGTTGCCTGAGGAGCCCATCTTTCAGCAGGCTAATTCATGTCCACATGTGTTTTCTCTGTCAACCACC
The DNA here is from genome assembly GCF_000277835.1 of Geospiza fortis. Lineage (NCBI taxonomy): Eukaryota > Metazoa > Chordata > Aves > Passeriformes > Thraupidae > Geospiza > Geospiza fortis. Next base: position 3,362,930 of record NW_005054299.1, read on the forward strand.
TCTTCTGCTTTTCCTTCTGTGCCTGCTTTTCTTCATTAACAGAAGCAGAGAACACGCAGATTTTGCTGAGACAAGAGCCACCATCCATCATCAGATGACAGGCACTTCTACTACTAGAAAGAGGAAACCTGGTCCAGCAGAGTACTAAATATTTGTAGAGGGACACTGTGGTGAGGAGTATCACACCAGCAGAAGCTGGGAGGCCTCCAGATGTGTTTATACAGAAGTGTGATACTCTCCCACCTCTGCATTAAGTACCAGAGTGCATTTGAAAATTAAGTCAAATACAGAGTATTTTTATTACAATCAGTGGCTTTGGGAATTCTCATTACTTGAAAAAAAAAATTTGATGGTCATTTAGCTTGTGTGGCTTCCACTAAGCAGATAGGAGAAAAAAAATGTAGTCAAGGCTTGGGAGTTTTGCTCTGGGCCAGGGCTAGTGAGCCTTTGGCCCATGGAGAGCACTCTTAATTTGTGGTGTTTGCTCAATGTTTATGGAATAACGTGTCCCTGAATCTGCAGCCCCTGTGGTGCTGGTTCCATGGGGCAGAGTTCTGTGAGCTCACAGATGTGGCACTGGCAATACTTGAAGGGCTGGATGTTGTGAGATAATATGGGGCAGTCCTGTCCATGTTGCCTTTGGGAATGCTTTCTGGAGGAAACCATCTGTCCCATGGCCATTGCACTCTTTTGGGGATGCTCTTGGAATGATCCAGAGTGGAGGCAGTATAACTGTGAACTGCTCAGGGATTTCAGGTATTCAGCACTATGGAGAATGCTGTGAAAGTATTTTAGATACAGATAAGTACATTTTAGATAAATTCTCACATCTCCCTTGTCCATTGTCAGTGCCTATTAGCTTTCAGGGTTAAGAGAATGGCAATAGCAATAATAATAGTAGTGACAAAACTGTAAGAACTTTTATCTTAAGTATGACTGCCTTGCAGGTTTCTATCAGTGACAGGCCTCTCAATGGGGTGAGAAAGAAAGGCAGTGTGGGCCATGGAGTTGTCAGAATCTACAGATGCAGTTGGAGCACCTGGTAAATGAAGTTCAGGGCCCAAGCATGTGAAGGGACCAGTATGGCAGATATGACTGACGAGATGGAAAAGCAAATGTTCTTTAAGACAGCAATTTGGAGAATCCCAATCTGTTAGATTGTCCTATCTCTACCTAGCCTTATACAAAGTTGCTTTCCATCTCTCTTGCAGGTCCCTTTAGATCCATAAAGGCTCCTGTAAGGTCCCCCTGGACCTTTCTCTTCTCCAGGATGAACAATCCAGATTCTCCCAGTCTGTCTTTGTATAACAGAGGTGCTCCAGCCCTGAGATCATTGTTGTGGAGTCATTACAGCAGATCAATGTCCTTCCTCTGTTGGGGGCTGGACACAACACCTCAGGTGGGTCTCACCAGAGCAGAGCAGAGCAGAGCAGAGTCGGCAATCACCTCCCTGGACCTGCTACCTATTGCAATGTTGTGAGGTCCCCGACGAAGGAGGAATGATGAGGAGGACTGCATGGATATCAGAAGGCTAATTAATTACTTTATCATACTATATTATTCTATACATCTAAAACTGAATCTGCCAATCACTCAACCCTGCACACAACCGCACACGCTGCACTCAATCTCGTGACTGTCACCCGACAGTCCCGACACACACACACTCTTGGCCCTGATAGGCCAAGGAAACAAAACACCATGACTTTGGGTAAACGATCTCCATATTGCATTCTACTTTTGCACAAACACAGGCAAAACAAATTATAAGAATTGTGTTTTCTTTCTCTGATGTTCAGTGAAACCCAGAAATGTTCTTGGGAATAATTGTGCCTTGCTTTTCTCTGTGAAGAGAATGGTGGGGCTACAGCTGCCCATGTTGCTTTGATGCAGCCCAGCGCACAGCTGGCTTTCTGGGTGCATTGTCAGGTTGTGTTGAGCTTCTCACCCACCAACATCCCCATGTTTTCTGAAGGACTGCTCTCAATCCCTTCATCCCCCAGCTTGTACTGGTGCTTGGGATCACCCTGACCCATGTGCGGGATCTTGCTCTGGGCCTCACTGAACTTCATGGATTTATTTACATGTTATTTTACTCTGTTTCATCAAAATAATAATAATTACAACCAGCAATTCATGGACAAATACATCAATCATTTATTCTGTCCCAGAAAATGACTGTGTTAACAAAGTCAGGATTTTTTTCAAACACTAGAAAACTAGGAACAGAAATCTGCATTCCTAAAGATTAATGACACTTTTCCTCCAGTGCTAGAAGGGGAGTAGGGATTCTCCATACTTCAAAAAATATCTTAAGGAACAAAAGAAAGACAGAGAACAGGAGATGCATTGGGATTGCAGTACTGAGAACTGTGTTTAGCTGGACCACTGTACCAACTTCAGCAAACACACTCAGAGAGAGAATGAGACTCCACTGCTCAGTCAGTCTGGGAAACAGTGTTGAAATCACAGCTCATCAATTAAAACATCTTCAGAGAAAATCCACAGAGGCAAATCTTTCTTAAAGAGGGAAAAGAAAGAAAATGAGTCAATGCAAAGCTGCTTCTCAAGGGAGTTATGTAAAAAAGGCAAAGTTTTGAAATGTATGCAGGAACTAGATGAATTGAAACAATCATGAAAGCAGTAAGACATAATACAGTCATCTCAGGAATGAAATAAAGATTTCATAATAAAAATAAGTGGATACACAATCCACATTAACACTTAGGGAATTTGAATTTATCCCTTTTTATGACATCTGATGATGCTTTGGATGGTATTGAATTGTGATTCATGTATTCAGAAACCTTTTTATACCATCAAAGGCATTCTTATGAAAAAAATAAGCTCTTGATGAGTCAAAAATGACACAAAATTTTTGTTTAATAAATGAAGTTAATAAACTCAAGGAGGATTGCTCTTACTTTTATATTTTCTCCGTGTCCTTTTTAAAGACATTTTCATTTTATCAAATCTTTCTGGGGTCCCTTCTCTTCAAGCCATAAAAAGTGGCAAGGGTATCCTTGTGTCAAGAATCAGTGACCAAAAATAGTTGTCTCAAATTGATAAACTAAATCTTGCCACTTTGCTTTAAGCTTCCCTTTCCTGCCTCTCTGAGATCAAAATACAGTTACTCTGTGAAATTTATGGAAGAGAAAAAAATAATATACCATGTGAACTTCATTGGATGAATTACCTTAAGTTTTAGTCTTCTATAAATTTCTTAATACAGCCAGCATTTGCCTTCATAGATGTAGAATTACTTCTTTTGATCACCAATTCCATAAATGCAAAAAGTGAATAATGAAAGTTATTTCTTAGGCAACATCTCTGCAGTCACTGTAATTTTTATTGCTCATCATAAGACCATACAGAATATCCTGTGTTCCTTTTCCCTCTGAACAATGTATGTGAACACAATTTTGTGTCTGGAGCCATGGCCATGCCAAACAGGGACTAGTGAGTCCAGTGTTGCTATAACACAGCTAACTTGGTGACCTTTTGAATGAAAAGTTCTATTTATATTGCTGTCATTTTTCCAGTCCATGTTGGAGTAGCCTGGCCTCTAATTGTTAGCTCAAACCGTATTCTGAGCTATCTTTCCACAGTGGATTAGCACCTTCAGATTATAAAGGTGTCAGATCACCATTGAAGTACCTGCTGGTTTTGTCCACTGATAAATATTAAGCAGTCTAAAAACCATGGAAATTATTTTGGAAATGGAAATGGATAAACACTTAAGACAAAACCACTGTAGTCCAAAAAGACGGATATGTAAGAATCACATAATAATTTTAGGACTGTGATGTGCCAAACACTTCCTTAATTCTTTCATCTGGGAGATAAGTTAACCCTTGCCCTACCTACTTACTTCACCTTTTAACATAAAGTCCTGAGAGGACAGTTGCCAAGAAAGGTTTCTGTAAGTGTTTATAGTTTGGGCTTCACTTCAAAATTATATGAAAAAAATACTGAAATCTCATGTTTTTCTTCCTCTTCCACACTAGTGCTGTTTCATTGGCCTAATCAAGATGACAAGTCAGTAGTAAATTTATATTGTCTGGCTTTGACTGTTTTCTCACTAATTTACTAAGCTTCCTAGCCAAAATACAAATAATGCTTTTGCCACATATGGGAATTTAATATGCGTAAAATCATGGAGTTGTAAGAACACACCTTGTAATGTATATCTCTCTACACATTTTGTTAAAGGAAAACAGAAAGAGAGGGAAAGGGCCTGTTATAAGATAGGCCTTTTATGAAAAGTTCTGGATAACATAATTGGAATAGAAACAAGGGGGTCCTATAGAAATGTAACTGAACACTATAAAATTACTCTAAAACCTATGGAGCATTATATCTTTTATATGAAGTTTTTTGAGCCATTGTATAGAATTTAACAGAAGAGGTATCTGAGCTATAGGATGGTAGGGGGAAAAAAAAAAAGCAGTAGAAATCGTTATGGTTTTGTGTTAGATTCCACAGGAGTTTTCCATAAGGGCTGGGCTGTTTCTGAGTGTATCCTGAGCGTGTTTCTTCTCTCTCTACTCCTGTGGCGAGCTGAACTTTGGTGTTAGTCTGCAGCACATTCTGAATGCGCGAGTAGCCTTTTGTGGGGAAAAAAGAAGATAGTTCTCTGTCTCATTAATCTGCAGATTCATGTGGAAGTCTATGCTGTCTTAAACTTTGTTGGCAGGTCACCATGCAGCTGCATGAGCCATTGTGTTTGAGTTCTAAATGGGGACGTACAATAGGCACAGTACCTTCTGGTGTAAAACGTACACAGGAAATCACATACCACTACCATCAGCAACTGAGGTTTTGTATTATTTCAATGGACTGAGGGCCCTTTTTTGCTGCACTAGGGAGCTAAGAAAGTGTACATAAAGGACAGCATAACAGCATCCTTGCCTGAGTTGGTAGAAATGAGAGAAACTTTCTTTTTTTTTGGTGGTGTTGATGATATCCGGAGCAAGTTGATTATGTATGAACCACAAACACAAGATTAGTGGTATTATCTTAAAAACATTACTTTTAGAAAGCCAAACAGGTCAGATATTTAGAATTCTCAAATGTTCCTACCACAGTATTCAAAACAGAATTTGGGAAGACAGGAATTGGAAATGACAAAAGGGTCTAAGTTCTTCCAAATCTAGGAAGGAGAATAAAATGTCAAAACAATAATAAACCACAACCAGGTCAACAGGTCCATCCACATGAGAAAACCAGCATTTAACAGAGGGATCTCTGAAACTTCTGAAGAACAGAAGATTGGTAGGAAAGCATTTTTATGAGAATTAAAATGTGCCTTCCTGTCAGGGAGGAAGGGTGTTGCAGGGTGCTTGAGAAATGGAAAAAAAAGTACCATTAAACCCCGATATGAATAAAGATCAGGTGAGAGAGGATGTCACCCTGTGGCCTTTGGAGCTGTATTTCTGCTGCCTCCTGAAATTATGTTTTCCTGAAACAAAGGAACAGTGTTATGGAAAAGTGGGTGCCAGATACTTTAGGAAAATGAGACACAGTGAAGCGGATAAAAGAGACAAAGACAATAGCAATCATATGCAATAAAGTGAAGGCAGCTGAGGTCTGAGACAAAGGTGAATATTCTGAGCCAGCAAGATGACTGAAGCAGGGGAAGGAAGGAGGGAAAGGTGATTCACAATAACATTTGAAAGACATTGGCTTGAATAATTATCAATGTCACAGCAAACTTAGCTTGGCAGCCTTGGTGGCTGACTTTGTTCTTTCGGCAGTTTCCCACCCTTGAGATGACAAACAGGAATGTGGTTCAAAGCACAGCTCTTAATGTGAGCCCAATGCAACAGCTCTTGGGCCCACAGGCCAGCTACACAGGCACTGCCATGCCATTTCATAGCTTTTCTAGAGACATAGCTGAGGTTTTTACTCATAGCAACATCCTGGATTCAGGAGGCAAACACACAGCAGGACATGCAGAAAATTCTGTGCAGCTTCTTTGAGTACCTCACTTGCTCTGAGTCTATCCAAGTGTAGGTCCTATGCCCAGGTCAATGATTCTGCTACATCTTTAGTTTAGAAATAACTAAAATAAGTCTGAAGTGATTAATCCACCTGATTTTTGATGAATACAAAGGTACCTTAGTAATTAATGTTTTTTGGTTGATAGCCAAAGTCTAATTTATAGTGCAAGAGTTTCTTCTGCACATACATGATGGTATTCTCAAGGGTAAGATACAGGGACTATTAAATATCTTAGAGAAGTGTCCAATCAATACATTTTGGAGCTCTACTCAGTGCTGTATCCCAGCTTATTCAAACTGCAGCCTGACTGTCATCTAAAGGTAAGGACAGAGCAAAGGTCATGCTACAAAAAGGCAGGAAAAGGACCATGGCTGCCCTTGGTGGCATTGGTAAAAGTGGAGTTAACTCCAAATGTCATAAGCTGTAACCAAGGGCAGAATTTGGCTATTTGTTTTGAATCAATGCTATCAATAAAAGTCTGCCAAAAATAACCAACTGGTAAATATTAATTTAAACAGAAAAATTGGAAGTCGGTTGCGCACTGAGTTGCAACATGGGGCCATTCCATGCTGGCAGTAAGAGGATAATGATGCGAAGTGCCAAAAAATACCTGGAAAGCATTACTTCTGTGTGACATCCAATAAAGATGCTGCACACACCCCTACATTTTTCAGCAATTAAATATCTGAAAATGAAAGCTCTCTCTTTCCCCAATTCCCCAACTGCAATGGCCAAACTACAGCCCAGCAATGCTGCAATAGAAGTTTTTCAGGGTGGCCCCTCTGCACAACAGCTGTTTCTCAGTCTGACAGTAGCATCTCCAACCAGCTGCTTCAGTTTGCTCCTGGCTGTCACTGCTATAGGTTAATAGGAACAGAGGCAAGAGAAGGGCCTAGGCCAGCATAAAGCAGAAATAACAAAATTTTCTGCCAAAAGGGAGTGTGGGATAAGAACTTTAATGGGCAAGCAAACAAAGAATCAGACTGAAGCCTGAGGCGCTTCAGTGTGTTGGCAATAGACACACAGTCCTGGAACAAGTGCAGCCCAGAGTCTAAATTTGAAATGACTGTGGGGCCTCTGTGCCAATAAAGTTTGGCTCTGTGTATATATGTGTGCATGTATATCTATATCCCCACACCAAATACGTAGTTGTGATAATCGCGTAGTAAATTACAGAGCCATATGATGAACTGCACGTGCCTTTGACCACCTCACCTGCCCCCTGCCAGCTAATCCATCTCTATTTGGATTTGCTCTGTCATTACAAACCAAGGCTTTAATCCTGCAAACACTTATGTGTATACTTAACTTTAAGCACTGGAACAGTCCCGTTGAAAACAAGTTTGGCTGGGTGTAATTTCAGCTTTGACTCTACGTGCGGTCGTAATCCTGCTTTCTACATTCACTGGTAGCAGTCTGGGCTTGTGATTCCTTTTAGCTTGTAGGACAACACCTCTGGCACTTACTGCTGCTTTGGTTTGTGCTGAGGATAAATCTGTATTATTCCATTGGCTTCAGTTGTGTTACACCAATTTACAGCACCTAAGAATCTGACCTGTTGAGAAAGGAAAGTCATGAGCATCACCAGATCTAATCTATCTACAAATCTACAAATCTACACAGGGTGAGTATCAGTCTAAGCAAAAAACAAGGGCAGGGGGCAAGTACCAGATTTCTTATCAACACAGGACGGGGGTTGCAGGCTGATGGTGTTGCTCTACTCTGAGATCTGCCCACCCACCCTCACTTCATGAATGTAAGGAAAATCTTGCAGAGCTTCTGCCACCTGCTCTCTCATGGCTTCAGCTCCAGATTTTCTCTCTGTCCCCTTCCATAAGCTATGCAGAAAACAAAGAGAAAGGCAGCAGAGGAGAAATGTAATTTTATACTGCAAAATAACATTCATAAGTCACACAAACACTGAACCCTACGAATAATGGATCTGTCCTTTAGGGACAGTCCTTTCCGTGTCATTGTCTGGTACTTATGTTGTTGTTCATCTAACTAATTACTGCTTTGAAAGGTATAGTCCTGCTGTCATGCCTAGATTAGCAGCAAGTGTTTGGCCAGCTACTTTCTTGTCACAGTTGATAATTATTTAATGAGTTCTGTTCTTCCCTAGGAAAGCAAGATTGGGATAGAATTGGACTTATTTTATCACAGTAGCATTGCTGCGTGTGTTGGCAGGTTTGACAGCAACAGCGCTGGATTTCAGCAAGACAGAAGAAGAAGAATTTCCATAAGTAGCTCCTGAATCAGTTGGAAGCAATGGGGAAATTAATAGTAATGAGCGAATCTCAATAGATACTTACTCATTACCGTGTTAGCTGCCAGCCCTTTCCTGCAGCTGTAGCCGTGCTGGAAGCTGGGTGATGCTCTTAGCTAACAGAAGAGCCACTGTAAGTTAGAACAATGTGTTACTGAAATGGGAAACCTAACTTCTGATCTCCAGGTTTCTCCATCTGCAGGGGACCACTGAAGTCACCCTTTTTTTTTGGGGTTGTTTTCTTTTCCCCCAGTGGACATCTATTGATAAATAAAGGAGTGTCATCACAGGACCACAAGGAGCCTTCCTTCCCATTAGCGGTCTAAAAGAACATTTGGAGCAACAAAGTCAGGTAAAGAAACTCTGTGCTGAGAGCAGCTTAGAACAGCACAGTCAAAGCCTGACTGTACATGCAGCTACCTGCTGCAGTGGGGTGTATTTTAAAAACTCTGTGGTACTTGTGCCCAGTTATTTTCCCTGCCTGTCAGGAACTTTTCAGGAAAACTTTACATGGAAAGTGTTACCTCTTTTAAATCTAATTACAAGAAAAGTGTAAAAAAAATCTGATCAAATTAAAGATGCTGCATTTTTTATTTTAATTTCAAAATATATTTTAATTCAAACACTTTAAAATTTTCAAAGTCAAAGCAAAGCATTTGGGCTAACCTTAAATGCTTTTTCTCTGTTAGCACTTAACTTCAAGGAAAAAATTGGGAAGAAATTTTATTCTGTTTCATAACAGGGACAATGTCAAAAAGGTAGACTTTCCCACAAAATGGGAACTAGTTTCAGCTTGCATTTACTATTTCCCCTCACATTGAATTGTGGTTTTTCTTCCTAAAGCTGTACAAACTTTCTAATTCCTCAAGGCCATTAGCACGGGGATCCTTTTTTTTAAGGTTACAGATTTAATTTGGAGCTCGAGTGCAGTCCATTCCCTTATCCTCTCTCTCTCCAAAACATGATTCACCTGGGTATGTGTGAGGTACAAAGAGGGGATTTTTCTGTCACTTATTTCCCTGGAAGTGGCACTGAGTCATCAACTAACCAGCACCAGACAATGCCATGATGTCCTACATTGAAGTGCCTTCTACATGGCCACATCACTCAGGACAGCAGCAGCAGCCAGACAGGGAGAGGTTGGTTTGTCTGAGATAAATGACCTGAGGACTGCTGGTCTCAGCAAACTGCTCCTATAAACAGCAGGAGCAAGTGAACTCTGAAAACATAAGCATTCCTTGTTAAGCAAGCATTCCCAGTAATGATAATAATAATAATAATAATAATAACTTACTCAAAGTATACAAAAGGGATGCCTGCCTTAAAAAAATCTATTTTTAAATATTTTCAATATTAAATCTACTATTTTCCCAAGACAAATGGTTTCTTAGCCACCATATTTTCCAAATTTTTTCATGGCTGTTTTCCATTGTCTTTTTTAAACATAAATCTTGTGATTAAAATGGTCTAATCCTAAATTTACCAAAGCCAGTGAGGAATTCCTATGTTGACTCCAGCGGCTTTTGTATCACGTCAGAAGTATGGAAAACAGTTGCTTCCTCCTCATAGTCTTCATCATAAGTTCTGTAAAATGTATCCTGAGATGGTAAACAAATATTTTTTCTGGGAAAGCAAATGCAAAAGTAATAAGTGATAAGAATATAGAAGCTGAAAGGGGATTAAAATATTAATTTGAATGATCTGTGGAAGAAAATGTTCTTGGTTTAATCTGCTAGGAGGTGTGGATTCCTTACCAAGAACTGAAGGCTGTTCTGGTTGTGGCACGCTGGATCATTCTCCAAAAAACAAGAAGATCACACAGTACATTCATGGCTACAAACAACACCACTGCTGCAGTTCAGTGATCAGCACTTTCACGTTTTCACAGCCACGTGTCAGCCAGTAATGAAGAAGTAATGATTTACTAGCAGTTCTATTACTACATTTACCTCAGGTCTAAGATTTATGTGTATTTTTTCTCATGATACTGGAGAGGGCACCCCAGTAGGCATTGTTTTCTGTTGGCAAGCACATACACCAATTTCTTTGGAGGGATTTTCTCTCTGCTAGCTGAATAAGTAAATAATGTTCTGTTCTGATTTACTTGCAAGAGGATGCACAAAGTTGGTGAGAAGAGATTCCATGTCAATGAGGTTGTTGTTTTTGCAGTTAAACACTGGAATGTACCTTTTTTTATGCACAGGTTGGTATGCAGGGCTGTGATTTCATTGTGGATGCCATTTTCATTGCAGGTAACCAGTTACTGAGGTACTCCTGAAAGGTCAGGAAATTTCGAGCAATTCAATTCTTTCTTTACCTCCCCAACTTGATGTATTCTGTATTAAACTCACAGTCATCCCAAATGA
>NW_005054299.1:3373577-3404900 GCF_000277835.1 Geospiza fortis
AAAATTATATCAAGGATTTGGATAGCCTGTAAGGTACTGAAGGAAGGTGGCAAGGGCATTCCGATCTCTGATATATCCTTTATCCTTCCTTCCTGTCTCACTGGCTGAGCTGTGCCATGATAATTGCAGAAGGGAGACAGCCCCAGAAAGGATCCATTCATGCAAGATAAGGCACTGAACAAATTCTAAATCCCCTCATCTGGAGAGAGTTTAGGCTGAGTTTGAATCTGATCTTTACAGTCCCTTTCAAACGTATGCATATTTTCACTGTAAGATACAATAAGCTGTGAATGTTCCTCTGTCCAGATGGTGCTGAGAGTCCCTCTTGCCTTCTCCAGTAAATCTATCCCCTCCTTACCCTCTCTCACTTTTGGTACTATGGCAGAAGCATTTAAACCTCTTACGTCAGTTCTTGCCAGGCAGTTTCTGAAGAATGTTCACTCACTGCAGATATCATAAAATCAAGGGCAACTGCAGTTTTATAGGGAAAAGAAAACAAGAATCATGAGTGGTTAGAATAAAATCCTTGTTTGCCTTACACCAGTTTAGTATGACTCCCACCAGTTTGTTTTTTCTGTGCAAAAATCAAAAGAAGTTCTGTTTGCAGAAGAAATAAAGGCAAAAGGGAAGGAATAGCCAATTGCTCTGTGAATAAACTAATTAGCAGTGCAAAATTCAAGTGGCAATAATGCCCTTCCATTCAATATATTCTCATTTTATTTTGAACCCAGTGTGCATCTGGTGAGGTTTTAAAGCACTGCACATTTACTCATTTGACAGGGGTGAATGACACAAAGTCAGCATCTTGTGATCAACAGGAAAGGAAAAGAAAAGAAGAACATGCTATTCTGATGTCATCTCCCATTGTTATTGTTGTTGTTCCTCCAAATAATGGAATTCTGGAAGCAAGACCATAAATCTCAAAGCTCAGCATTGTCTCATTTGGAGATCAAGGTCCTGGTTGCTGATTGATTCATGCATTTTTCATTTGACTAGCTAATATCCTTTAAATGGAACAGACACTTAGGCAGTGAAACTGGAGCTATTCTCCCCTCCCTTCAAAGGATTTAGTCTATAAGTTAAGAAATTTCCCATATGATAGAAAATAGGATTTGTGGAAAACAATGGATATTATTTGCCTCAAAAGTCTAACATTAATTTTCTTGGCAATGAGTCTGGTGCCAGGGTGCATTGAGAGCACTCAGCTTTTAAGGTTAGATTGTGATACCTTTTTCAAGTTGCATAATACCTAATTCTTTGAATTATCCCATTGGAATGAAGAATTAAGACATCGCTTGAAGCTGATAAGAGTATCACAATCTAAACCTTAATGAAATTTGTAGAAGCTGAGTGTCCTCTAGAAGAATGAGTCCATAATCCATATTTTTATGGATATGTTCTACCTCCATTTGTAATCTTTAGACAGATGCATGGTCATAGCACTGATGTAGCTGCTTATATTTCACTACGCCTTTGGTGATTTGAAATCTCTCTGAGATTGTAGAAGGAGTATAATCACAGAAAATTGCATTTTCTTCCAAGTTTTATGTGTTTATATTTTTATATAAACAGGATGAAAAATATAACTTTAAAAACATCTGTTCAGGGATCACAGAACTCACTATGACATGGGATGAAGACAGCTTTGCTCTAAGGAGTTATTTGTTTTTTCTTCAGGCCCTTAGGTAAATTCCAGTTTATGTCAGGCTTATGATATAAATCTCAATTCCCCAATGGGTGTTGATGTCTTTCCTCTTTGATCCTGCTTCAGTTCTGGCCACAGTTCTCTCAAGAACTCACCTTCCTGGTAAATCTTACAATTTCTCAAGCATTCCATTGCAGTGGGATTACAGGTGTCACAAGGAACAATTTTTCTTACTGCTTTAGATTCAAAAGTGCATGTTGAACCTGTACTGCCCCCTAAAACACAGCCAAAAAGATATTTGGGTTGCTACTTAGCACAAGCAAAATCTAAAAGGAGTGTGAGGTATCAGGATCAAACCAGCAACACCAATACCTCCATCCATTTGATAACAACTGGTTGATGGAAAATATTGCTGTACCCAAAGTAGCCCTTTGCCATTCTGGTTCTGCTGGAGTCCCTCTAAAATTGTAACAATCATAAAATTCCATGTCTTATGGCACATTATTTTCCCTCAGCACACAAACAGAGTATTGGCATTCCCAAAGCATCTGTGCTCACCCTTCCTGAACTGGGATTTGGGCTCAGCATGACTCCAGAGTGGTCGAAGAGAGGTGGGGACAGGAGTCACAACAGACTTCAGGTAACCTGTGGAAAAATGCGAAGAAACCCATGGGTGGCTCCTTTTCCTCGTGAGAAGGGACACTGTCCCCTAAATGCCTCCTGAATGCCTGCCTTCCTGGGTACAATGGGCTGCTGGGAACAGGGCATCAGCAGCTCAGATGTACCTTTTATTTGTCTGGAAAAAAATAGAGCGGCAGTGAGGAAAAAAAGATAGAGCAGCATCAAAGAAAACAGCTGAAAGAACTTTCCATCAGAGTTAATTGAGTCATTGAAAGAGAAATCTGACAAGACAAAGCAAGGAACAGTTAGAGGCCTGAATAGTGTGAAGAGGGGATAATAAGTTAGAAGGAACTGTGTGAAATGCTGAAATTGTGTGACTCTTTCTCCTGGTAACAAACATCCCACTAAGAAAATTAAAATATATGATTCTGGACTAGAGAAATAACTCACAGTTCCAGGTTATATCTGTAATCAAAGGAGAAGGGACATGACATGATCTTTAAGCTGAGAATCAAATGCAATATATTGAATGTCTTAAAAATGAATACGATCTTTAAGCTGAGAATCAAATGCTTAGAAAAGAATATATTGAATGTCTTAAAAATGAATATATATTGAATATATTCTGCATTATCATTCCAGGCATTGATTGGGCTCAGAGCTTTACTAGCTGAGGTAGGTTCATCTCATGCTGAGAGAAAAACAGCTGTGGGACAGGAAAAGTTTTCACACCTGAGCAGAGTTCTTACAGCAGCATTTCTGAGGGTTTTCTGAGCAGACAGAGGGACAAGAGGATCTGACCTTTTTCCTGCTGGACTGCAAAGGTTGTTTCCTGCACTGTCAGAACACTGCATCTGATGTTGCATCTGTGCTGGTATTGTGAGAAAGACTGCTATTCTGGTGCATACTGGAAAATAGATTAAATTCTTCTGGAAGCTGTGGATATTTTCTGTAAAAATGAAGTGCTACAGAAGAGTTTTGGGTTTCTTTTTTTTTCTTTTTTTTTTCTTTCCTCCTTCCCGAATTTCCTTCCAGGTAATTCTCTGAACTTCATGAATAACTTCTCATGTCATCTGTAGATACTTTCTTCATGCTGAGGAGAAATTGGGAGCTTCCAGGCCTTAGTTCCACAAATCATTTAAGCATACATTTAAATGCTTCTCTGCTCAGGCACAGAATTGAAACACCTGCTTTAATCCTGCAAGTACATGTTTTAGTTTACAGCAAATAATCTGGATAGGGGGATAACAACCTCAGGACTGGATCTGAACCCTGTGGAAACCCTGTGGAAAAACTCACCCTGGCACCAGTAAACCTCTCAGATCACAGCTTCCCTTGCTGAGCTTTGCAATACATAGTCCAAGGGGTATTTTTGTAGGGAGGTAAGGGGCAGGGGGAGAGGGTGGGATGACAAGGAGCCGTGTTGTGGGTGTCAGTCCAACACCTGTATTCACTCCTCCGTGCTGCAGCCCTCGGGAGAAAGCCTGCAATAACAAATACACCTGTGCAAACACCCTTGGTTTCATGTTTTCTTGGGGTTACTGTAGCAATAGCAATGTAGCATAAAAGAAAATACCAAGCTAAGCTCCGTGGGAACCTGCTCTGCCTGGTTTCAGTGAGGTAAATGTTAATGCTGGTGATATTTTTTGGCTTTGGCTGAATTTTTATTAATGCACCATGGGAACCTGAAGCATCAGCTGCTACAATTAATAAGATGTAAGATACCATAAATTGGTCTTTAAACCTAATTTTCTTGATTTCCAAATTTGATATTGTAAATCTTATTCATCAATGTTCTTACATCCTTTACTCCTGAAACTGTAAGTCTTTCTGGAGCTTCTGTAACCTGTGCTTTAGACTTTCTGGTCTAAAGCGATGTGAAGATGGGGCTGGAGATCATCTAGAAATACCATCCAAAGGGATTTAAGTCCCTTTGGATGGTATTTCTAGATGATCTCCAGCCCCATCTCTACATCGCCTGTTTCCCCTGCATTCCTTCCAAACACAGGTTATGACTAGGGAATTTCTTAAAACTTCCTGAAATCATCTAAAATTTGCACTGATGAATTTCCATATTGTTCTCATCCATCTTATTCTCATCCATCTTCTTCATTGATTTGAGCGCAGATGAGTACTGCCTGCCTGGAGAATTCTCTGAGAGGACCAGGGCAGAAGGGTTTGTTCTTGCTTCACTTTAGCAGCCTATAAATATCAAGGAGCAAGTCCTTTGGGGACAGTATTTTCTGTGCTTGGTGACAATTCAGACAGCTGGGACAGAGCTGGCAAAGCCTTTGGCATACTCATATTTTTCTGCATAGGTTCCAATCCATTTTCAGGCTCAGATAATTCCAAACCACCTGAAATGGGTTTCAAACCAGGGCCAAAAAATGTAAATTATCCAGTGCAGAAAAACACGTTCAGTGAAATATGAGGATTGAACTATGTGAGAAAGATTTTTTGGTGGATAGTTGAGACTTGAATAGAAAGCCCAATAACAAGAAAGAAATTTAGGCAAAAGGTACCAGGCCAGATGATGCTACTCAAATGCCTTTTAATTATGTTTAAAAGTTTCCTTAATTGCTTTTTAATCAAATGGTTCTGTAATCTGTTTGCTTTAATCAGATGCCTTCTAGTCTTCCTGTAAAGGCTGGAAATGTGAGTTACAAATTGGTGTGTGGCCCTGAGTGAGAAAAGTTTATATTTTTCCAAAGAGCCACAAAGGAGACTTAAACCCAGCACTGCCTCTTGCTGTGTGCTGCCCTGTCTGCTTCCAGCTGAAGCTTTGAGTGGTTCACTCACAGCTTCAGCTGCAGGACACTGATCTCATTCTGCCTTCCTGAAAGCCTCTGAGGCTCGGTGCAAACACAGATTACTCCAAACTTCATTGTGGTACTTTGCTTCAACCCCCTGTAGCAAATGGACGGCAATTTCCCACATGCCTTTTGAACACTCACAGGGCCCTGGTTTCCTTGATGAGGGGATGAGCTGCTCATGAAGAAGTGCAAAACGAATTAGAATTTGCTGCCTCACCCTTATTTCTGCTAGTGAGGCCAGGACTGAGGTAGTAGTCAGCAAATAACTGTGAGGCCAGGATTGAGTCAGTAGTCAGCAAATAACTTGCAGGATGTTTTTTGGGATCTGTTTTTCTGCCTGGAGCACTAAAACCACAGTAAGAACTAAACTACTCTTATACCCAACAGCTGATAAAAAGTCCCGATATGAAACCTCCTTGTTCCATTAAATAGCGTTTCTGAGAAGTGTCAGCAGATCTATTTGAGGTTGTGAAGAGGATCAGTATTGAGTTGAATGCATTCCATTTCCACTTCTGGCTCTGGCCATGCTAAAATCTAATCCTGTACCTATATAAAAGCCTATATATACCTGTATAAAAGTCACAGTGATATAAGCACTGTTATATGGAGATTGCTGTGGTGCTATTTTGCCACTTGAGACAATTCTTAAACCTGCGCGGTGAGAGTTTGGGGATAGAGCTTTACAGCGTGGTTCTGCTGTTATTTTCACTGCTCTCCTTAGCAGTGGCTGGTTGGCAGATGCAGTGACATACTGGCTATTTGTATGTGGCAGAACAAGAGGTGCCAGCGAGGGCTTCCCAGCACTGTTGTTTTGCCACATTTCATTTATTAGTGGGAAAGTTCCAGCCCTGCTGTCCTCCCCCGGCCCGGGCCGCCTGACGCTCCCCGTGTCCTGTTGGGCAGTGCCCTTTCCCCGGCTGGCCTGGTCCTGGCAGGCCACATTCCAGTTCCCCCCGTTCCAGGAGGGTTAGGAGACGCTCACACCAACAGAGAGCAGCTGGAAGGTCCCTGCTCTGGATGGCCATGCCGTGGGTGATGGGACGGCTCGGGGGCCCCGAGGTCGCAGCGCAGGCTGGGCGCAGGCAGCCCCAAATTCACGCTCTACTGCGGGCTCGGGACTGCATTTCATTATCGCTTGCTGACATCTGCTGGCAGCGCCACGAACTATTTCGGAGGACACGAGCGAGTCACTCGGAGCAAGCTCCTCGCTCCGAAGTACGTAAGCGGCTTTTGGGAGAGCCGGGAAATGGGGATTGCAGGGAGACGGCACTGCTCGCTTGGCCATGCTGGGGCCACTTCAGGCTTTCCCTTTCCTCTGTTTGCCGAGGGAAACTGTAATGGGCTGCCCTGATTAGGAAGGAGTCTGTGGCCAGTGCATCCATCCATCCATCCATCCATCCATCCATCCATCCATCCATCCATCCATCCATCCATCCATCCATCCATCCATCCATCCGCAGCCCCTTGCCTTCAACCATTTCACTCAAGACACCAGGAATGTAAAGACTGTGCTCAAGGCCAAAGGGTGAGTTAATGACGGAATAAGACTCCAGATGTCCTTCAACCCCCTACCTTTAAGGGCCTTCATAAGCTCCTGCAGATGAAGGCTGGAGTGGTCCCTGGCTCTTGCAGGTGTTGTTATGGCTGTCCCCACTGTCTACATGAGCTGACTGAAATGAAGAATTGCAAATCCTAGAACCACAGAATGGCTTGAATTTGAAAGCACCTTAAAGACATTAGTTCCAACCTCCCTGATATGGGCAGGGACACCTTCCACTAGACCAGGTTGCTCAGAGCTCCATCCATCCTGGCCTTGAGCCCTCCCAAGGATGGGGCATCCACAACTGACCCTAAACCACATTAGGAAAAAAAGCCAGGTGTAGGATTTCTACACAGGTGTTCAGTTTATTTTTGAGCAGATCTCTGGTGTTTCAGATTAGCGCTGCCCCCAAGTATTTACCTGGATATGTTTCAAGCAGTTATTTGTCCTTAACATGCCACTTAGGAACAAAGCTGTTTGTGGCCTAAGGGACTGGAAGTAAGCAGGCATTACTTTTAATGTGCGGCTCCTGTCCGAGTCCTCAGGGCACTACATAGCACTGTGGGCTTTTACTATGCCCTGGAAATCACATGGACACTGCTGACAGAGTGTTGTGGCCTTCCACTATCTTGGTATAAATGCCACTTTGGGTGGCTCATGCTCTAGGGTGGCCTGGAATTAAGAGCTGAATTAAAAAAAAAAATAAAGTAAAACCATCTCAGGTGGAAAAAAAAATTATGCAGAGAAAATACTCATTGAGAACCCAGGGCCACTTTTACCTTCCTGCGCTCTTTTTCACTGAGCTGGAAGAAAATCAAATGAATCACCTTGATGTACATTAATACACAGATGGTAATTGTGTCATTTACTGTATCTTAAATGCTGGAACTGATTAGCTTTTATCAATCCTCTGAGCACTCTAAGAGGACGAGGCACCTAGTAAACAAAGACAAAGTATTCTTCTCTGATAGAAGTGATGAAAGGAGAGACTATTTATAAGGGATAGGGGGGTATTTTTTACTTTGCAGTGGAAAATGAACAGTTAGCTTGCTAGCCATTAAAGCCTGTAAAAGCAACTTGAGTTTACTAGCTATCTAAAATCCTCCCATACTTTAGCTCATGTATGGGTACTGGGAATTATTTCTTTGTTTTTAATGTGTTGATGTACAGCTAAAAAAAGCTCTGTCCTATTCAGAGTTTACACATTGCCAAGAAAATAAAAGTCAGCATTACAAATCACCAAAGGAAAAATCCAAAGGTCTGCACCAAAGAGAGGTGTGGCCAAAATATTCCCTGAATAGCAGACGGTGTGGATTGATATATAAGCACTTCTGGCCATTCCTATCAGAAATGATGCACTGTGTGGGATTCACTGATCCAAGCCAAATGACAAACACAATGAAGTCACATGAGTTGTGCAAAGGAAGCTTTCAGTGTTCTCAGAGCTCAGGGAGTCATCTTTTCGGCAGGCGTGTCTGAATTGCATTCCCAGAAAGAATACACTGAAGCAGGAGCTCTCAACAGCTTCTGATTTGTAACCCTTGAAAATGTTTCTGCTGAATGTTTAGGTGCTTACAAAAAAAATAATATAACTATTTGCAGTTCACTTTTCTTAGGCATTCCTTAGAAATAACTCACAGATCTCCTAGGGTTTTCACCCCTTGTTAGAAACTAAAACTGAAGTATGAGTAAAAAGAATTAAAATCTTATGTGCAGAGCATGCAGATGATACAGACTTGAAATTCCTGATTTCATGAAGAAATGTTGTAGGCATGTGTTCAGAACACTCTTTTAAATGCTTAAATAAGTATGAAATCAAGGAGAAGAACTGATTAATAATTAAGGGAAGGGATATGCTTCCTTTTGACACTTAACTAAGAGATGGCACATGTGTTTTGGACCAGGTGGATATGTGCACAGCTTATGTACATGGCAGAAGTCATAACACTGTATGCCACAGCTGGGGTCTCTCTGAAAGATAGTAATCCTAGAAATCCTTTGGGCCTGGGGTTGTTGTGCCAAGTGGGCTGACTTAGGGCTGTCCATGCATGCCAAATTTTAAGGATTGTCTCCCAACAGACAGAGAATTGAGACAAGGAAGATATTGTGGCTAACACCATGCAGACCTTTTGGCAGTGATGGTGTAGAGATGCAGGCTTCTTGGTTTCTGCTAAAATTTTGGCTTTTCAGTGTTCTGCTAGCACAAGCCATGAAAGGGTGAAATGCCAAGTACTAATCCAGAATTTTAAGATATAATTCAGGGATTTCTGTATCAAATGGTCACTGCCTAATGAGAATGGCAGTTTTATTGTGTTCCAAAACAATTGCACAATTGTGTGTTTTATTTTCCACATCAGATAACTACATTGTTTGCAAAACCACCGCTATAATGCAAAATGGGGACTTCACTTTCACTAAAATAATCTGGAAATATATGATTGAAACTCCCAAAACAACTTTACCCTGCCATGTTACAGCTATATACCTGCTGCTAGACTTGCAAATGACCCATTTTCAGTTGGGTAGAACACAGAGTGGAAATGATGTAAATTCTCACATCTGCAATGTTTGGTATCACAGTCGGCAATGATGATGTTGGGTATGTTTCCCCATTCACTTCTGTTTCTCTGTAGAATTTGCTTTTAAAGTCAAAGTTCAGTGAAAAGTAGAAGTAAATGGTGGAGAGACTGCTGAGGGAAGTTCACTTATCTCTGTTAGAGAAATGATTTGTCATGGGGTTTTTTTTGCCTTGGTTGGTCTTTTTTTTTTCAGACAACTATCTGGATAACACGTGAAAAAGCTTCCATTGCAAGAACTGCCACTGCTGCACATCACTTTAAATGTGCAGAGGACACATGCAGAAAGGCCACTTCTAGACCTGCTATCCATTTAAAATACGTTATCCATTCTTCTACTACTGTTCCATCCTCTCAGTATCTTTCTCAGTCACTTCCCAATATTTAGCCCCAAATGCTGTCCCCAGAGTGTTTCTCACAGCCTGGTGTCACAGTAACCCTCTCTCAGGCAGAGTTCTGGCTGTGATGAGGAACCCCACAGGCAAACCAAGAGTTAATGCCCCCCCCTTCCCCCTTTTCCCCAGACCAGCCAGGGGCCCTACAGCTGCTCGGAGCTGCCAAGCAATTAGGCTTGTCAACATCCCTCAAATAAACTCCGGCAGTATTATCAAACCCCATTGTTACCTGATCCCCCAGAGGCTGGGGAGGCTGTTCTATCAGGACTGCAAACTGCAAAGAGCCATGTCTGTTTTCTCTTTTTTAAATTCTGAATGACTCATCCTTTACTGGTTGGAACTGAGTCTCAAGAAAGACGTGTCTTTTGGGGAAGGATTAAGCCCCTACTGTAACACAAGTCTGGTGGGAAATTATGGTGTGTTTTACCCAGGAACCACATCCAGCACATCCCTGTGGTTTTGTCTGAAAGCAACAGCCTGCTTCAGTGGGCTGCCTTAAAAATAATGGGATGCAAGCTGCCATCTTAAGGAGAAAAACGTCGCCAAAAAAGAGTATTTATTGCTCCATCTAGGGCTGCTACCTTGGAAATACAAAACCCAAGTCACTTCAGACAAACAGATCAGTCTATGTGTGGGCCAAACTGGGCAGTGTGATTGGAAAGCAGGCAGATAACAACCCTACCTGAAGCCAAGGATGTGTTTGGAGGACTGAGTTCCAGTTTCAGTAGTGTCACAATAAGCCTATGTATTTAGAGAGACATGGAAAGATAGCAAACCCACAGTTTTCCCTTGAATACATCATTTTTAGCCTTCATTTTTGTTCAGACATGGCAAGAAAATGATCTGAATTAAGCAACACATTTTTGTCCACCGGGGTACAACCCAACTAAAGCAATAGACATAAACTGACTTTTTGGTCATTCTAGTTATTTTGCACTTTGAAGTCTGTTGTTGGGGACAGCAAGTAGCACCAGTGGGACAGGGAAGTGGGACTACCATGCCACCACAGTTTTGTTGGAATGGATGAAGGGCAGAGATGTAGCAAGGACTTAGGAAAAGGTGCAGCAGTACCAGGCTTCCCTCAGAGACAGACAGCACCCAGGGACAAAGACTAGCAAGCCTCGTGGCTGCATGAATGCCAGGCACCTCTTCCAGGAAGGGACTTCAATTATGAGCATTTAAGGTGAAATGTTTTTTGGTTTTTAATAAAGCATAGTATGTTATGCTTAAAATGCTTTGGGTTTGGTGCCATTTTTAAGAGCAACTAACTATAAATTCTTTCTAGGAGGCTGAACAATTGCCCACACAAGCTGACATCCACACAAAAAAAGCCTTTCAGCATCCAGAGTTTCTTTTCATTCAAAATCCGGAATCTCAATGTAAATCTTCATTTGAGTTGAAAAGCATAAGGTTTTACTGGCCACAGGCAAAACATAAAGTGAGACGAAAAAACGCCTGGTGCAGAGGAAAGATGATCTGGCAAGATGGAAAATCCTCAGGACACACAACTCTCCTCTCTCTCAAGGCTCTTATAATGCCCTGTGCATTCAGGTGGGTAAGCTTTACATTAGCACCAGCACTGCCATCCCTTCTACAGGGCTATGGAGGGGCTGACCCTTTAATTCAGAAGCCGTGATTTATTCACTTTCATTGTACCACCACGACTCTCAGTGCTCAAATATGCTTTTTTTCCACATATGAGAAATTATGTTGTATCAAGGCCAGAGCTGAACTGCAAACTGCTTTCCCTTCCCTACCCAAACCAGTTTGTGTTATTTGTAAATCTAACAATAACAAAGATTCAAAGGTCTATTACTCAGCGTCTCTTGATTTCCCTGTTTTATTTTGTGCCCCTTATCGATACTCTTCAGAGCTCAGGGCTGAGGCAGCATAATGGGAGCCTGGAGACATTGTCTGCATCTCAACTAGGGTCTTGGCATTTGGTAACAGCACCAGGTTGTCTTTTTTTTTTTCTTTTCAGAGCAAAACAGCTGGTGAGTATTTGAGTGTGTGCTGGTGGCAGAGAACTTGCAGTAGAACTGGCTGTGACTCCTGCTGCAGAAGCAGTTTCAAGACACTAGCACTGAGCAAAGAGGCATGACAGATAAATAAGACAAAATGCAAAATATGCTTCTTTTCTGTTGATCAGGAGTTACAATTTTTTCAAAAGGCTCAGGGTCTTTACAGGAGCTTTCTTCCACATTATGTACATCTCTTACATGACTGAATAAAAGTCTTCCCCTTAACCTGCAGCCTTGTTTCATTTAAGTTCTCTGAAACACCTTGCTATTATAGTGATAGAAGTGATAATTCATCATTATTTAATGATGAATTCACTGATATGTCAATAATGTTTATCTGATTACTTTGGATGGTGAAGAGGGACTATAAGAGCTTGAGGGAAAAGCCCTGTTTGTTTCTAATGCCTCAAGAGGTATCATTTCTGAAAGAAGGACTCTGTAGAAACAATTTTTTTACTGGGCTTGGCAGATACATCCTCGTAAATGTGCACATCAAATGCACATTAATACATTATTCACTCAGTCATTCAGATGAACTGACACTTTTATTTAATCCTAAAAGACATTATAGTCCAGATCGACACTACTAGTATTAATGGGAGACTGAAAAAACGGAGTATTTGTTTTTCTTACTGTACTTTATACCATCCTCTAAAGTATTAACTCTTGGCTTTATTATTCACAAGCCTTATTCATGCATTACAGAACAAACTGTTCATGCTGCAGCAGGCAGATAGATAAATGCAGATTCTGACTTTAAAAAGGTAAAATTTAGGGAGAACTCTTTTACTCTGAAATGCATGGATATGCACACCCACATGCAAACCCTAAATATTTACATTTCTAAAGATGCCACTATAATATTTTATAAATATCAGGGGAAGCCCATCTTGAAAAAAATTGAATTCCAGTCCTTCTGATACAAAGCATAATAATCTAAAAGAACTCTAGATCAAAAAATAAAAAACAAACCAAACCAAAAACCAAAACAAAAGATTTAATTATAATAAATGACAGTTTTCCCTGTTTGCTATTAATATGCTTTAAAAAATTTTAATTATGCACACTGTCTAGAGCTGTACTGGGATATTATTTAAAATAGTGTGAGTCTGGAAAAGCTCAGCAAAGGAGAGGGCAGCAGCCCCAGATGAATGTTAACATTGCCAACTGCCCAGTCAAGTCCAAACAACTCCCCAGCACTGATCACTCCAAAGCAATTCTGGGATGCATAAATTTCTCTGTAACAGACAACATATTCCAAAGCATGTGCAAAATTACCTGCCCACACATTCATCAAAGTGCATGGTGAACTTTCATAAATCTCCTGTTACTTTTCCTCAACTCTTTTTTTCTTGGCTGGTAAGAGTCACAGAGGATTTTTTCCTTTCAACATTTCAGTATTTGATATTACACCAAGGCAGGGTGCTGCCTGCACATTGGGTTAGTTTATGCAATACACTATAAAGTACAAAAATGACATGACAGAAAGGAAAAAAAGAGTTTTCTAATGTCTAACCTGAAAAAGAAAGTGTGAGCAGCAAACGCGACCGCAATTTTTATTAGGCAATTAAGCTGATTGCTTTTGTGAAGTGGCCACAAACTTGAGTTACCTGCAGTCAGTTGGTGAGCACAGGGATTTGGATCCCCACACATCTCAAGTGCAATAGATTCATACGCCTCAGCTTTGATATTTCCCATGGTTCAGCTTAAAAAACCCACACATGGTAAACAACTGCTCTGTCTCAATCATTTATCCCTCAAACACCGTTGTCAAGGGGCAGTAAAGCATTGCTGAGGAAAGGTCTAGGTAAGAATATTGCCAGATGGATTTGCGCAGAAATGGATAATTAAGTAATGACCAATTAAAATACAATCTGTAAATCTAGTAGCAGGAAAAATAATTTGTTAAGATAGATCTTAATTAGTTTCCCATTTGAAATTGTTCTCTCCTAAAAAAACTAGTATATTTTAATGTCAAATCATAGTTTACTAGTTTACTCTTTACCTTTTCATCTTTTTAGAGAGCTGTATGTCAATTGACGTGCATTCACATATACATTCACATGACTACTTACTGAATAACACTGCAAAAAATAAATTAGTCCTAGTTTCTGCACAAAAACCTATAGAAACATGTGCTGTTCAAAAAGGTAAATCTGCAACAGAAAGATACTGCTAATATAGAAGAAAATGAGACTTAAACTATGCTCAGCAAACATCACTGGTAAAGCTTCATTAGTATGTATTTTCACATAATTCAATTAGCCAAAATACATACAACTGCTGGCAGTGCTGTTCCCTGCTCAGGGAGCGTCAGTGAAGCTTTAAACAGATCTGAAACAAAATTGCATAAATGGCATGTAAAGCCCTGTGCATACAAAGATACCTTCAGGGTTCTAATAAATTCATGAAACTTTTTAAAGTATGATTTCCTAGCAGGCAATCACTTTTAATTAACAGGATCACCTACAGCAACACATGTCCTTCAAAAACTTACATTATTTTTTCTTTTTGAATTTCAAAGTTTCTGTAGTAAAAGTTGAATAGCTGAGTAGCTTAACCTCAAAAGGATTGCAGGCTTTTATGACAGTTATAAACCACTGTGGTGCCTTCTTTATAAGAAGAAAAGATTCTTAACACAACAGAGAAAGAAGGAAATCTCTTTTTAGTCATAGCTAGAAGCAAGCATTTCCTCCAAAGGTCAGAAAACTTTTCCTCAGTTAAAGAATATTTTTAAGGACATTGCAGGCTACTTGTACAAGTAATATCTGTTAATTTGTTCCATGAATTACACATATAATTTCCAATATTTATTATTTTATATATTTTGGCATTTTCTTTTGTTTCTCTGAGCTCTCAGTATACAGTTTTGGTAAACACAGGGATCAGCTGGTGAAACTGGACTCCGTAACGAGCTTTACATGACAGAGAGCAATGGGAAGCTCATCTCTTCATTAAAAAAAAAATCATACTAGTTTACTGAGCACATCTTCTAGGGCTGTGTGTTTGAGGTGGTGCTTGCCACTTGCTTAGAAGCACATTGCCATGTTGCAAAGCTGGCTAATCTTTTTCCCTGCAGACCTAAAGTCACACAATATTCCATATTTTCAGTTTGAAACAAAAAAAAAGAGGAAAACCACAGAAAAAGTGTTAACACATTTTAAAGGGACAATCCCCTCTCCAGCCCTCCCTTACATGAATCAAATCATTGATATTGGTATCCGACAAAATTGAGCAGGATCTGCAGAAATTCATTTAGGAAGAAGGATTATCAGGGTATGTTGCGCCTGGCTTGATCCAGCAGGTTTTACAGGATACTGTGTATCCTCTAACAGTGGCCAATGGTAAACACTTTTTTTTTTCCTTTTTTGCACATGGCTTCCAGGTGACCATGCATTTGGAACTTGGGGAAGGTGGTAGAGGCTGAATTTATGCGTCTTAGCAGAACAGTCAGCACCATGTCAAGGATATGCACAATGACTTGTGTGAAAGCATTGGCACATTGTTCTCAGAGGCATTTTCTGACTGGGAGAGGAGCAGATATGGTAAAACTCTGGCACTGGAGAGGCTTACAAGCACCCTTGGAGCATTTGAAAGTCCTACTCAAGAAATAGTTCTAAGGCACAGGTGGGCATCTAAGAGGACCAAAAGAGTAAAAAGCATGTTTATGGATCAGACAGCCTTTCTGGCTGAAAGGAGCATGGCACTTGCAGTGCCCCTGCACTTGAAATGAACATGTAAGGACAAAGCCATGTGCTGCAGAGAACTGGCCATGCTCAGAGTGACTGTGCTGTGTAAAAGCAAAGTTCTCACAGTGCTGAGCATCCTTCAGGTGAATGTGCTTACACATGGGCGCATCTCTGCCATGGTGTGAGAGCGCCCTGGCCAGGGCAGGTTCAGCACATCCCCCTGACTCAGCTCAGTGCCTTCTGAACCCGGCAGTGGGGCTTTCCAGCTCTTCATTGCTCCTTTGCAAATTCCCTCTCTTACAGCAGCCTCTCTCATCGTTAATTATTCCTAAAGCTGCCTTGCCACCATTAGCTGTCCTATCTCTTGTCTGGGGTTGGGTTCATGCTGCTCTCAGACAGAAGCTTACAGGAGCTGCCATGCCCCTGGGACTTTGGGCAAGTCCCTTCTCTGTGTATTGAATTTCAACCTGTTCTCATCTCTCCTGTACCTTAGAGTGCCTTTGGAGCAGTGGCTCATTCTTCTTCTGTGGTTGTAGAGCACCCAGTATAAAGGCTGCTTTTTCTTGGCAGAGGCTCCCTCTAGCTTTTACAGAAGACCAAACACAAGAGATTAACTGCTAAGGATAGTAAAACATTCCTCTGCATGGGAAATGCTAATGACTTGTTGTAAGGAAAGGCACAGAAAGCTTTAGTCTGCAGTCATTGCACACAGCTGACAATATTTCTAATCAGTTCAATAACTGAGTTTTGCTTTGTTTTTTTTAATGAATGAGGCCATGTATGCTATGTGTCTATGTGCACCTCACAGAGTGTCACCCATGGCTGGTATAAAATGTGTGTGTGCAGTTGTGTATGTAGTGTTGACATGGGTTACTGTATATTTTACTGTAGCCAGCAGCTGGATTGCAAAGGACAACCACTGGACAATTACAAAGCATTCAGAAGGACACAGCCAGAGTGCAATCATCAAGATGTGCCAAAATAAATTAGCATCATGCAAAGATAGGCAATGTTTAATTCATAGATCATGCCTATATTTAGCCATCTTATTATTTGCAATATAATCCATTCATTTATTGAAGGTTAATGCAAAGTTTTTCTCCTGGGCATTTGGTAGATGTGTCACAGGGCAGTGCAGCCCTTTTGATTTTCATTCACTAGCTGGACAGAATTTGCTATAAAAACATATATGCTTGTGGGTGGGTGTGCACATTCAAGCTGGTCTGATGTAAGCACAGGCAACAAAAAAGGGGAGAATTCCATAACCATTGTTGTGACATGCTCTGTCATTCCATTTCTCCAGGGAAAGGCCACAGGTGAAATACTAATGTTGGTTTATGAAAGAACAGTTTCACTGCATTCATAAAGAGCCTGTTGTTGATTTTGCAAAGGGACACATAAAGACCAAGGACTGAAGAGAAGGCAAATCACCACTCACTGTGGGGGCACTCTGTGAGATGGTGGAGGAAAGTCTCACAGGGCACCCCAGAAAGAGATCCTTTGCAAACTATATGAAATGTAGGAAGAGGACTGGGAAACAGAAGGAAAAGCATCAACACAGCAGTTTGATTAGAGACATTAAAAGGTGAATATCCTGAGACCATTTCTAGGAAATGATGTTTGTTGTGGTGCTGATGTGACCAAGAGTAGAGTAGGCCTAATTGAATGGACAACATGAATAGCCTAACCAGGCTGAACAGGGTAAATTAAACTGTTCTTCTGCACAGAAACTGTACTGGATTATGTAGAAATTTAATATATTTTTAACAGGGTCTTGAAGGAATGTGATTTGGAATTAGTGACAAGATTTTGAAGGAGGAACACTTTCATATAGTTCACACTGTCTAGGGATACGACTGGTGCCAATCATTTTGATAGCTACGCACAAGAGAGCCTGATTTCCAAAGGTGCTGAGCACACACACACAGATCTTGTTCACGTCACAGGAAATTATTTTTTTCATGGTCCTCCACACTCAAATATTAGGCCTTTGGTTTCTGACCATTAAGAAACTACAATGTTATTGTAAACGAGAAAGGACAAATTATAAAATCTTATCTATGGAGAAAAAACATTAAGTCTTTTTGGAAACAAGATGAAGCCTTTTACACAGAAGAAAAAGCTCAACATTGTAGAATTATCTTGGTAGCTGCACAGCTTAAAAATGCAGAAGAGGAAAAGCATATCTGTAAAGCTGGCAAAACAGTATTGGTCAGATGATAAATCTGTATTTCTACATGTTTGCCAGCATTAGGGGAGGTCTTGGAAGTGAAGCCTTCACTGGCATATCATATTTTGACTCAGAGGAAGTCTGTACCCACCTCTTTTGGATGTCTGTCTTCCATCTCTCTCCCATCCCAAAAGACGTGTTGGTCACATCTTTTATCCTGTCTAATCCTACTGGTGCCCACCAGATTCCCAGCTCCTTGGTTGTTTTTTGTCAAGATATTGGAGAGCACTGTGTGGTAGGTGACATTCTTGAAAGAGTTAATGAATCTTTCAGATAATGGTCATAGCAGTGCAAGGGATCTCCTGCACACAGTGATCCTTCATGATTCCTCAATATCCCTGAAAACAGCCTTCTTCAAGGCAAGGTTTTTGCAAAGATAGAAGTGTGCAGAGCCCAGTGGGAGAGGGGAAAGGTTTGCAAGAAAAGTATCTAATTCCAGGTGTGGGTTTTGGTACAAATAAAGATCCTTCTGGTCTAGAGCAGAAGTGTCAGCAAGCTGAGGAGAGGCTGGGAACAATCTCTCTGAGTCAGGCTGAACTATGCTGGTTAGATGGGCAATTTTAGAGAAAAGAGTGGCTGGTGCCTCTGGAGTAAAGGAGTCATTTGGTTCCCTTGGATAGAAAGAATACTGGGAGGGCTGGAGACTGGCAGCTGCTGCAGCTGAGCCAGTAAGGGCTGGGTGTCACCTCAACATCAGTCATCCCCTACCCAGTGAGCCTGTGGCTGCCAGTGTCCACCGGAGCTACAAGTGCTTCTGCTCCCTTTTGCAAAAGTACATGCTAATACATTTATTCATTTATTCACTCTAAGGCTGGCAAGCAGCATGACTTCAACTCCTCCATGAGGGTTCAATAACTGGAGACACCAATGCCTGTAAGCACCAAGTGAGGGGAGTTCAGTTCTGCAATGTTGGGAGGGAAATGGATGTGTAGACTTCCACGGGAGCTATCACTCTCAGATCTTATCGAGTTCTTATTTTCTTTTTGAGTCAAAAAAAGCAATACTGTCAAAGTTCTTTCCCCACAAACTGCCTGTGGCTGCCCCAGAGATTATCAACTATAGTTGCTTTTTGGTCAGATGGCCAAAGGAGTCCGCACAGATTGCTGGAGAAATGAGTAAAATCCCAGATACACTTATATTCCTTACACAACCAACTACATAAATGTAGTACCCATAAAATGGGTACAATAAACATAACAAATGAGCTCAAACTCCACTGTTCATAATTGTAAAGTGTTTTGTCAACATTGTGAAGTACAGCCCAAGGAATTCTTTTTTCCTTCAGAATGACCAAATGAAGGCACCCAACCCAGAGTAACAAACACTGGGGAACTGCCTGGAAAAACTGAGGGATGTCTATGGTCTCTCCTAGTGGGTACTTGGAGAAGGCACGAGCAGAATTGTATTCTACTCTTAGCTCTGCTGTGTAACCTTATTAAGTCACTTCAACTCTATGCTTCTCTTTCCATTGCCACTTTCTGTATCTATTTTTTACTTTTTATTGCGAGTCCTTTGCAGGAGAGACCATCCATTACCTTGAGTTGGTACAGTAGCTAGGAGAACTGGGCCATAACATCACTTGCAGCTTCCTCTGTTGCTAGAAACTTTCATGACAACAAATTTCTGAAGGTTGGAGAAAATCCAGTTTTTCTGACTCAGAGTGGAATTTATCCTTAAAACTCAGAAAGGCAAAACAAGTTTTGGGTACTATTTTCATATTTTTCAATAAGTTCAAATTTAGATGAAAATAGGCTTCCTTTACTCCTGCTGATTTTTGTGAAGCTGGAACACAATGGGTCATATTTTTGTCAATTACACTGGTGCAGCTCACATCCATTTCACCTCCACTGATTTCTGACTTTATGTCTTGCAGGTTGCAAGGCATCTATCCTCGAGCTTGGTAGTTAGACAGAGGCAAAGCTGCAATTCCCTGGGATTTAGGTCAGAGTCCACCCATGATGAAACAGAGCCTGGGCCAGCGTGTTCACAGTGAATAGATGGAGCAAGTACTGCTGGAGCACATCATGGAACACACTCATTCCCTTCTGTGGACTGATGATTTGACCTGCTGTCATGGGTTATGCTGTTTTGAAGCAGCTGCTGATTTTTGTTTGGCCCCAGGTAGATAACCTGAAGAAAAGTGGTTCTTTAGGGGAAAAACAATTCTCTTAGGCTGCCCCTTATCCTGCTTTCAGATGGACTACATGTTCCCTGCCTCAGAGCAGGGATAGAGTAATTAGGAAAATAAATTTCAGTCTGATGGCTGGTGCAGGTAGAAGAAAGGATTAGCAGAACGAAGATAGGAACCATGTTCCCTTTTACAGATTACAACAAAAAGTAAAAAAGGTACTGATAGCTGTAGGGCAGGACACATTTCTAATCAGGATTTAAATCCTGAATGAATGGATGCCAGTAATTCATTACTCCTTTCCTACTAATTAACAGGGTGTTTTACAGCACCCTCTAGAGAGCCCAGCCAGAACACTGTTGTGCTATGCATGCTTCATACAGTTCTCTGCTATCTCAATTATCTTTTTGTAGGAACAGGGGCTTTTTCATAATTTGACATCAAAGCGCTTGGAAACAGCTGAAATTAGGTGTTACCTCAGTAGGCCAGCTGGTTCTGAGGAGACTGGTGCTCAGTCTTAACTTGCAGTCATCTTGTTTTTCTGGTTCGTCTGAAAGTTACTTTAATGTTAATTTACTTGATCTAATGCTCACAAGAAACAGAGACATGGAAAAAATCTGGTAGAAGAGGACTAAGGAATCAAGGACAGGAGTGAGCAAGGAATGTTTGTAAGTAACAGGCGGCTGCTTCTTGTCTAAAAATGACTCACTGCAGTAGGGGGTAATACTAAGAAAAGTATTTCAATTTCTACTTGGTTTTGCATGGCTGAGAGCCTGGCTATTTAACTTGGTGTAGGAAAAAAATGTTGTGGCATGTGTGCAAGTATCAGCCAGAATGTAGCTGAGCAGCAGTAGAGCTAGTGCATGAAATAAAGAACACTTAAATGAAAATAAAAGGATCTGCCTGTAGATCAAATGTAGCATTTGTACAGAACCTTATTCAAAATGGATACAAATGCATCAGTTCCCCAGAATTATAGGTGAATCAAAGGAAAATTACATCCAGAAAGATAAGTAATCAACCAGCAGCCTTGCCATGTGAGAGGCAGAGATGCAACTTCGAAGCTTCCCGTATGGCTTGCCAAAGAGCCAGATGTTGCAGGTGGAACAATGTCCTTTCTGGCTTAGCATCTGGTTCCTGTCATTCTGATCCATAGAAAAAGGAGATGAGGAAGGATGTGGTAAAAATCATTTTATAACTTCATTCAAGAAAAGAGTGTTTTCTATTGCTCTTGTAATAAAATCACATTTGAAATGAGCATTTTTCTTCAGAAGTGGAGGCTATCACAGACAAATTAATACAGGATCTTCACTTTTCACTGCAGTGTTCTTACTTTGGTTGGATCTTGAACTATTAATTTCTTGGCCAGAGAAATTAAGAGATTATATAGTCCCAAAAAGTAACATTACCCAGAAAATTCATAGTTCTTTACATTTGAGGGGAAA
This sequence comes from Geospiza fortis, assembly GCF_000277835.1. Taxonomy (NCBI): domain Eukaryota; kingdom Metazoa; phylum Chordata; class Aves; order Passeriformes; family Thraupidae; genus Geospiza; species Geospiza fortis. The sequence goes on from NW_005054299.1 coordinate 3,394,681, forward strand.
TACTAACTATTTGTGAGAGCAAAGATTTGGGATTTATAGACCCTTGGTTCCATCCTTGACCCTGTCACTCACAGGCACTTTATGTACCCTAGGTTATCCTCACCTCTTTAAAGGTTTCTCAGACATGTGGATAAAATAATAGCAATCTGTAAAAGGTCTTTATACACATATTTTTTTAAGGCATGAAACAAGTTCAATTCCTGGCCTCCCACAATTCCTGTCTAGTCTTTACTGGTATTTCAGTTTTCCTTGAAGAAGATGTATCACCCAGATACACAAAAACAGAAAGCCAACCACATCAGTTGCTCTTCCTTCCTTCCTTCCTCTCTCATCTTCTCTCTTCCTCTCTGCACACAGTCCATCTCCAACAGGAAGAAAGATGCAGTTGCTACAGTGCTAGGGCCCTATAAAACTTACTTTGAAGAACCAATTATAATGGTTCTCCTTGAATTTATTCTCTTTATGACACAGCCTCATTGCTATTAATTAAGTTACTTTGGTTGTGTGCTAATTTATATTGATTGGTTAATCTGTGTTTTTCTCTTACTTGAGTACTTTCCACCACCAACGCTGAGTTTGGAGCATGTGGGAAGGGTAATACTGCTGGGGGAAAAAAAAAGACCTGTAGATTTAGGATGTAATGTCAGGTTCACCAAGAGGACATTGCTAAGCAGATCACAAGGCAAATGACAGGAAATATGAGTACAAATGAGTTGATCACTCTGCCAGAATGCAATTTTATGTGGCTGCTGGATCCTTGTGATAGTTTACCGTGAAGGACAGAAGGCACATTCCTTCTGCGTTTTTCTTTTCCATGGTGCACTGTACATCAGGCCAACAGCAAAGTCTCAGTTTGAGGTCAGTTTTATTATTTTAATTCCAAAAATGTTTCATGTTACTCCAGAAGTTGTAAAAAATGATATTGCTCCAAACGTGCCCCATGACCACTGGGAAGGGGCTCATGAAACTCCATATATGCAGCCCTGCAGGCAGTGTCACATAAAATAGGATATGACATGGTAACATAACAGACACTGACAGGTTATCCAAGTGCTTCCAGCAAGAAAGAAAGTGGTATCTTAGTACCACTGGCACATCATTATAGAAATTACCAGTGAGCTATTGTCTACTGTAAGTTTCAGAAGGTGCCTCTGGGGAGAAGAGTGGGGTTTCTGAGAGGAGTCACAAACTCTCTGAGTTTGTGAGAGCAGATCCCACTGTGACTGGGCCATCAAACAGAGATTAGCAATCAATTAATGAGCAACAGTGAGAAAGCTGGTGGTTGGGAGAATCCACAGTGATGCTTGCACAAAACCTTGAAATGATTTCCTCTTATTATTTCCACATCATGATCACCAAAATCAGACTGATGTTCTATGAGAAGGACTGCTTAATGTTTGTTATCGTTTCTGAAAGCAAGTATTGCTGTTTACATCTGACCTCCTGGCCTTCACAGCTAAAAACAGGTGATGTCCAAGGCTTCTGGCAGAGCCTGAGTGCTTTGATTACGTTAGTGCAATCAACTTCCTTGCTTTCTCCTGTGTCTCAAAGGACAGAGTTTTTTGCTTTGCTTTTTCCACTAATAGATATATTTGTGACCATATTCCTCTATGTTTGTACCTATGGTTATAAAATTTTTTTGCAGACTTGGCCTCAGGTCATGAGATGAGCCTGCCCAAAATTTTCACATCCAAATTTTTTCCTCCAAATTGGTGTAAGTATTTGTCTCTTATGCGTAACATCTTTCTCAGGGTGTGAAAATGAGCCAGAGGCAATGAAGATAGTCAGACCCTATATTTGTATGTATTCCTCTATTTCAAAATCATACAGGACTGTATTTGACACCAGTATTACTCACAAATTTCAGCAGTCTGAGAAATTATATTCACATGCCATTTATAGCAACATTTGCTCCAATTAAGCCTAAATCAACAATCTCATTCTAGATGAGTTCTTGTGTGTTTGTGGGCTATTTTTTCCTGAAAGCAGTTGGTTGATATCATCTTGCCTGATTTTTCAATGTGGCATGTAAAGATTAAATTAATACTTGGTATGGAATTCTTTCTGGGTCATATGCCAGTCTGGCTTAGTAAAGCTTATTATTTATCAAGAAACTTCCACAAGTGCTAAGATGGAGAGGTGGTGGCAAACTGCAGCCACATAGTAAAATTTTACAGCAAAAAGAGAAGGGCAGTTGTGCCTCTCTGTCAGGAAGTCATTCTATTTTAGTGTTCAGAGAGTTACATATTTTGCTGCCTTCTGGCTCTGCATACTTTCCTTTTCCCACCTGGCTGACACTCACTTCCTTTGTGCTTCTCTTACCCTTTCCACCCTGCAAGCTGCCTCCCTGCTCCCACCATGCCAGAGATCCTGTGTGTCCCACATTCCCCAGCCTGCAGCTCTCCCTCCTTTTTACCCCAGGAACTATGGTAGTAAATAAACTCCTAGGTGACCACCTAGTTCCAGGGGCCAGTTTGAACACAGCCACCCTGTTTTGGGAGAAAGAAACCTGATTCATGTGGGCCCCAGACATTTCATTCCACCTGGCCTCTAAACAGAGACACATCCAGGGCCTGTTTTATTTGGTCACACTGACACAGGTTGTGAGGCCATCCGCCCTCCCTCCCTTCCCTCTGCTATTTTGAAGGCCTCATGTGCCTCTCCCCTACGCCATTTAACGCTGCATTTTCACAAATATCTGTTTTAGGCCGCATTATTAACACTTCTGAGGGCTCGAAAATCATAAGACGTTGCAGCACAGAGAATTATGTCATTGGCTTAAATATTGGAAGATTAAAAATAATACCTTTTAGACTCCTTTTATTACCTCTGAGGGATTTTTTGGCAGGAGAGGAGAGGTTTTAGGACATATTTTGGTCATGCTTCCAAGCTTTCCTCTGCATCATTGATGGAAATTACCTTTTTATTATTAAATGAGAGTAGAGATTCTCAGCAAATCACATGATCCCAGGAGTAGGGGCTTTAACACTGATACAGTTGGCAGCAATAATTCAGAATAGAGGGATCTCATTAGCATTATCTCTGATCTTCTAGTTGTCAGACTATAGGGATGGGGTCTTGCCCCTAAAGCTAAACCTTTACCCGGAACTCCCAGGAATGCACCACCACAAACACAGGCTGAGGCTATGTTTGCACGGCACAGTGCAATGCCATGCAGAGACACTGCATTTTGGTCAATTAGAGCTAGTTGGGTATCTTCAGTGGCACTCTATTTGTTCACTGGAGATATACTCATTACCTTCTTTCAGCCTCTGCCAGAGTTTTCCTTGTGTGGGATAATGAAGGGGTCCCTTTGTTCCACGTTTGCTGCTGCTGCAGAGGGTAATGGACCGTGCTCAGGCAGGCCTGCTGCACTGACCTCCAGTGCAACTCCCAACATACTTGCAAAATAAATGGCCAAATCCATCTAAACACCAAAGCATTGATTTGGGAGCTTAAACTATATGCTCCTGCTTTGAAAATTTAAAACTTTTGTGCAGCAGTTAAGAAAAAGATATGCTTGCATTTGTGCTCCTATTAGTGGACATTGGAATATTTTTCCCATTTGGGTACTGTCAGAGGGAATGCACATGACTGATTTCAAAGCTGAGGAACAATTTCTCACCCATGTGAATGGTCCCACTGTAAAACTTGATATTTAAAACAGGAAAGAATTGCTGGATGCTGATCTTCTCAAATATACTCTAGAAAAAAAAGGAAACTGCTCAGTTAGACCTATGAAGTTTAACACCTGCTGGTTCGAAAACACCACACATAAACACATATACAGACACAAGTAAAAGGAAATCAGGGGTAAGCAGGGAAAAACACCTTTCTCTCTTCAGATAAATGGTTCTATCTGAGCTATAGCAGCTTACTGAACCATGAAGTTAGTGAAGCAGGGCACATAATTCATGTTTCAGGCCATTAGAATGAATTGAGTCTCCACAACTTTATAGGAACATCATCTCTTTGGCTCCATTTAAGCTATGTGCTCAGCTTCAGTGAATGCAAATATGAGCCCCAGCAAACAGCATTTTCTTAGGAGCAATAAATACTTTCATGGTCATAATTTTAGTGATGGTTTCTTAAATTATGCTTTTGAGTCTTGGGAGAATGTAAATGGCATGAAATGCAGTAAGGACAACACAAAAAGTCCATGAAGGAAGTAATGACAGCCTCTTCCAGGGAGTGAGCTAAATCATCATACCTCCAAGAACAGCGGGCCTTGATTCCCACCCCTTCTTCAGAAACGCAATCATAGTTATTTCCACCCCTTCTTCAGAAACACAACCATAGCTGTATTAGAAATAGCCAAACATGTTCATAATTGCTCAGGCTCTCATATGGACAAGAGATCAAGCTCTCCTTAAAAAATGTATAAACCTCCTTGTTTCTAGCTCATTTTGGTGGATAAAGGGTCACCCCAATTGGTGAGCTTGTTTACATGATGTGCTACTTCATCCTGACATCAGTATTATTCCTTACCTGGACTATGGTTTTGGCCACTTCTGTTTATTCACAGACTGTAGCCAAAGCCCCTCCTGTTGCACTATAAACAGCATTTACACGTTTTTCACAATGGCCTCTAATTCATGCAACAAAATTTTGCTTAAGCTATCCTCGGTGAGATGTTTGGTGAAGAACAGTAATATCAAGATTGGTTTGTTGGGGTTTTTTATTATTCTCATGGCTGTGCAATATGCAGGTGGCACTGATGAGTGTGCAGAGCCCTCATGGTGTTTGTAGGGTCGTGTTAGAGGGGGCAGTCAACACTGGCATAGTTCAGGCTAGTGGCAAGGGCAGCAGAGGGTCTAATTCTAATTTTTAAGGGCCTAATTCTGTTTTCTCAAGCATTTGCTGATGTAGGCAAAAATACTTGTGCCCCGAGTGTCGCTTTTTTGGTGCAAAAGACTTGTTTTGTGTGGAGTTGTGAAAATTCAACCTGTTACAAACCTCGGTGGGATCCTGAGAGGGGGAGATGCTGCAGAAGTGTGAGGATTATTTCCACCAAGCTAGCTGGCTGTGCCCTACAGAAGTGGCACCAGCCCCTAAGAATAAATCATGCAAAGTTACCTTGGAATTACTAAAGAGCAGGGGATATTTACCACACAATTTCATTAAGAAGTCCAAGGGTAATGCTGGTGTGTGGGATGATGGAGTGAAAGCTTGCATGGTCCACCATGGCATGAGAAATAAATGCCTTAGCCTAAAATTGTGTCTTCAGATTAAAGTGTCACATGCAGTTATTTGGTTTCAAAACTTACTCAGAATGAAAACACATTTATTAGAGTAAGTGCAATCTATATCTGATAAATGGGAACACATCTGGTCCATATCCCTGATACAAACCCCTCAGTATTAATTATATTGATGGTTAAAGCTGAGGAGTGAGTTGAACATTATTTATAGTGATCTTTGCTAAGTAAATAATTTTAAAAATGGCTTTCTAAATGTAACATTTCCCTTTTAAGAAGCCCTACAGAATTAAAGAGGCTTTACAATGGAACATGAAACATATTGCAGAGGGAGAGACAGAAGCTTGCTTGATTAATGCGCACGATTATCAGCGATGCAAATCACTTTCACTTATTAAGTCTTGTTTAATATCCTAATGAAGGCTTCCTGAGCAGATTTGATAATTCCAGAGAAAGTGACTGTGAACTAATGCCCTTTCAACATGTTGAGAATGAGCAGTGCTATAAAGAAAACCTCATTTACTATAATTCCCACCAAATGTGGTATCCTTTTCTAGACTCCTACCTCACAGCAGGAGACAATTAACCTTTTCAGTGCCAGAAGTGATTCCAACATGTTCCAGCTGCGAAGGCCAGCAGGTCAGGCATGAATGAAGTTTACCTTCCTCTTTTGGTCTGAAAAACCACAATTATGCAAACATGTCAAGAAAGCCCTGAGCAGCTCCGAGCTTTCACGTGGCTTCTGCCAGCTCGTGCTTCTCACCTCAGAGGAGGCATCTGCATCAATTCAGCAAAGCAGGGAGCCTCTCCCAGGGAGTGCTGTGTGTTGCTCAAATGATTTCAAAGCAGCTCTTTCTGAATGCACTGCAACAGCCCAGAAGATTCTCTCACAGAATATCCGGGTAATTAGACTCTTGTTGCTCCTAAGCCTGCACCAGTCAAATGGCTGGAGCTGTGGTGGTCTAATGACAGCAGAGAGTCAAGGTGTGCTGTGGGAAGTAATGCCCTTTTTCCATACACCCAGCCTCACTTCTAAATTTGGAAGTGGTGGGAAGCAATGGAAAATGGAACATTTTCCCTTTTCCTCCCTTGACCCTGTCCACAGAACACATGACTTAACATTACCAGACTGTTCCAGGGCTGGGGTGGCCACACCTGTGCACAGGCAAGAGCTGTTGATGCAGTTGTTGGAAAGCTCTTTACACGTGGTGGGAGCCCCCTGTTCAATTCCAGAGCTGTAAGCTTTGCCTTAAACCATGGCCTTTTCCAGACAGACCTGCAATTCACTGCTCTGCAGTTTCAGAGCTTTATGCATTCCCCCTTTAATTTAAAAGAGAAAAACCACTGTCAAAGATATAAAGAAATAGCTTTGATGAAAAAAAAAATAGTGATTTCGACTGGTGCTTATCTGGAGATTTTCTAGGAAAAACAAGACTCGTAGGTAGATTTGTTTTTAAAACAGCAGTCCCTTGGGAAGGAAGCACCTGAGGGGGAGAAATTGAAAGGCAGCTAACCCTTAAGAATTTTGTGAACATTTTTATTAGATCTGTATTAGGGCAAGGAATATGGATTGGACTGTGCATTTGTAGACATTGTCAGGAAACAAGTTTTCTAATCCACGTGCTCATATAGGACAGGCTTTTAATATAGATTTATAATAAATGCAGTTTTGTGGCACACATCTCCCACATGACTGAGAGCTGTCACATAAAATGAGACTGTAGGACTGGATTTGTATCTTTATTTCTGTGTATAATGAATTGAGAACAGCATTTCAGATAACTATAGGTGACATGATGGATCTCAAAGGTATAATCACATTTCAGCTGCTAATATAGTAGCAGCAGTAAAAGTAAGGATAATTTAAGAACTTGCTTTGTTAATAAAAGGCACCCAGGTTGCACCAGTGTCAAATTGAGGGGGCTTTTACAGTTACCTTCTGAAGTTATGTAAAAGCAAATTAATTATTGAAGTCCATCAATGAGCCTTTCAAAGAAAAGCACTTCAGTATACACCTGTATCATATATTTAATTTAAATACAGAAAGTAGTTGAGAATGAAAAGCCCTCATGTGCTACAAGAGTGAATAAAATGTACATATGTTGTTGACTTTCAGGCATCAGCTGAGGTAGATTGTTAAGTCACAAAACTTTTGTGCTCCTGTTTGTTGCTGTATGTGCTGGTGACATCCAAGTCTTGTGTTCACATGAGAGAGTTTCTTGGTTTGGAATTCCTCACGACTTCAGCCGGAGCAAATAACACTTTAAAAAGTATCTAATGCTAGCACAAAGAAGAGGTGTTGCTCAAGTCCTCTTCTCATAATGACAAAAATTAAGTATTTACAGTTGAATGAGAAATATGAGATACTTTAGTCAGATTGGCTTCAAAGGGTGAGAAACAGCTGCTCTTTCCTTTTTTCTTTGATAAATCTTTGTTTCAAAATAAAGGCATGTCAACATTTCTTTTTTTTAATGAAAAATGAGAAAAGATGATACCCAAGCCAGTTCTCAGCCCTTGAAAAATGTTACTATAGAAAAGAAAAAAATTTTTTTTCACAGCCTACCTCTTGAAAACTTTCCAATGGAGCTGTTGCACATGCAACATTCTCTCACTCTCTCGTTCTCTAGAGAGAGTGAGAACAGCTATAGAAACATGCACAACTCAGAGACTAAAAAGGTGTAACTGGAATAGTAGAAGGAAATCAGATGGGAGATGAATCTGAGGAATGGAAAACCACATTTGGGGTCATATCACACCTACTGGTGTTATTCAGTTCCTAGATAATGGGCGTAGGGATGTGTGTTGCTGACTCTCATTAGCAGCTGGTCCTGAGGCTGTCACTGCCCCTCTCTGTTATCAACCTTTTCTTGTCCTTGGAACCTCTCTGTCACTGTAGCTTAATTGGCAGGAGTAAACCCTTAAAGATTACTGGATTAGTAGCACCAAAGCACAGATGCATCCAAAAGAGTCTCTCCCCCGGCTTTGGGACCACCTGTGTGCTGGACCCAGCCTCTTGGAGCTCCTGGGAGCTGAGCTCCCTAAAACCAGCAGTGTGTTATTTCAGTCCATGCCTCCTTCCACAAGGGTGTGGCCACACCCAAGTGGGTTGTGGTGTGCTCTGGCAAGTCTTTCCATTTTGGTCAAGTTGTTGATTGACAGTGCAGTAATTATCTGGGTCTGGCCAGGTCTGCTGTGGAGACCTGCAGCGCAGCTGCTGTCCTTGGTGTAACTCGGTGCTCAGCAGTTCTGTTCCAAGCCTGCTAACTTCTAGTGCTTGTTTTGTAAATTAACCATGCATCTTAAAACAACAGAGGTAGGTGGGAATTTCTATCTGCTGAATTGTTTCTCCACTATCATAATTTAATAACATTCATATGCCAACCTTTCTTTCTTTAGGAGGCAGCCCTGTCTAGATGGGGCTAGACATCTCTCCCTCTTTTCTTCTCTCTTTGCCTTCTTATTGGAGACACACAAGGGCATTTCCCTCTAAAGTGATCTCATTCCCACGGCCTGTATAATGAAAAAGTCTGCCTGGAAGAATGCTCCTAAAAGACAGGTATCTGTTTCCTAGCCCCAGGCATTTAGCAAACATCACATAAATCCACACCTTTGGTGTGTAAAAGAATTTGGCACCCCCTGCCAACAGTCATAAGTGAGCAAGTGAAACCCGGAGTTGAAAATATAATAACAATATGTTCCACAAAGCTACAAAATTATAAACTCCCCTCCCTCTGTTCCCAAAGAATTGAATGTAATCATCACAGAATAATTTCCTTTAGAGGCAGGAAATTGTTTGCAAGGGATAGCAATAAATATCTTTAGCATATAGGTTACTGAGTGACTTAAAAGTATCAATGGCTATCAGTGCAGTTCCAAAGTGACCCTACTGCAGAAATTACTGTGGGAACTGAGATCCATCCCGATTACACAGGAAGAGAGGCCTTGAGCTAAGGAACATGGACTGCAATTACCCTTTCAGGTGGAGAAGTGTTTGCTGCCTGTCCAGATTCAGGCACTTGTGGGATGTTGTAGAGAAATCACCAAATGTCCTGTACATATTGGGCGAACACAGACAATAAAGGAGTCTCCATGGATACTAATCCACCATCTTCTATCCACACTGTTCTTTTCTTTCTTACCTTTATGAATACTGTGTTTCTGCATACTTTCAGTTCTTTGGGTTTTAAAGTACCCAAACAGCTGAACCCACCTTGTTGTCCTGCAGAGATTGGCTTTTCTTGGTGGTCTTGTCCTCCCACAGTATGAAATCATATAAGCATCCCCTTCTGGATAGCACCAGCTTTTAGGAGCTATGAGTATTTAGGAAGACTTTGCACCAGCCACTCGCAAACTAAAACCTCACCTAATTCCCTGAAAAATGGAGTAAAACATTGGTTGGCTTGGAGTAAATTTACCCTTGACTTCAGCTTTCCCAAGATTGCATAAAGGCTGTTTATAAACACTCGTGTTTGTTATTAGTAATCCCAGCCTATTTTCTACAGAGGCTGAAATAAATCAGTGGCAAAGCACTAGATGATAATGATATGTATACACACAGACAAACTAATTTCCAGAGATTAAAGGAGAGTGAATTTCCTAGATGAACTGCAAATTTCACCCACCTGTGGAGTGTGTAAATATAGATACTGGGTGGGAAACAGGTTTTGTTTTGCTACTGACGTGATGTAGTGATGAACTCTGACATGTTGCTGACTGTGGTTACTTGATAAGTGTAAGATGTGAAAAGCAAGCAATAACACTAGATGGTATCAGATCCCTAAAATAATATGTGTTTGAAGGTGTTAGGTATAAATGTGGCATTACAAAAATAAAAACAGACAAAAGCAGAGTTTATTCATGAAGGGAAAGAAACATCAGAGGAAACCGACCTTTCTTTTTCTGTAGAGTTTCAACAAGGAAATTTATCACTAAAAAACAACTTTAAAATCATGTTTAATATTCTGGTAAAGTGCTGCCAGAATTTTAACAGGAAAACCTTCTGAAAAGTGCTCCTCCTTAACT
>NW_005054299.1:3404910-3405161 GCF_000277835.1 Geospiza fortis
AACCTTGTGGTGCTACCTGAATAAGACCATTCTCTTCCCATTTTTGCCTCACACATCAGCAATTATTTGTCCTTCTTACTTACCTCCCACTGCCTTTGCTGCTCTGTGGTACAGCCACCCTCTGCAATCAAGCCAGAGCTGTTCCTAAAGAAAGAGTGGTGTTGGCCAGGACTCACCTCTCCTGCTTCTGAAGGCATGTGAAAAAAGCTGTAAAAATCTATTAATAAAAAAAATAATAAAATATCTCTCTT
>NW_005054299.1:3405171-3407008 GCF_000277835.1 Geospiza fortis
ATCAGACTACATGTATCTGTTATTGGTCCAAATCAGTAAAGTCTTATTTGCACCAAATCCCTCTTGATTTCTTTAACCAGCTGTCTAAAGAGTGTGTTTGATGGTCTCAGGTCATTCAGGCCAAGATTTCTGCAGGTGTTCATGTGTTCACCTATCCTCTGCTGTCATCTGGATGTGTCATGAGAGCATTTTCCAGTTCTTTCTGCCTTTGGGTGCGCCAGCATGATACCCTGTTACTTTTCTGCCTTCTGTTCCAGAGCTTGTGTGTTACCATGCTCAGAGTTTATTTGCTCCAAAAAAAATCCAGATTTCTTAGATTCTCAAAAGATGAGAAACGTGCAATGACTTAACACTTCAGACACAGAGCAGAAGGAATATATCTGTTCCTCCATCAAGAAACCACATTATGCAGAGAAGTGAAACTGGGTCAAATTTCTGGGCACTGTAAGTTTGAGCAGCCTCTTTGAAGCAAATGGACTTAGACCAATTAACACCAGCCAAGGATCTGCTTTGCTGAATTCCTGGTGAGTGCAAGAGGGCTGCCTAATGAGAATCAGTGGAGAAGGAACTGTAAAGGAAGGGATCTAAATAAATGGCAGACAACCCATCTACTCGACTTAAAATTGTTCTACCTGATGATAACAGTTAAGATCAAAGACAGGACAAGCAGGATACATCACAAATGCTCCTGCCTTGGGGAATTCTAGGGAAGAACTGTGGGCTTCCCTTCTCCATTGCCCCCTGCAGCTGTCTTTGCCCCAGTTATACTTCTAGAAATCTCTCTTATTTCTTACAAGCAATGCCTGTACTTGCTCCTGTCCTTGCTTTCATTTCTTCAGCTAGATGGGTGCATGGACATTCCATCTCTCTCCATCGCCATGATTTTGCTCTCTCTAATGGCAAAGTTGCAGGAGTACAAGGGAGTTTGGATGCTGTCTGGACTCTGAGGGGTCAAGTCAAGATGTCTGGTGGTAAATATGGATTAAAGAGATCTGTTGAATATCTTAAAAATATCCAGATTATCAGAAAGTGCTTAGTAGGTTCTGGAAAAGGAGTTCTTTTAAAATGCTTCTGCTTAAGCACCCAAGAGCAGAAGGAATTTTGTAAAGGTCTGACCTCCTTATCTTGTGCTGGTGTGAACAACTGCTCCTGGAGCTCAGCTGGGCAGTGTTGGGATGCCCTCCATGCAGGAAGCTCACCATAAAGGCAAAGGCTGAACAGGTGAGCAATAAAAACAAGGCAAGCCCATGTGCCTTGCAAACAGCAACACGAGAGGTTACGGCTGTCACCAGAGCTTTTGCCTTGGAGTTACCTTCCCTGCATCAGGGACCTGGGTCAGGATGTCTCTGAGCAATTATCCAGAATATGGACAGGGAAGGGAGTAAAAAAGGGAAAGTTCCCATATCGAATGCCATCTTGTTGCTTTGACCAGTCACCTTTTAAATATTTATGTTTTATTTTTATCTGCGTATTAGTGAGACATTATTTGTGCACAGGCTGTTAAAAACAGTTCTAAGGGAAACACACTTCCAGCTGGTTTCCTCCTGTTTTCCATCTGCTGTGTGTATGTGTCTTTGGAGGCATTTAACTGTTTCTTGTCATGGTAATTGGTATTTTTTCAGTAGTGAAGGTGGGAGGGATGGAGGAGAGAAACCCTAAGGCATCTGTGTTTGTGCTCAGTTGATCTCAAAGAGATTATCCTGGTTATTTCCTTACAAACATTATATGCATTAAAAAATATGGGGTGGGACAGTGGAAGGGTACCAAACACCAGGTAAAATTTTTTTAAGAGTTAACTTCCCTAAATTGTATCTTTGTATTTTTCTATTTATGCATC
>NW_005054299.1:3407051-3409580 GCF_000277835.1 Geospiza fortis
CAATTTATCTGGAATTACTTAGTGAAAGGCTGATGTGTGAGTGTGGCAGATTATAATATTCCATCGCCACCCCTGATCCTCTTTACCTCTTATTCTTTTCATAGCAGATCAAAAAAAGCTGTATGCGTGCCACAAGAATATATTATTTTAAGAGACTTGGACTTAGAAATTGATTTCCTTGATGAGAAAAGGAAAAGTCTCCTTCTGACCTGAAGGGTCACTTCATAATCCTGTCACTCTACATCAAAAAGCTTTTTTTTTTCTTTTAGTAGAAGATGAGAATATTTCTGAAAAGGAATTAATTTTTCAGATACAGTGAAAATGATGACTTAAAGAGACTTAGCAGATGATAGAGGGCTGTCCTATTCAGAATACATCTCCTGTGATTAGAACAAGCTCTGAATATATTTTAGGGTCAGGCAGTTTTAGATGGAGATTGGGATTTGTACTTTGGGATGAAACTGATCTTATATTTTTATCGAAGTACTTAAGGTTTAAGCTGTAGTCTTCCCTTTTTTTGCAAAGGGATTTCACCAGGTTTTATAATGGGGATTGGTGCAAACAGCCAATAATTTCTGTGTATGGACTTTAGTTAATAGGATGTTTGAAATGAAATGACTTTCAGCATCAATAATTAGGCTCAGATACTAATACTTTTCTTCATAGTATTTTTCTTAACAGAAAGCATCTGATACCAATGTAGACTTTCATAATCTATTTTATTTATGTAATTACTGAATATGTCTTAAGGAAATTCCTTTAAACCATATGCTTAAAAACCAGCAGTCCCAAATACAGCTATGAATTAATAACATGGTGCTGTTGTATGTGTGCACAATGCACACAGGTGCTCGTATTAGGTGTGATCATGTGTGGAGACATGTGAAACGCTGGTTTAAAGACATATGCAAAAAAACCCATGAAATATACAATATATGACACATCATTTAGGATTATAATATAATGTATGAAGCATAATATACAATATATTATTTTAATATTTAATAACAATATTATAATGTATTTGTTATTTGTGCATCAATTAACTATACATGTTATTTATACATTGTATTTTTTATATATGCAACCATTTGACAGTTGTATACTCAAAAGCTGTGAACAAGAGGCTCAAAACATTTTAAACAGCTTAAAAGCCTTTGTGCAGGTGCACTAATAAAACAAAAGGTCACTGCTCTGAAGACTGTGGAATTGCAATTTGTTTATATAGTGATAATTATTGTATGATACTGTGTATGTTTAACATAAGGTACATAAAGAGAAATGCAAATTCCCTTTCTGCAGATAAATTGGCTATTGTCTGAACTGTCTGTTAGTTGTTCTAATTGCTGGTCTGAAGGCAGCAGCGAAATATTGCCCACTGGTAAAACTGTTCCTGTGATGGTGGCATGAAGTGCTAAAGTAAAAACAATTATTGAACAAAAAAAGATGTTTTTTAATATGAGAACTATTCTACCAGGGAAATTTTTCTTGGTTTTCTAGGCTTTAAAAATGGATAATTTATGAATCTTTAATGAAGATTTCTTGCTCATATTACTGGCTGCATTTGGGGATCGACAGAGAGCTGTATCTCTGTAGGAGCTGCAAAACCGAAGTAAATCCGTGGTTTGAGCTCTTGCCGGTGATTCCTGTATGAGCCTGGCCTCTAAATGCTGATGATTGCTCCAAATTGTAACCAGAGGATCCCAACTGCTAACTTGGGTTGAATTGAATTGAAAAGCAGGGTTTTAGTCTAATAATCTAGTTTAGATCTGATACTCCCACAGGAGTCTGGCGAGAAGAGATGATACTTTTAATCACTTTCACTGTGTTCAAGGTAGTGGCCGTCTGTGAGGATTTTGGAAATGTGGTAGAAGCCCTAATGCGAAGCTAAGGGCTGTGTCTATAGCTAAAGCAGATAATACAGCCTTTACTAACAGAGAGTATTTGTATTACTTGAATGTTCTGAACCCTAGAAATATAAATCTTAGAGCCATAAGTACGACTGAAATACAGGGAAGTAGTGAGTTTCTCCAGGGCAAAACAGGAAAAAATTATATTTTCACCCAGGGAAACACCAAAGCTTGATGTGCCCAGGTATCTGCTAGGGGAAAGAAGAATTCAAAATGGGAAGTCCAGGGGCAGATTTCTACTCTCAGCCACATATATATATATAGAGGTTTTCATATATATAAGATAGGTTTTCAAACGGCAGAGCTGTGTCTGCTCGGTGAATGAGAGAAAAGAAAAATCCCAGGGTGAAAACTCTTTCCTCTTGCACCCTGGGATGAATTCAGGGAGTTCAGGGTGCACAGGCTTGCAGTTATTTTTCATTTCACAAGAGCTGCGTGCAATCTGGCTGGAAGCGGGGGTGTGAGCAGGTCCCCGTGCCCGGCTGGCTCCCGGCACGGCGGGGATGCTCTGTCCGTCCGTGCTGTGGGGATGCTCCCGGCACGGCGGGGATGCTCTGTCCGTCCGTGCTGTGGGGATGCTCCCGGCACGGCGGGGATGCTCTGTCCGTCCGTGCTGCGG
>NW_005054299.1:3409896-3417813 GCF_000277835.1 Geospiza fortis
TGCTCTCCGAGCCACTTCTCCGAGCCCAGCCTTCAGAGCTCCTGTACCTATACTTGATCAAAGACCCTAAACGCACAAGTACAATGCATAAATAGTGAAATGTAGCGCGAAAATAAAATCCCTCCACCTTACAGGACTGAGGAGCCTGATGGAAGCGGTATGGCGGTGCAAGATTTTCCTATTGTCTCAGCAGAGGGGAAAAAGTTGACTTCAAGAATGATTTGCAAATACCAGTTCCCTGAAAAGAAAAAATGTGGGGCCAGTTCCATAGTTTCCGAATGAAATGTAACCTTCAGCCAAAAATTGAGCTGTCCGGGTTGACAACATTTGGGAAACTGTGCTTTTCTGGAGGGATGACTGCAGTGGCAAAGATAAACCGGCAGGAAGGTTTCTTTGGAATGATATGAATTTAATGAATCATATCCACATAAAAAAATCCCAGCTGGTCTTAAATTTCAGGGAGATTTAAGTGATAAAAGATATTTTCCCTGTCCCTTTAGATATGTATTAGAGATGAGAGGCCTTAGATAAGCCCTCCTGGGAATCAAGCATTCCTTTTCTTTAATTTGTTTTAGAGAAAGAAAAGAGCCAGGCATGCTTCTGAGTCTCAGACTGGTATAATTAGTTATTTGTTGTTACAGAACTTTTAAAATTGTCTATTACCACTCTTTTTATATTAAATAATTTTCTTTAAAAAAAAAAACCAAACCCTAATAACGAACTACATGCACCTTCCCCCTCTCATCCAAAAAAAAAAAAAAAAAAGGAAAGAGAATAGTTGTACTCATTTGCCTTCCCCCTTCCACCATCCTTGTGCAGGGTGCATCCTTTCCCCTATTAACATATTGATTTATTTAAATTAAAAATAATGATCTCCTTTCCCCTCGCCTCCTCCTCCCAGCAGCAGAGTCTGTCTCTGATCCTTATTAACAAATTGATTGCAGTATTGGTGTCAGTATGGCTCATTTAGTAGCTCTTTTGCCTAAGGTCCAGAAGGTTGGAGGAGGGAACAGCTTCCACACGTAGCTGCTGGCCTGGCTCCAAGGCTGCCACTGCTCGGGTAGAGAGGACAGCTGCTGGAGACAGCATCCACACACACAGGGGGGCCCCTTTGGGTGCTGAAGCTGGAAACCCCACAGCAGCTCCTTCAAGCTGGTGTGAGGAAGGGTCTCCACCATGCCCCATGTGTCTCCTCCTGACCTCCCTGCAGAAAAGTCCTCGCTGGTCTCAGCCCTTGCTGGATTCAGTGGCAGTGTGGGACACTTGCCTTGCCATACCAGGCACCAAGGGATGTTGCAAGCCTTAAAGCTGCCATACAAACCTCAGCCACCTTTTCTCTGTTGAAAACAAAGCTTCAAAATGTGTCTGGGCCTTCTTTGGCCCCATGCTCATTGCCCAGTTTTAGGGACAGCTCCGGTTCGAGCCCAGGGAAATGTGTGAAGCGTTCCCAGTTGGTTCCTCCCTGTCAGCACGGGGCAGGCATTCCCACCAATGAGCAGAGGCTGTGGGGCTGGCAAGGTCAGCAGCTGGGGGTGAGAAGCTGCAGCAGGAGCTGCTGGTCCCCCAGCCTTTTTGTCCCTGGCATTTAGCTGCTCCCACCAGGCTTGCAGCAGATGCTGCTGAAGATGATGAGATTGAAGATGGTGAGATGTGCGTGCTCTGCAGCCCCACAGCCAGTGTCTGAGAGCACCCTCCTTAATGTGAAGTCAGTCTTAATGACTCTGGGGGACTTGTGTCAACCTTTGTCAGCTGCTGGCCCTCCTAATTCTCCCTTGTGCTTGAGGGCTGATGTTGCAGGGACTTAGACCCAGAGCTGGCCCCACGAGCCTTGCTGCTTGTAAGGGAGAGGAGGAACAGAAATGAGGCTGTGCTGCCCCATTCTGCAGCTGAGAAGTTGTAGTGAAGAAGGGTGGAGACACTTACTCAAGGCCACAAAACAAGACACTGGCTGATTTCTCCTGCTAAGAGCTCCTACTTTGGGGCTCCTGCTCCCAGCATTGTGCTGCCAGCTTTGGAGCATCTGCCTGATTCCACCCTGTTTGCAGTTAAGCCCTCCTGAAGTAGCCGTGAAAACTGTGCTGTGGCCAGGACTTGTTTTATGATTTCCACTTCCTCTGCACCTCTGAAGGGCAGCTGCTCCACAGCACAAGCCCAAGGGAGATGGAGGCTCGAGCCCAGAAGGAGGGAGATGGCTATTCTTGACATGTGCTTAGTCACCTAAAGCAGATGGTGTTGCTTCAGGTTCCTGATGGGATGACTTTCAGCTCCCAAAAACCTTTCAAGTTTGACCATGCAGACATGCTTGGAAGAATGTCAGATGAGTACACATCTGTCCAAGACCTTTTATCAAACAGCAACATGAGTACAATTAAATTAACAAAAGGAGAGTTCACAATTAAAGCTGGAGCGAATGCATGGCTTGCTTTCAAAGAATGGCTGGAAAAATGTTCCATACCAGGCACACAGGCCAGAGCAGCTTCTTCACATTTCATTCCACGAAGTTTTATATTCTTCCTGTTGCATTTTGAAATACACTGAAATAAGCAGAAATGCAAACTTTACAAAAACTAGTTATTGATCTTCTACATCCTTCACCATCTGCTTAGTTCCAGTGTCTAAAAATATTCAGTCCTTGCTCTTGCTCACATGATTGTTGAGAAAATGCTAGAGCTGGTAAATCAGAAAAGCACATTGTGTATTGGGGGGAGGGGAGTTCCATCAGGAAAATATGCTGTCTGAAGGGAAAAATACAGAAAAAAACAACCCAAGTCCTGTACTTAAACAGGCAAAAATTAAAGGAAAAAAATCAATCAATTTTTCAAACTGTAGGGAGAAAAAAAAATATACCTGGAATGTTACTTTCTTTTGAAAACTGGCTACACAAATTTGTGACCTCCACTGAACTTAAAATTGTATATTTGTTACATGCTTCAAAGAGTTGGGGAATATAAGTTTCTTATTATACCTTTTTGAAAATTGAATCCAACTGAACTGAATTTATAAGTTAAAAATATTAAAACTGGAGAAGATGTATCCACCTCCAGGACATAACAGCACAAGTACTGCCTAAAAAAGTGTATCTTGGCAAATTGTTGTAGGCTTAAAAAACTGAAAGAGATTATTCTAATTTTCATTGAGAAACAAACATGCAGTATTGAGGGCTCTGTCTGACTTCTAGGATGACTGAGATTCTGAGGGCAAATAGCATTCACAGGAACTGAATTAATAAATTCCCAGCTCAGCTTTAAAAAGCCCGGTTTCTCTCAGGGTTTGTGTATGGTGCCCACAACTACAAAACCTAAACATGGCTCAGAATAAATTTCATCACCATATGGAGGTCCCTAGTGAAATCAGCTAGATCATTCTCTGTTAGTTTGTGAATTGCTGATTGGAGTTTGAATGTGAACCCTCTGTCGTGGGCTTTATGTGAGTCTCAGGGATGAGGAATTTGGTATTGTTAGAACAGATACAAAGAAAAGTGGGATATGCTGCCATGTACTGTTTAATGAATATTATTTACCTATTTATCCAAGCAGCCCTTTTCAGGTCTAGTGACATCTGTCACCCAAGGTGACTTTAAGAGGGTAAAAAGGAAAATTAAAAAAAAAAAAACCCTGTGACTAAAAAAGGAAGATTTAAAACTTTCTGGAGATGATCTGCGTGGAGGAAGAAATGTGGGTATGTCCTTCCTTCAGTGATTCAGGAAATGCAGCATTGCCTGATAAATTCTGTGTGTTTTCAGGGTGCTTTATTTTTGAATCTAATAAGTAGCAAGCATGAAATGCCAATACCAAAGCAGACAAACAGTTGTTTTATTTAATCTTGTGCTCTGTGTTTGATGCAGATCACCATCAGAAGGGAGGGCACAAACCCCCCATAATTTGCCTACACAAAGTTCTTTTCCTCACCTGCAGACCTGGTTATCTCATGTTAGACCATGAAGAAGCTAATTATACACCCAATATTAGCTAATTATCCCCCAAAATGTCCCCTCAGTTCATCAGAGGTCACCCCTGAAGCTCTGAGGGTACACCAGAGCCAGACAGGAATTCTCAGATGGAAGAGATCTTTGTGACAAAAAGGCAAATTGTTGGAACCAGAGTGTTTCTTGGAACCAGGAGGGTTTGGGGCCCTGCCAGCAGAACACAGGCAAAGGCTCTCCTGAAAGTCTTCCTTCATGCCAGGAAGGCTTGCCCTGCTGGGCTTCCAGGGGCCACAGATCCAGGGCTTCTCCATCACTTGGAGCACTCTGGATCCCTGCTGCTCCAAGGATTCAGGTGCAACAGCCCCAAGGCCTGCAGGCTCCTCATCACGAGGCTGGGAGCTGCAGGAGCCACATGGGGGTCAGGAGGCTGGGTATCCTGGGAAAGGGGAGAGCTGGAACCTTCCTTGTCAGGCCATTAAACCAAATTCCATGGTTTCCCTCTCCAAACCTCCCTTCTAAGGCACATTTTGAAATGTCTGTTCTGAAACAAAGGGCAGCTGCCCCCACCAAGTTCCCTAAAGTGATGTTATTCCAATCGTTTTTAACTTGTGATCTTGGGTGTGACTGTGCACAGAAGCTTACAACAAACCTCAGACTTGGTCCTGCTGAGATGCAACATTTGGCTCTTAGCCTAAATAAGGAATGTCATAAAAAGTAAATAAAATACTAAATATCTAGGTTAGGGCCAGGCTTAATTAGGGGTTGGAGAGTGTATCCAGGAGCTCAGGTACTTGAGCTTCTGAGTGCCCCTTCCCCAAAGGGAAGTGATGGGGTAACTAACCACCCAAGTTT
Source organism: Geospiza fortis (assembly GCF_000277835.1). Lineage (NCBI taxonomy): Eukaryota > Metazoa > Chordata > Aves > Passeriformes > Thraupidae > Geospiza > Geospiza fortis. The sequence goes on from NW_005054299.1 coordinate 3,414,674, forward strand.
TCTGGCTAGGCAGGTGGAAAAAAAAAAAGACTCTTAGAAGTTCAGTAGCTGAACTAATTACCAGCAAATGATTGCCTGGGGTTGGACCATTTATTATCTCATCAGCATTCAGTGCCACTTCCATAGGATGAAGGAGAAGGAAGAAGAAGAAAAAAAAGCCCAGAAACATGAGAAGGAGAGCAGATGAAAGGACAGCAGTTAGAAGGAAAAAAAATGCTTCTTAACTCTACCCTGTACTTTTTCTCTCTAATAGATCTCCCTCCCAACCCACCCTAAGTAGAGCAACTGGCATGTAATGAGTTCTGCAGGGATGGAGGATCAGCAGCACACTCTGAAATTTCTCACTTTGTGCTTGACTAGATCCCCAGATACCCCAAAGTTTGGGGAGCAGAGCAAGAGTCAAGTGGAGGCAATACCTTTATACATATATATATACATACACATTAAAAAAAACCATATGTATACACACACAGAAAGACAACTTTCAGCTCACCAGCATTTCTCAGGACTTTGTTGTATCCATTGGCTGCAAGAATGGTTTGAATTGACATGAAGTTTCCATCTAGACTCTAAGCAAGATGTGCTTTGGACGCTGGTTTTGCTAACACAAAGGTCTGCTTCCTGGAACTGAAGATGCCTCCTGGAACCACACCTGGGACATTTGGAAACTTGGATTTGCCTGGGGGTAGTCACAGCTGAAATCTCAACTCTGCTACCATGTGAGGTACTAAATATCTTCTCTCCTTGCCCTGTGCCTTTTGCCTTGGAGGTGGTCTTCCCCGGATAAAACAGGATGCTGGCTCAGTGCAGGTTGATGGGAAAAGGCTGCAGCCATCAGTGTGCTCACTCTGCTTGCAGCTGCTGTGGGTGTGCTTGCCTGCCTGGTAGCTCTTTTCTCATCTCTCTCTGCATGCTGTGGCGTTCCAGGAACTTCTGCCCTTTCCTTTTGGTGAGGTTTTCTTTCTCTACATGCAGCAAGCCAAGGAAGCGATGGCTTGCAGGGAAGGTGCTAGCAAACCTGGCTCTTGCTCCTAGCACATTTTTAAAAAATGAGAACATCCTTCCAGTAATCCATGTTTGCATTAGATGGAAATGTTTTGGCTTCCCTCCTGTCCTTGAAAGCCCAGTGGTGTGATAGGAATTTGGGAAATGCAGGCTCTCAAAAGTAATGTAAAGAACAGATCCACCTATTCAAATGCAAATTGCTAAAGAAGAAAACAAAGGAATTATTTTCTCCACAAAAAACAAACAAAACCCCAACAAAATAATTCATTCTTTTAAATTTGGGACTGCATCCCACATTTTTTAGATTATTTTTTCTGTCGAATTTTCTAGATTGCACTGTCTCCAGAGTCTCTTGTCCTGCTGGGACGGTTATTGTAGAGAGACTGAAGGAATTTTCTGACAAAAGATTAGTGTCACACATGGGGCTGTCACTCCAGATCTTGTGGGAGGAACAAACCTCCTCCCTGGATGGTTGCAGAAGTTAACAGTAACATCTGAAGAGAAGCCAGAAAACCCATTCAAGGAAACCAAATGGACACTGTCACCAGTGCATGTTTCTGCAGTGTTTTGGGCTGCCTTGGGCCAGCCCAGCCCTGTGCTAAGACACTTTCCACCTCCAGCTGCTAATGGGGGATGTCCATTTACTCTAAGGATACTCCAGTGTGGGCTGTGAAGCGCCCAGCAGCTGCTGGGTGCTCAGCATGGGGGCAGCTGAAGAGATGTAAATGGCCACAAACCTGTTGCTAGTCAGGATTATACAGCTGGTTTTAAAACCAGAAATTCACACACCTAATGTTTTGTCTCGTACACACAAACTGCAGGGGAAATGAGAACTGCATCTTTTCTGCACAGCACTCCCAAGCCTCAGATAAGGTCGGAAATTCCTCCTTGTACTGCTCCAGTATATGAATACCGATTTCAAAATTTTGAGGTGAGAAGTAAGAGTTTGTGTGGTGAGACTGATTTTTCACTTTCCTTTTAATGTTTGTCAAGCATACAGAAACTGTGGTGCTGAGCGTGGCAAGAATCCTGACACCAAAAGATATCAGGTTATCTTTTGATACCCTGATATCTTTTGCAAAAGCAAAGCTCTTGCTTGTTGCTGCCATGAACTGCATGCACTGTGTAAAGAGGGGCTGTTCATCTTGGGCATAAGCACAGTTACACCCATCTTCCCATTGGAGATGCCTTTTGCCTTTGCTGGAGATGTACCAACAAATGCTTGGTTGGGCATCCAGTCCTGCATCTCCGGGAGTCTACAGCCTTTTTTTTTAAATTTAATGTTTTTAAACAACTGGTGGTGAGACAGACACAATCTTCCAACCAGGAATATCCTCAGAGTTAGAGGATGTTCAGTGGAGCAGCTCAGGTATTGTACACTAAAGGCTAAGTCAGTTTATATGGGCTTCTTTTAAAGCACTGCATACTTGGCTTCTGTGACTGCTTCCATTGTTCTATGTGCAATTATTTTGCCCCATTTTTATAGGACTCAAAGAGATAGAGGTCAGATTTTTTTTAAAGTATTTTTTCTTCTCTTGGCCTCTGCCTTTTGTGATTTTTGTACCTCTATTGCCAATTCCTGCCCTTGCTCTTTTCTCAGATGATCAGTAGCTGTTTCCCTGAGTTGTCTTAGCCCTCCTAACCACAGTCACACCCCCCAGGTGATTAGAAGTACCACGGCTCTGCAGCTATAGGGTATTCTCTTGTGGTCTGTGAGTAACTGGTATTTGTGTGAATTAAGGTGACTGCTCTCTGGGGCATCAAACCTTTTAAAAATAAAGACTTGAGGAAGAAAAACACTGCAGTGTACCATGTATATAATTTTCCTTGTTGACCATGAAAGGTGGGCTTGTTTTTACCCTTGGGCTCTGCCTGAGAGGTACCGGAGCTGGGAGGGGGAGAGACGGCTGGTCTAGAACCGGTCAGCCTGCAGTGCCAAAGGCAGCAGTAAGTGAAGAGCAGAGGTCCCTGCGATGGAGAGGAGCAGCTTTCCCTGAGGCTCAGGGCATCCCTGCTGCCTGAGAGCAGAGGTCCCTGCGATGGAGAGGAGCAGCTTTCCCTGAGGCTCAGGGCACGGCTGCTGCCGGCGGGGCGCTCCCGGCGCGCTGTGTGCGGGCGCTGCGCTCTGCGCCGCA
>NW_005054299.1:3417889-3422755 GCF_000277835.1 Geospiza fortis
AACTTTTTCCCCCCCCCCCCCCCCGCTTTTCCTCCTTCTCCTTCTTTTTCCCTCTGTTGGAAAATATTGAGATTAGATTTACGCTCAACTTTGCAGCGACGGCAGGGTTTTGAGCTTAAAAGACAACCAAACAGAGCAAACTATGTGCAAACAGACTCAGAAATGATGATTGTAGTATTCAAAATGTTGGTTTGAAATGTAATTTAACTCCGGTCTGGTCAGATCCACCGACTGATACTCTAATCCCAAGTGAAGCTTCTCGTTGATTTAAGAAGCTTCTGTTGGACTGTTTTCTGGACATAGAAGGGAAAACCAGAAAGTGGATAGCTTTTTCTTTCAAGAGTTGAAAGCAGCACTCGTTTGAGGTTTTAAGAAGATTTAGAGAAAGGGGATTGATCTGCTAACATCAGAGAAGAAGTCTGGTGGCAAATATCAAAACTTCATAGAATTCTTTACCACTGACAGATATTATTGACTATCACCTTTCTGGGCTGACAAACCCACTCATTGCTTATTCACAATTTTCAGTTGCACAAAAAGTAGCCTCCAAGTTTGACCATTAGAGGCATAGAATTTTGAATAAAATTCCACCTGCCTCTTTAAAAATCTTACAGAGAAAAAGCTTAGACAAGTAAAGAAGCTGCTTCATCATAACCCTTCAAAATGTGCTGAGCCTCAGCTACCTGTAATACTACCTGATAATTACATGCAAAAACCTGGGTATCAAACACCTGACCCGACCTTGTTGTCACCTGGTAAATGTCAGCACATAGCAGAATTTCCTTAGAGCAGTCCCAGGGAGTTTTCATCACAAGGCCAGGTAAAGGAAGAGAAGCAGGGGAAACAATCACTGTCAATGAAGGAAAGGGTTTGAGTGTTGCTTCTCCCACTGAAGACTCTTTGAGGAAACAGCCGTGAAGCTCAAAAGCTTTTGAAGGGGCTGTTTGGAGGGAAAACCACTTCCAACTGCCAGATTATATGAAGGTGAAGCTCTGTGTCTAACTCTGCAGATGTGTTCAAATTGTGGCTATTCTGGGAAGGGGTAAGACAGAGAAATAGATAGCAAAAAGCAGACATTTTTCTTATTGCCATCTTTGATTCACATAATTGTTATTTGGATTCTAGTACTATATTAAAAGCAGTGTTTCATACTTATGTCATCTCAAAGGATCCCAAGCAATTTAATAGAGGCTTTACATCCATAGGAAGTGATTTACCCTCTGTGGTAACGCAGTTACCTTTGGAGTGAAAAGCAGCAACTGTTCGAGATCACACTGCCACAGTACCTGATAATTTAGCCTTGGACATTTCAGTGTCATGTGGAAATCATAAAGGGGAATTCAGAGAAGTGGGAAGTCAATTCATAACTGAGGAGGAATGTGGCAGGTAACACCCTTGCCCCAAGAAGTGAAAGAGCCTTTGAAAGCCATCAGCTACAACACGCTGCAAACACTACAAACTCCTACTGAACTGCAAAAATCTGTAGCATTTGTGTTTTCCTTAGAGGATTTTTGTCCAAGTTCTGGCCAGAGTCAAGTCTTTTGTAACTTGTGAGAGCTGTCAAGATCAGGGCCCCAGGTGGTACAGCTGCAGGCCATGTTTAATAGTTAATGCTGAACAATATTATATTTGTATCCTGTTATTCACACGCTATTGGAAATTTGTGAAGTTTTAGAAAACACACTGTTGAAGACTGGATGAAACCTCAAGATGGAGCTTCTGATGCTTAGCCTACATTTTGAAGCTCTGGAGAATATTTGTGTATAATCTTGAATGCCCCAAGCAAATGTTGTTCCTTTAGTCAGCTCTACTCGATGGGATTATAATTTCAAAGTCTGTTCTAACTTTTGTCTTGCTCAGAAATCTGTATCTTGGCTGCAGTGTGGAGTGCACACCGTGGATGCAAGGCTGACTTTTCACTTGGGTTTGCATGCATGATTCCTCTTGATTTAGCTGAAGCTGATGTCGCATCTGAGACCACCAGAGCTGAGAACCTCAGCTGTGGTGTCACTGACCACAAAATGTTTCCTCCTGGGCCTTCAGTTCACCCTTCCAAGATGTAAAGGGATCAGTTTAGAGCTTTCTTTTCTGGAGCAACATGCTCATAAGGAAACATACAACAGGACAGCTTGAAACCTGCTTTGGGCTGAGAAGGAGCCCTTTTTCTGCTGATGGAATCGCAGGGTTTAGGAAGAAATGTGATGAGAAGATCCTGTCCTTTCATGTGCATCACTTGAATTGGCCACTTGGCAATTTATAACCTCTATTGCAATATGCTTTTTTTCCCCCCCTCCCCTTTCTAGAAGCAAGGCCCTGCTTTCCAAGAAGTGGCTCAGCACTGGAAAATGTGGATAGCCCAGGTGCTATGCTAATCAGATGGATGTTATTTTGGGGTGGGTGGGTAGGTACAATCTGCCATTCAAAGGAACATGTGTATATGGATGGCAGGAACTGGCTGGCCATGAGTAGTTGCACCTGCATGTCTGGGAGATCAGTATGATTGTAAATGCTCCTCTAGTCCCATGGAACAAGAGTCCCTGTCTCTCTCCCTTAATAACCACAGAAGTGCACATCCACGGGAAGAGATATCCCATATCTAGAGAAATAGAACCAACAACTTGGGGGAAAAAGAAGGCGTCATTACATCTATTTTACAAATAATGAGAAAATCAGAAAAATGGCTGCCCATGCAGAGGCAAGAATAATCACAGGTCTTGAGATTCCCTTCTTCTCTGAGTTGTATTTATGGGTTTTTTACAGATTCTGCTTTCTCTGATTTACCATGAACATTAGCCTTAACTCTTATAGTTTTTTCCTTTTTTTTTCTTTTTCTTTTCCTTTTCACCATTTCTTTCTTTTTTTCCCCATAGCTATTTTTTTGAACCAGACCCCAGGGAAGTCCACGTTGATAGCAGGCTTGGAAATTTATTTTAAGCATAACTTCCCATTCATACCCCATATAAGTTTATTTATTTATTCATTTTTTTAGATATATCTTTTTTCCAGTTAAGAACTGTGTAAATAGCCCTAACGAACCTTGAGGGCTCTCATATGCTTGAGAAATTAAAACAAGCTGGGAAGTCTCCAAGCACATGGGGCAGAAGGTACAAAATATACTTTAACTAGGACCAGTCAAATAATTCTTCCCAGATTGTTTATGAGACCTGTTGTTCCTTTTTGGTTTTGTGTGGCTTTTATACTTGTATTTAAGAATTACATTTTGTGAGCAAACCTGGTCTACAACTTGTTCAAAAGCTGGTCATTTTGGAGTATTTGCAATTTCTCAGCTCTTTTATGGGATTTATCAGGTATATCATACTGTGTTGTGGTGGTTTTTTTTTCACTGAAGCAATCTTTACCTATTTGCATATAATCTACAAATTTTTAATTCCATGAGAAATTTAATTTCAATGTGAGTGACAAAAAATACCCCTCTGTTACTGGGATTTCCACCCAAATTCACCTAAACTGGCATTCATGGTGTTTTTTACTGCTTGCAAAAAAGGATAAATCTTTCCAACCAGTTTACCACTAAAGAAAGAGAGGGTATGTATCAGTCAGGAAAACAAATCCATGAATGAGGCAGCACACACTGCACATGTTTTAGAAGCTCTTTGTTTTGCCTCAAACTAATTTTTTTCTCTCACATTGGCCAGTTTACTGTGCAGTGGAAGTTGCACACAGATTGTGTCTAATGACACCATGATCTGCTCGTCCATACAGTTGCTTCATGGATCAAACTCTTTCTGAGTGTATGGGGTGGGATTATTTAATATAAAAGCATATAGGGAAAACACCCTTGAGCCACGTTTTCTGAACAAGATCTCTGTCTGTCTGTCTCTCTCTCTCATAGAGAATGACTCTCTGTTCCACTTCCCCTGTATTATCTTACCTACACAGCTCCTTGGGAACTGCATGGCTGAGCAAGGATGCTTTGCTGCTCAAACAAAGCCTGGCATTGTCCAAGGGGCAGGCGCACAAATCTGGACCTCGCCCCTGGAAGAGAGCAGAGTGACCCTGAACCCGAGCTCCCCCAAAAGCAAAATGCAGCAGCCATTTCTCTGACCTAGGGTTTGTTCCACACCCCTTTCCAAACCCCTTAACCTCCAGCTTGTACTACCACACATAGGTAGGTGGAGGCTGAACAAAAATGTCAGAGCAGAGCTCCTGTTGATTGCATGGAAAAAAAGGGAATGAAATTGGTTTGTACATTTCAACTTTTGGAAAACCTCAGGCCATGGGTGCTGAAGCAATTCTTTCTGTGTATCCCTGGCTGACTGAGCTCAGCATAACCCTGAAATCTAACAAATGCTGACCTTGCTCATAAAAGCAATACATTGTTTTTAAACATTAGTTTCCTATTCCTGACAGATAAGTTGAAAAGTTAACAATGCGCTAAGGCTGTAAAATGTTGGCCAGAGTTTCGATTTCACCTCTGTTTAACTTTTTGTCAACAGATTGGCATTTTCCTCCCCATTCAGAACAGTTGGGTTTTGCTTTCAGCACTGAGTAATAGCTCTTAGATGCTCTCTCACGCAGAGATTCGAGTTCAATATTAAAGCATTGATAACACTCTTATTATCAGAAAGACATGGCCTATGGGCTCCGAGGGAATCTAAAACAGCTCTTTCAGCGCAATAAAAGAATAGCTCTACATTATGTGACATGAAGTTCCCTGATATATTACTTAACCAGATCCCGGCATGCTAGCAGATTCAGGCCCATGCAGGCCTGCTAAGTCTTTCTGAAATTACTTCCTTTCAAGAAAACAGTGCCCCAGTGCAAGATATCGTTGCTAACACACTGGGTATAAATGACTGCTCCTGCAAGTTAAACTGCGCAGCCAATGCTCCCTGGGAGAGGCCT
>NW_005054299.1:3422765-3426793 GCF_000277835.1 Geospiza fortis
AGTTAACGATGTTAGCTGGGGGCTATGTTTCACTCGCTGTACTTTGTGCTGTGCTGGGTTTAAATGCTGTTGAATCTAAGTTAAGGGCAGTGCTGAATATCAGTATATCTACTGAGCCAAGGAGATCCATTTATTTTTAATTGAATTAAATTGCTCACAAAATGAAAGTAGCATACTTTCATTAATATTTCATTACTTACAGTGTTAAACAATGATCACAAAGAAAACTTCGCTGGTGTCTTTTCCATCTCTGAATTTTTTCTGTTACTTTATTGCATAAGATGGTCGTGTCGGCCTTCCTGTGATTTGAATATTAAATGCTACTAAGGCTGAGTGCTACTCCTGGGTTTTGCAGGCTGAGGAACAAACCTGAACCTTGGTGCTGAAGCTGCTGTGGAGCTACAGCAGAGGATGGAAGAGTGGGAGATCTGCAGCCAGATCAGAGAGAATGGTTCTTTCTTCACTAATAAAGGGGTTCACCTTAGCACTAGGCAGAAAGTCATCCATAGAAACATCAGTGTCTCATCTGGAGCAAGAAAATACTGTCTTGGCTACTGCCATTACTCCTTATTATTTCAGTGAGCTCTGTGGTTGGTGAAGGTAAAAGAAAAAGATGTGGCATTTTCCTTCCAATCCAAAAGCAAAAGTTAAGCATGATTTAGATATCTGTGAAATTGAAACCAGGCTCTGCTTGCACATTGCCAAAGAACTGAGTTGCTGAGGGAGTCAGTTATGCCTAAAATTTGCATTGCAACTCTTAATTTCATACTATGAATGTGGCCCATTGTTTTCCTCAGTGAGATGCATTAGATGTGTATATGTATTCTTCCACCTATTTGTGTCAAGCCCAGCCAAGTATTTATGCAAAAAGGCCAGGTACTGTGATCACAGCAGAAATCACCATGGATGGTGCAGATCTGGCCAAATCGGTAAATTCCTCCGTATGTTTCCTGTCTTTCACAGCAAGCAAATAGGTAAAAATTACTAGAGGCATTGAAGGTTCACAACACTTATTTTTGTGTATAGTGTTCTATTTAACATCATCCAGTTCAGATAGAAACGAAACAAGTCCTGAGACTTGAGTTCCAGAGGTGTGAATGGCCTAGTTGCTTGTAGTGACGCTAGGCTGGCTCATCTCAGTGTGGCTTTTGGCAGCACTGGATGATTGAACTGAAGCTATAACTTTGAGGACTAAATATGTATTTGATATGCTTTCAGTCAAGACTAACCCCTCTGTTTTTCACAGCATAGCCTTATATCACTCATAGGAAAGGTAATGCTATTAAACCATTATTATGGCTTAGAAGATGCTATTACAGGAAGCATCTTCTAAGTGAAGATGATGTGGTGTTTTCTCCTCAAAAGTTGTCTGTAGCTCTCATGTTGCTTAAGAAATTACTCAGCTCATCATTGCCATGCTGACTGTGTCTTCTTGGTTCAGAAAGCACTTATTATGTTTGGAAATGACAGACCTGCTCTTTCAAAGCCACATTCAGATAGTGAATTACTGCCCTTTTGTGGGCAGTAAATGTCGTCCATTGAGGTTTAGGTCCATCTTCTCTCAGACTGCCTTTCTGGGTAGCTTCGGGTGCTCAGATCTTCTGAAGGTGTGATCTTTCCCCATCTTGAAGGAAGGAAATGGTAATTCCTTGGAGCTCCCATTGGAAAATGAAGAAATCATCAAGAGAAGGGAAAAATGTCAATAAGACACTTCAAGTAGCACGGTTCCAGGCAATCGTGCTACTTTTAGTATGTTAAAGTCAGTTGGCCTTTGGACAAATGCCTCGTCATAACACCACCCGAGGTGTGTGATAATCGCCAAGAAATGCTCTACCTGTCATGTCTTATTGCTTAAATATTTATGCTTATGACATTTGATTCCTACACTCTATATGTCATCAGAATGTTTCACTCACAGTAGATATGTCATCACCCACCAGGAACAGCTGACACTAAGGATTAGAACACTTTCAAATTAAAAATCCCTAAACAAAGAAATGACATGCTAGTAATTGTCTGGGGTAGTGTAAATCAAATATATGATGATATGAACTAATAGATTTATTATATTAAGCTGACCCAGCCATTTAATTTGATGATTCCTGTGCCTAGCTTAACTCTGTGAGGAAAGCAGAGAAAGAATAGGACTTGTATTAATGATACTTCTTATTTTGATGAAGGTCAAGGTGTATTTCCTCTCAGTACCACCCTGACAAATCAATAGGAAAGAATACAAATTCTGTGGCAGAAATTACTAGAGGGAACTAAGTGTGCAAAATGAAATCCTCCTGCCAAGCAGTTTCTGTCTTGAAAGATTGTTTTAAAATGCTCCCATTCTTTCCAGTACAATGTTGAGTGACCCTCAATAGGAGGTTGGCATCAAATAGGCAATAGATTTCCAGCTACTCCATACAGGACAAATCCCTAACTTCTGGGTAGAGGAGCTGGTGCCCCTGCCCCTAGCCCATGTTTCTCTGCTGTAGGTCAGGAGGAAGAGATGCCCACCCTCTGAGCCTCCAGCTGTGCCCAGGGCAACAGGCCTGCCTCCAGGGAATGTCTAGAAACCCTCAGCTGGGCAGGGATGCAGGGATGCAGCAGAGGTGCTCAGCCTTCAGCACTGCTCTAGCAGCTGCTCTTGGTCTCTGCTGAGGCAACCACGGGTGCAGCCATTCCACAACTTAGGTATGGAGCTGTGGGCTGCCAGCTGGATCACCCTAGTGCCAGATGTTTTTAATTGGATAAAAAAGCTGAAATGCTGATATTTTCTAATGAGCCACTATATATGAATGCTGCTGCCCTTCACTGAGTAGAGTCAAAGCTGGTCAGTTAAGTGTTTGAAGGCAGGGCTACTGCTGGCATCAGGAGCCTCCCTTTAGACCAAGTGCTCACAAAAAGTAAGGTCTCACCTCTCTCATTAGTCACAAGGGCGTGCATTAATCACAGCAACTAACCCTCTGGTTGTATCCAGACATGGTTATTTAGGGTTTTTTTCTCTCTGGCATCCACCAATACTGAATTTAAACAAGGACATGGACACAAGCAGGACAAGAGTGTCATGCCACGTGCGAAAACACAGCTATTGAAATAGATATGTGACTTAGATGATTGAAGATGCATAATTTCCATCTTAACTGTTCCTCTGCCATTTCTAATCCTGTTAAAGATTATTAATCAAAACATCAGTTGCTAGTGAAGGACAAAACCAAATAGGTCTAATACTTTGATGCTTGAAGAATGTAATCAATTAATGGCTACAGACCCATTTCTAGCATTCTTCAAGCAAAATTTTCCCCTCAGAGCTGTGTGGCAGAACGTGCCCTGGGACAACGTGCTCTGACTACACACGTACAGTGCCCTTTGATATTAATGGGGGAATCCAGAACACTGGATTTGCTCTATGGCCCTAAGTGAAGGATTCTTCCTTTTGTGTCAGAGTGGCGTGTGTCAGCGCTTTCCCTCATGGATTCTGTACATCTCCCTCAAACCAGCCCAAATAAAGCCGGCACCATGTGATCTCTGCTGGCACTGGCTCAGCAGGGTGGCATTGACAGCTATATATATCTGGCACAATGTGGCTCGCACACGGCGGGCGGGTTTGAGCGCCCGCGGCAGCGCACCCCGAGAGGCGCAGCGCACCCCAAAGGACAGGCACCAGTGCCCACAGCCACCGGTGACAGCAGGAGCCTCTGCCTCCCATATCTGCTGCTCTGCATGTGCCCCTCCTGCTTATAAAGTTATCAAATGGGATGCCCTTCCCTCTAATAAAGGGGTTATCTGAGGGGAGGGAGGGGACGTTGTTTTGGCTGGAATTTCACAAGGCACAGGTGGTACAACCAGCTGCAAGATCTTTAGTTCTTGTTGGCTGTACACCAGCTCTTGGTCTTTTCATAGTTCTTTCACTGGTAGTGAAGGAGGAGGAGTGGCAGGAAGGGACAGTGGGCCCTTGATGATGTTGTTCAGCATCAGCAGCTGTCTCAGGTTGGCATTAGGCTCTGGAACAGTTCCTCAGGAGCTGTTTGTGCTGAACC
>NW_005054299.1:3426803-3449303 GCF_000277835.1 Geospiza fortis
CAAAATGCTTACTGAAAAGAATCCATGCAAAAGTCTGCCCCATCTCTGAATCTCCCTGTGCAAAACCATCTTTACTTTGTAAGCTGCCTGGGGTGGTATGACAAACAAAAGGTATTTCTCCACAGAAAAAGATAGATTTTCCCACCATTGCTTCCCCTGAGTGATACAGCATAAACTGTGGAAATGGACACAGCCCCCAAGCATATGCCTCTAATTAACCAGTTATTTCTGAGGCTGCTGAGAGTGGAAATTACTGGAGATAAGGAGCCAGATCTCGGGTTTACATGAGGTGGCATGATCCGGAGAGAATAGAGACAAAACCCAAATAATGTCAGGATGGAATTAGGAAGAATGCAAGCTCACTAGAAGGAATAACAGTTTAAAGAAAAGAAATGGTTTAGGGAAGAACTAGGAGGAAGCTGGCACTTGCTTCTGCAGAAAGCTGGGGGTTTCCCAAGTTATACAAGAATTTTAAAGGGATCAGACTAAAAACTCGAGTGTAAACAACACAGGGACTATTTTTCTCAGACTTCTATATTCTACCCTTCGTGTCTCAAATGTCTGTGGAGATCACAGAAGCTTAACTTTGACGGCAGAATATCTTGAGAAGCTGGTTGTACGGGAAGCCCTGTTTGATTTTTCCCTCTGTTAGTGTGTATATGTGTATGCTCTCAGAGGGCTCCTTGAAAAGTTCCTTTGAACTTTCATAACACTTTTTGACCACAGAAGTGTGAAATGTAAGGGGCCTGCTGGAGGCCATCTTGTTCAGCCTCCGGCTCAGTGCACAGCTATTAGTAACTGGCCAGATAATGTCACAACTGTTTTTCGGGGTTTTTTTCTTCATGAGGCTTGAAAGCCTGCATGGACTGAGATACCAGCTCTTGGGTAGCTTGTTCCTGCACTAGGAACTTACTCCTCGAGTGAATAAGTGTTCCTTATTGTCTATTCTGAATCTTCTGGGCCACAGCTTGTGGTTAGATTGCCTGGAATCAAAAGAAAAACTTTCCAAACATTGAAGTGGTTGATAGAAAGAGCAGTTCTTTAACTAATCTTTCAGGTGCACAAAATGTAGCTATCCACACTCATGGCATCAGATTATCACCATTTTATAAGTTTAATTCATTAGTATATCTAGCAAGTACATCTAATAGGAGACCAGTTGTTCTGGGAACCCACCCTTCTGGGACCTGCCCTATTGGAGAGACTCCAAGGGGTTCTTCGGCCTATATTTTGTTATGTCTCCCAAGTGCTGGTATAAATCAAGATGTCCTTGTTAGAAATTCTTTTCTTGGAAATAAGACTAAATAGAATTTCAAGAATGTGACATAATGTGTTAGAAAGGGTAATCTACTATTCTAAAGTGTAAGTAAATGCAAGAAACTATACATCTATACGTTAAAAATTGATAAAACTACAAATGTATAAAAATACATATAAAAAGCAAAACATTATGCATCAGTTATTGCTCATTTTACTGTCTGTCGCTCCCAAGAAAAGCAGCTCAGTTGTCCTTGTGAATACACTTCCAACACAAAGCGACTTTGTGACTACCCTTCAAATATTGACTACAGACCTCTCTTCCCAGCCTCCTCTTTACCTTCTTAAATAAGACCAGTTGCTTCAATCTTTCTTCCACACTCGTGCTGATGATCCCGGTCTCCTTCTACTGGGACCTTTCCAGTTTCTCAATATCCTCTTTGACTTCCAGAGTTGAGAGAGGTGATACTCCAGATGGGCCCAAATAGAAGGGGATGAAAACTTCCCTTGGTCTGCTGGTTGTGCTCTTAACATAGCTTGGTATGGGCTTTGCTGTATGTTTCCCTGGAAGAGGGTAACTACTAATAGTAAAATGTTTAGACCAGTGATATTTGGCCTTCTTTTCATGGCCACGCTGTAGGAGACTCTCAGCTGTGAGACACAGAACTAACAAAGAACAGATTTGGGGAAAGCAGTTTGGAATATTTTACACTGATTTTCTGAAATGAGGACAGGCTTGTGTACCATGAACAAGCAAAATGCAAGTGACTGCTAACAAAGTGAAACCTGCTGAAGCCACCTCAACACTTCAGAAAATGTGGCCCAGGGTTTGCCTCAGTCAGCTGTGCTTTTTCTGCTCTCGTGTGCATAGTGTATTGTGGAAAGCCAGATAAGAGCATTTATTCAAATCCAGCAAAAATAAAGCTCCTCTTTCTCTGCTAAAACAGGTTTAGATTTGTATCCTGTAAACTGATACAAAAAGCCTTGCTTCACCACACAAGAAAAGCCCATCTCTGGGAACACTGAATATACAGAATGTGTGAATAAAAAGAGGGGATGTAACATTTGTGAGCTGCTTGTGACAGCCACTCGGCAAATGAAACACATGTATTATGACAAAATCACAAACTGCTGGCTTGGCAGATTCCCTGGGAACGGGTGGGGAAGGTGATAGCTGCTCGAAAGTCAGAGAAAGGATCAATATTGAATAAATCAAAACAAATATGTGATAGGTTCTGAGAATGATATAAAAATTAAATACCAGTGAATTTGAGGCACGAAAATATCCAATTACTGGGCTAGTGCTACAGTCACTGTCATGCTGAGAAAAGGGGGAGGGCAGAATGAAATTACTGAGGGCGCAATAGCTGGAAGTAGTTTTGCTATTTATACAGAGCCCCCCTCAATGCTTAGCACAGGAAGATACTTCCTACTGCTGGTATTTTATGGATAGAGAAGTTGAGGCACAGACCACAGCTCTCTTATTTCTCATGGTCCTCCACTGGAGTCTGTCCACAGCCCACTGCCTGTTCCCTTTCCCTCTGCTATCCATGCCTCTCCCAGTATTTTCCCATCCTCGATTAAAACCTGGATTTGCCCAGCAATAGAAATGGCCACTGAGTTATAGAGGGAGCAGCTTCTTTGTGGAAAGAACAACGCAGTGCAAGAGGAGAAAGGGCTCTGATACTGGTGGAACTTTGGGACTTTCCTGCTTAGAAGCTCTTTCCATTTACAAAACTCCTCTTTACTGTGCATTTTTCTCCCAAATCTGCTTGCTTGCATAAATTTTATGCATTCTCAGGTGTTGTGCTCATCTTTTAAATTTTGTTTACCTTTACATTAAAGCACTGAAATAGAAGAAGCCATTACCACAAGTTTAGTGCTATATGGGCTTTGTGCTGCTATCCACTTGGAGAGAATTTCACTCTAGGAAGTTTTCCACCAGAGACAGGCTAAGATTCCAGGAATGAAGTTCCTGGAGAAAATAGCATCTTCTTTCCTTGTTCTGAAGTCAGTTCAAGACACTGAATACAATACCTGTATTTGTTAGTATTTCTTATTTGTCTCATAACTGTGCTTAGTGAGCTAGTTGCCCTATAACCCTAGATGAAGGGAGCCCTGCTGTTCTGGGGAGTTTCAAATTGCAGCCCCATGCCTACATCTCCTGCCACCTTTCAATGCTGTGACTTACTCAGGTGTGAAATATATGTTCCTAAGACTGAGATTTTAGAAAATGTGATCTGTTCTAAAGAAATAAAACCCATGTCTTCTCAAACTTTCTTCATTGGTATTTTTCTTCCTCTCCATTTTATGACTCAGAAACCTGACATGCTGAGTGGTGCATGTTGATTTATGTTCCTTTAATGCAAGAATATCAGTGAACCTAGCAAAATGTATGGATTTTCTTTTATCCTTAACTGAGCACATAATAAGTTAGCAAAATGAATATATACTGTCTCTAGCCTACTGAATTTCTCTCATATTTTTCACATAACTTTACCTTGCTCTTTCTATATTTCATTGAAGTAACAGCTCGCCTTAGTTTCTTCGTAAGGCCATCTGTGCTATCATATTACTGCAGATTCTACAGATAAAGATGAGGAGAAAGTGGAAGAATTGAAGGAATGGATGCAAGAGTAATGTTTATGAAGCACAAAGATAACTTGCAGTGGAAGATGCTGTAAAAGTGCAAAGCTCTATTATTATTGCTATTATTACTTTATTATAGGTGGTTACCACACAGATCTCTGACTGGATGAATTAAACTCAAATAAAAGCAAGGACTGATTTCAGCTATTCCTTACTTAATCCTATAAACAGTCAATTGATATCTTAATATATATTGCTGCTGCTCCTGGCCAGGAAGTCATGGGAGGAGATAAGGTATTATTGGTTTTATCTGCTGTGTGCCTTACATAGAGGACAAATCCAGTGTTTCTTTTGTGTGGAAATATCTTGACATTTAGCTGAGGTCCTCTGATCTTGAAG
This sequence comes from Geospiza fortis, assembly GCF_000277835.1. Taxonomy (NCBI): domain Eukaryota; kingdom Metazoa; phylum Chordata; class Aves; order Passeriformes; family Thraupidae; genus Geospiza; species Geospiza fortis. The sequence continues at coordinate 3,431,049 of NW_005054299.1, forward strand.
CTTGAATTTTGTGGTGGAATGCATCAATATATGGAAATTTTGGGCTTCGATATAGAATAAAAGTGGCATTCCGACTTAAGAATAAATAGGCAGGAAATTGCCCTTTGTTTTCAAGTGGAATCTACCTAAGAATTTTTCCAGGTGGGGGAAACAGTTTGTGACTAAGACAGCCCTTGTTTTCTGTGCTGAAGAGGTGCATGGGTTAGCTCTGATAAGTGCAGGTCTTGGAGGAGGTACCTGAGCAATGGCTGATAAAGATAACTTGCTGCTACTGTGCACAGACTGAAACCTCACCTGATGTAAGCTGATGTAACACTACTAATGTCATAGTCTCTTTTGCTGACCTTGGTCTCTCAGTCCAAGCGCCAAAAATATCACCAGCCACACCCCAACCCGCCCAGCAAGATAAACTCCCCAGCTGCCAGCTCTGCAAGTCACATCGGCTGATTTGAAAGTACTACAGGATTTGTGGGTATCTTCCAAGTTTTATGGACATGTTCTCTAAATTGCCTCTCTCCAGGTGGCTGGAGTGTGGTATTACCATTTTTTTAGCCTCCCTAGAGATGGTAACAACTGCTCACCCAGGGACTCCCCATTTCTTTACTTGCAGAAAACATCTAGATTTGTAAATGTCTACAAGTGCAATCCTCCTCAATGCAAACCTTTGACTTAGGACTGTTTCTCCACTTTTAATATACTCCTGTACTGGTGTAAATCTGATTTTAGTTTGGATTCACATGTTTATGCCTCACAGGGGTGGAGGGCTACACCCACAGAGGAAAGCAGTCAAGAACACCTCAGTACAGCCTTCTCCAGTATAAAAATGCTAATCAGGAATTAAATAGTAAAAGTCTCAATCAATAAGAGGACAGCAATGCTTCAGAATTTTTTTTATGTTGGAAAATTAATTTTAGTTACTTAAAAGTGGAGGAAGCACCCCTTTGCTCCATTGCCAAGCAGAGAACATTTGGGACTGCAGTCCCAAAGGCCTGTGTTCTCCTGTGCCCATTGTGGGATCATGTAGGTTTTGGGGATGTTGAAGAAGGATTGGCTCCTTCTTCATGGTTCTGTTTACAAGGTCCTGTAAGAATCCCAAAAGTTGGCCACAAAGTCTGGGAGGAGCAGACATGGGTTTGATCCTGTGATCCATAGGAGTTGCTCCAGATGAGTCAACTAATTTTGTTTTCTTGCAGGATTCAGCTGCCTAATGGACATTTATTAGCATTTTAAGGCCTTTATGATGCAGAACCCAAGCCTGGAATGGGGTCAGCAGGTGTACCCCTGGATACCAGGTGACTGGCTGGGAGTAAGTGGTACCAGATAAGAACACTGCCCTCTTCCCTGCCTGAGTCTTCTATGTGTGACTTATTTTTGGTGTGTACAAAAAAATATCCTTTCACATCTCTTTCAAAGCAAACCCATTTGAATCAGACCATTGCAGCAACAAAATCCCAACTAGGAGCAACAGGGGAAAAAAAAGCACACAAGCCACCACCATCCCCCACTTCCCAACCATCATCTTTTGCCATGAACTAAAAACCAGCAGCTTCACTTGATTTCATTTTTGGTAATAACAACAACAGAAATTTGCATCTGGGCTGACAATGTGGATAGTGAGTGTTAGCCCAGTGCGATTTGAAATTGGCAAGTTATAGCAACCCTCTGGAAAACCAGGATTTACAAGGGAAATGCTGACAAACACTTAACTACAGTGGCACTTGCTCTATACTATATAACACATAAAACAGTGAAATGGAACATAAGTCTCTTCTAATTATTGAAAATATTTTGGGGCTGCCTTGCGCTAAAACAATCATTTTCATCTTGCCTTTCAGATAATTTTTTTCTCTCAAAGCAAATTTTGTTCTAAGCCACCTATCTTTTAAAAAATGCTGTTAATCACCATTAAAAGAGCAGCATTCTGCATGTGATTTTTGGAAGGCTGTGTATAATAATAAGAATTTCAAGGCTGTGTGGACTTGCATGGCATCATATTATTGCATGAGCAAAAAACCAATACTGAGTGGTAATAACCATTTGTCAGAGGCAGCACGGAGGGTTATATTATAACCCTTCGTGTGTGTGTGTGTGTGTCTGTGTGTCTGTGTGTGTGTTGTGAAAGTATAAAGCAATCAGACACGTTCCAATTTCCAAACACCTGATAATGCTAAAGTTTATTTTATTGCAGCCAAGGTTCTATTTTCTTTCACTTCATAGTGACCCTAGGAAGAAGAGGAATAATGGATCGGGAACCTATTATAGCTATTCTGTGCTAAACAGCCAAGTAAAGGGCAAATATAGTTCTGTAGTGGAATCAATCACTGAACCCATCAGTGAGAATGACCCTCCTGGCCCCCACCTTCTTCCCCATGCCTAAGAATTTGCCATATTCAATCTTTAGGCTCTGAACCCAAATGCCCTTTGAAAGTGAATTTATGATCACTTCATCACACTGTCTATTAGCTCACTTTCTAACAAATAGGATTGAGAAATATATGGCAGGAACTGCAACGGCACATTTCCAACTAATGGTTAAAATGTCAGGGCGATAATGTACAAGTGCATCTGCCCTCAAACACAGAATCAAACGCAGCTTTACAAGGGCTGTCGCCATTCCACTTTAGTTAAAGACTTGCAAGCTTCCTTCTTCCCTTTCGCAGGGCTGCAGTTTGGAAGCTGCTGCATCTCATCAGGGCTCGGTTTGCCAGTGCTGTACTGTACTTCATTAGGCAGCTCTATTTAATGGTTTCAACAAAAGCCATCATTTTAGCCCAACTGCCTTGACTAAATTAAAATTTCCAATCTCTGTTTTAGTGTTCTGCAACTGATGTATACATAAGCAAAACTGGTCAACATCTGCCAGGGGGTTGGCCAAAAGTTCTGTAAAGATGTACTTCACATTTCTGAAGCATGTGCAAAGTAACAACGTACTTATCCTCCTGAGGGCTCTCATGATTTTACTTCACCATTTGTTCAGACACACTTTAGCAGCATATAAGCCATACAGTTGATTCTCCCCTTGGTTGCAGTTTTATCTGTAGTGTCATTTTGAGTAATTGGGGTATGGTAGCTGATCAACTTTCAGGTTTCTCATTGGCAGAAAGGGACTGTATTGGCACCAAGAAAGAATATGATGGGTCCTCTCGGTGCCTGAGCAAGTGTCCCTCTTTTGCACTTGGCTACCCAAGGCCATTAGAAAATAAGCTTAATAAAGCAACTCAGTGTATACATCTTAACTATTCCCAGCCAAGGGGATGCAGCTATAGAAGAAATATTTTAAACCAATATGAAAGATGGTAAATGTACATATTTAGTCAGTGATCTGTGAAAGTTTTTGAATTAGTTTTTAAAGCTTTGTTAAGACCAGAACGCACAGATGTTGAAAACAAGTTCAGATGTAGCGACAGATGGTATTTGATTATGAAGCAGACTGTTCATATAATACAAAGATGCTGCTTCTGCCATACACAAGTAACTGCAGAGAGTGCAGTAGAAATTTTGGAAGGCAGAGCAGTTCAAGAGGTTCTTTGTGCAGCAATAACTTTCACGTTTTTCCAGCAGTGCTAGAATTGGGATAATTTTCTTTCTTTTACAGTCGACACCCTCACCCCCCTTCCCCCACTCACCATTTTCTCCCTTGTTGTACAGCTCTCTTGCACTTTTTTGATCCTTTTTTCAGGTCATTTGAAATCAGATTAAGGATACCTACACTTTATTTATATTTATGGAATAACAAAGTTCCTTAAGGTTAATAATAACAATAATAGTTATTATATATTACTGATATTATCTATGTAAAAAGAGTACCATGTTTTGGACAAATCCTGAATTTTGGAAGTGATGTAACACCATATCCAGAATCACTGGGCTGCTGTCTTTTGCCGGGGACAACATACACGCCTGCATGCTGGGGCTCCTGCCACATTCACCTTGTCAAAGCCACCATCAACCCCGTTCACTTCCCTCCTCCAAAGAGATGTGAGAAGGGTACAGAAATCTGGAAATACAGGGAGGGTGCTGTGTGAAAGGCAGGGGTGCCTGCCACTGGGCACTAGCCTCACCCCACTGCTGTGGTGGGGGGTCCCGACCCTTCCTGCCACTGCTGCCCCCCAGCACTCCCTTGGGTGCCTTTTGGCCACCGGCTTTGGGCCCCTCTGCCCCAGGCAGGGAGCAGCTTCTGTGGCCCCAGGCAGCGCCCATCGGCCTGGCCTTTGCACAGGGTCATTCTCTGGCAGTGCTGGGCTTCCCCCTTGCCTCACCACAGCACACCTTGACCTTTTCTTTCCCTGCCATCGCTGGGTCAGCCACCCTGTGCCACCACCAGCAACCGGCCGTGGCCCCGGTTAAAGGCTGCTGAACACTCTGGAAATTTCTGGAAGGGCAGAAACACCCTTTAAGCAGCTTCCTCCTGACTGGAGGGAGAAACCTGACTCATGGGCAGGGGCACATCCTTGCCATGGACGGGCTTCTCCAATTCCTCCGTGGTTCCCCCCACGTTCTGGGAAAGCAAATGGCCGGGTAAACATTGTTTTAACATGTTGGCCACTCACTAAGATGCAAAAGGATGCCAGGAAGCAAGATTTCAGCTGGGAGATAAAGCTGGCAGGGCAGCAGCTTGTGGGTTGTGCAATGTAACCCGGGGGCTCTGGGAGGACCCCCGTGCGCGGGCTGTTAATCAGTGACCGGGCGTTAATGAGTAACGCGGGGCTGGCAGCGCCCGCCCGCGCTGGGGAGCTGGAGTGTTCCCAGCTCTGCAGCGGGCAGGTGGGGGTCCTGGGCACATGGTGCCACCATCCCGCATCTATATTTCACTCCTTATAAAATGGGGACATGGAGTGGGAATAGATTTGGGCACAGCCTTCTGAAAGTGATTGAGATTTTTCCCTGTGGCGCTCAGCGAGTGGGGGAGCTCCCCCCATCTGAGTTCTAGGTTTCCTCCCAAAGCTGGGAAGTCACCATGCATGTGTTTGTGCAAGAAAGCAGTGAAGCTCATTTTATATTATACCACTTCCAAACACACATTTTATCAGGAAAGATTCAAAATACACCCCTTGGCCCGAGTGTCCTTATGCTTCCAGAGTGTTTGCAGTGTGAGACAAGCTCTGGTTTTCAGATAAGCCTTTGAGGCCGTTTAAACCTCTGCCTCGTGTGTTGTTCAAGATCCAACCCTGACTGTCCTGTGGCTTTCTTAAATATGCCAGCAAGTACTGCCATGCATGAGGGGCAGGTACACCCTCAGTCTGAATGGTCAGACTTCAGCCTGAGTCAGACAGGCATGCAGTCCCTGGGGTGGGTGTGTTGTCAGAGCCTTGTGTGGATTACTGAGAAATTGTAAAAATAATATAAAAAAAAAATCTAAAGTGCCTCTACTTCAGAGAAATCTGGCCTTATGGTTTTGACTGGAGCATCATCTCTTCCTTTAAAAGCTCTGACCAAATTATTGAGCTGATAAACGATTTCCCTTGGTTTTACATGTGCTGGCATGAATTATCCTTGAGTGCTGCATATTAGGGTTGTTTTGTACTAAAAGGTGTTAAACACTTGTAATAAATATTTTTCCTTATTTCCCCTAGGACACTGTTCCATCTCTGGTTGGTGAAGCATAAAAAAGAGCTGTCATGCCCAGTTTTAATAGGCAATAGGATTTCAAGCCCCCAGAGTTGTTTCACAGTCTGGCAGTGGCCATAATGAAACTGGCCACTGTTGCCACAAGACTTTTTCCTCTCATGCGTTCTCCCCTGTTACCTCCCACAGCTGCTTGACTGGCAGGTCTCTCGCAAACCACAAACATATTTACATTGGAGCCAGTAGTATTTCTTTTTAGCTATCTGTGCCATCTTTCTCGGTTTTTATTTTCCTTTGCCTAGATAGAGACTCAACCTTAAGCCTAATTTTAAAGAATAAAATTAAACCGTGCATGCAATTAGCTGCATTTGCGTACGAACAGCAGTTCATTTTCATGTGTTTTGTTGTGAAGCAAATAGCTTGTTTGTGTGTTTGTTTGTTTGTTTTTTCACACTGATTCCCAAATAAATGGGAAAGTACCACTATTCACTCGCCCAGGATTTATTCAGAAAAATGCAATCACAGCCTCCCAGACTCTGGGCAGAGTGAGGTGGGGGGGTCCTTTCTCTGAAGGGGAGTCAGTGTCTCACTCTGCTCTGCAGCTCTGGAAAGAGTCAGGCTAACCTAAGCCAACAAGCATTCATTTGGGTGTCTAAAATACTTAATATTCAATACTTAAATTAAAGATACCTCTTTCATCTTTTGAGGTGCAGGTATATTTGTGGTCCTAATAAACTGTACACAAAAATGGCCATTGTAGCAATTGATGGATTTTCTGCACCCACCAACCTTTCATGCTTTTATAGGCAGCTTCTCCAAATGCCCCTGCCCACTGAGAAGCTGGGAGAACAGGCAGGCCTTGCAATGCACCCAGAGGGCCAAACACTTGGACCAGGCAGGGAAAGAACCCTCCTACCCCCCAGCTCTTTTTATCTAGCAGCTCTGCCTTCACCCTGGGAGCCCTCCAGCCCCATGCAACAACAGAATTTAGCAAAGATTTAATTGTGCATATTGTGTTCTTAAAACAAACACAGTGCCATATTTTTAAAGTCACTAAGATGAGTTTGGGGGAGCACTGGAATCCACTGCAAAGGATGAGGGATGTATTTGCCATTATTTCCCAAACGCAGTCAGTCGTATGCTGCCACTCTCCCTCCTAACAAAGAGGGAAGACTGGATCAGAAGGGATCATCTCCATAGAAATTGTGTTGGCACAACCTAGACTGGGCATAAATAAGGGTACAGACCAAGAAAATGAGAGCAATTAACCCTTTCAGGCTCTCAAATGACAAAATGCAGTCTTCCACGTTCAGCTGCTCAGCAATGTGATGTGTAAAAGACCCCAGTTGATAGTGATGGTCTCAGTGACATAAAATTGTTCAATTATTTGCCTTGCTCAGGGATAATTCATGTCTTCCTTATAATTTTAAAGCTAGAACATAGTATCTTTCTTATTGTAAAAATTCCAGGTATTAGGGGAACTGAGGATTTCCAAGCACAGATGGCCAGATCTGCAGAACTTGGATCATTTCAGGGTGCTTGAAGCCTGGGAAAGTTGATTTGGCCCTCTGCAATGACAGGGACTACTTGCCAAGTTCCAGTCTAGCTCTGAACTCCTGCAGTAGTCTGAGATGCCAATAACTAGGATTTCTTATTTAGAGATCTGTGTGCTTTCCACTGCAGGGTAAAATGGCAAATAGTGTCTTGTATTTCACAGAACCAGTATATTTGAGAGAAAAACTGATAGAGGCACAGAGCGAGATGGCAATTACCCACAGAGCTCAGATCCTTTGGTCCATTATCTGGGTACCTGAGGATGATCTCCCTCTCCCTCATCTAGTTAGGTCTTGATGACTAAGACAAAAATTATTTTAGCATTTTGATTTGGTAATGTAGATAGATGTAACTAGGAGAGGCAGTGTTTGCAGTAAAACCGGAGGAGATCTCACATTTAAATGATTATTAATTATGTAGATGTAACTTCATGATCTTCCACAGACCTCCTTTACACCTTGTGTTGATGTGGCCCAACAAATGCAACCCCTGTTGTATAAACATACATGGAGTTTTAACTGCTGTTGTAGATGTGAAGTATTTATCTGGTTGTTACAATGAAGCTGAAGCTGGATTCAGGCTCCAGCTCAGCTCTGGTGTCCTGAGGCTGAATCAGGGAAGATACTGAAAATAAATGACCTCAGATCAAAATATATTTTTAACATGCTTCTCCTTCAAAAATCAGAAGAGTCTTGCAGGATTTTGCAATCTAAATAAGCTACAGTCCTACTGCCATCTGTACCAATTCTAAGCCAAAAAGAGAACTTTCATATCTGAAACACAAACAATCACGTAAATCAAAGGTACACTCAACCCCAGAATTTTAAGATACATATGAAACAGCAGACACAGCAAAGAGCAAAAGAAAAACCACGAACAAATACATTTTGAGGAATTGTGTAGGAACAGAGTAGTTTTATATAATGCTGGTGAATACTCAGCTGGAAACAGAAGAGACCATGAGTGATGGATTGTAACAATAAGAACAGAGGATGATGTCTGGTCAGTACCATTAACAAGGCCAGACTGGTAAGAGTAACAACTGTGAATGAAGGGTGAACCACCACAGCTCAACACCCACCATCCCTGCATTCACCCAGCTCAGCAAGCACCATCCCTGCATTCACCCAGCTTGAGGAACCCCCTGTTGCAGGACACCAGCATGGCAGGTACACCCAGGAAATGATTAAACTGTATAAACAAAATAGCTCACATTGGCTCCATTTAATTTAAAGGGCTGTCTATGCCTCAGACATAACAGGTCTCTTGCAGGGAGTTATTCCTTGGCAGATAGACTATTGCAAAATAACATTCATTATCTTAACCGGCACTGCGCTGGAGGTAGGACACCGAGGCCATAAATCATTATATCCATTTTGCAAGAGGGCTGGTAGTTTCATTAATAAATAATTTGAACTAAGGGGAGAAGAAAACCTTCAGAGGAGTACAGTGTTAGGCACCGCCTGGCCACAGCCAAGAGGCTCAGGAGTTCACCTCTTGAGGTGGGGCAACATAAACTTTTGGAAATAAATGTAAACAATGGCAATGAGCTTGTAATTTATATTTTATTTTGCACAAGCTTGCATATATACTGCACATACATTCAGTTTAGAGAAGATGGAAGGCACACAAGGCAATTGAACTACTGTATCCTTTAAGTGGTACAAAGCAAAAAGGTAAAAGTCTGGAGAGTATACAAAAGCTTTAAACACACAAAATAAAATCCACCCCCCCCAAACATTTTTCCTGTGTTTATCTTAAATTTAGTAGCTGCCAAGCTAGAATTGTAACTTTTTTTTCAATCAATTGTCTACTGCACCTTTTTTTTTCCAAACGGACAGGGGAGTCTTATTGTTTTATCTTGTCATCAATTAATATTACAGTACATCCTTGGTAATACAAAATTGTACACCTTCATCAAATAAATTAGGATAAATTAAACCAATAAATTATGCAAAGTCTTCAGAACAATAGACGACAACAAAAAATCCACAGTTGAAATTGCCTCTAGCTAAAAAATAAAATAAAAAAAATCAAAAATTTACTTTATCAGTTCAGTTATTGTACTATCTTCAAATTAAAGGGTCTTTATTACAAAAAAAAAGAGCTTAATAATGCTATTTACAACATATTGCTAAATAATATAAAGGCAGTGTTTTGTCACTTTTGTAACTATATACATATGAGTAATGGCTGGGACAATATCAGTTTAAACCTTAACCTTTGACTCTTCTGGGCAGCATTAAAACCAACCTAAAGAGGCTTTTCCCCCCTCCTTTTTTAGTTTCTGACTCTTACACGTTATATGGTAATGAGATGGTTATTGTGTTTGTCTGCTGTCTCACTCGAGTGGTACAATTAATGCGGAAGGTATGGATTTTAGAGAAAAATGTAAGCTCACTGTTTCTTCTAGATTTGTTTCTACATATCCCAGTATTTGTGCATTTGGAAGGTGGCTGCTTTGGGAGAGAGGTGACTGTGGCTCAGATGAAAAACTGAATAAAGTCATAGTGCCACCACCTTTCATACACTAAAAAGGATATTCCTAAGAAGATACAAAGGTTAAATACCAGTTTTCATCCCAGCTCTAAATATGAGCAATTTTAGCTTCAGTTTATAGATGGTTTACAACCAACAGTTCTACAGAAAACAAAATTGCATTTCCTTCAACAGAACATTTAAGTGCAATACAGTAACTGCTTACTCATATAAACCAGTTACATTCCTTAAGGGGAGCTTTTTGAAAACAATGCGTATTGGAATTTTCAAACACAGAGTTGGTACCAGAAGGAAACATTTGCACTATTAACACCAATGATTGCTATATAATACACATGGCAAATATAGTTTTTGCTTTCACTTCTCATGTACAGTGCTCACTTTGGGGGTTTTGTAAACCACTTTCCATTTTTAATATATATATATATATCTTTCTGTATATATATATATGTATAATCTTTCAATGCTGCTGGTGAAAATCCTATCTTTAAAGCCACAAAATCTTCACCTTTATTTCTTAATTAATATTAACCTGTGGAAAAAAAAATTTTTTCTATTAACTGACTTCATATACATAGAAAAAAATTCTGCAATTTTACAGAAACTGTATTACCCATTCCCTTGACATCTGATGAAAGAGACTTAACTTTTAAAAGTAGAGAGCTGGATTTTCAAGAATGCTTTCAACTATCTACACAGTTACTGTAGTGTTTCTTATAAATTCAACAGATGTTTTCAGAATGTAGTTATTAAAATCTTATGTCTTTATGCAAGAACAGCCGTAAGGTTGAATATTTACATTGCTTTATAAAAGTTCCCCTCGATTTTCAATGTTCACCCACATACCTGGTACAGTAACAAAGATTCTGCAAACTTAAAACACTTTAATTAAATAATACTCAGAGGCACAAAGCAAACCTCAGGAATACATGGGTGAACACTTCCTTAAATAATTACTACATTCTAACATCTTCCACATGTTTACCATTAAATGTGAAACGTTCCCATTAAACAACCAGAGATACAGTAAGAATTAAATGTTTTGTAGTTTCAAATAGAACATTCTTTTCACAAAACATAACAAATGTCTAAAATAGGTTCTTAATCTAGATAGGAAAAAGGTAAGCTTTTCACTTCATACGCCTCTCGTGTGTGTGTGTGTTTTCGTGTAAATATACATACATATGCCCACACATGTTGTCCTGTGTGTGTGACCACATACGTATCTGTATATGCACATATGTCACGTATGAAATATTGCTTCTATACTACTTTTCATCAGGCTAAGAAAACACAAGATTTGCACCACAGTTACAAAAAATTGGCTTCTACAAGAATTTTCAAAACTCGAATGCTGCTCAAACAATTGAGAAAAAATAATTTGCGTTATCAAACTGTTCTAAAAATTCTCTTCTTCAAAAACGTATTCTCCTGCTTTGTTTTTTTTTTATTTTTTTAATTTTTAAAAAGACACAAAATATGCATAGCTATCAACATTATGTCAAACAGCCGGGAAAAAAAAAAAGTCAGTGTTTATTGCAGCTGTAGTAATTGAAAAATAAAGTTTAAAAGATGAAAATTGTAAGCCACAGAAGGCACAAGAACAATTGTACTTGTGGGGGAAAAACTGGTATTTTGAAGGATTTTTTTATCCTTCCGCTGGTGCATTTAAGGTCTAGGCACAGACTATAACCTCAAGTTTATATGCAGAAATAAATCTGAATTAGCAGTAAATGAATGGCAAAATGGAGTTTCTACATGGATTTTGAAATTCTTTTCCTATGTAAACCTTCATTACAATAAAAGTAGCCTCCTGCCTTTTAGCCATTTTTAGTGAAATAATATTAAGATAATTTAAAAGAAACTGGATTGGATTCTACTTAGAATTTAGTACAAGCTATGCCATGTATTTGTAATTTTAGGTGAATTGGGAGGCACAAAGGCAATATGGCTATAAAATGCAGAAAAATCACATAACTGAAGTGATGAAATTATCATTTATTCCTTTTTCAGACCAAGGAGGTTTTTATTTTGCCTTTAAGATGAAATTTATATTCCTAATTCCTATGCCTCATTTACTATTGAGATTATACTACCCATAAATAAATAAATAAATGCAACAACATCAAGTGTTGAGTACACAATTTCACTTATTTAGATTATGTGAATCCCATTGCAGCCAAATAATAATAATATTAATATCAATAATAATAATAATAATAATAGAAGAATAGAATAATAATAATAATAATAATAATAATAATATAAAGCAACGGTAAAATCACAGGTTGAGATGGTAGCTAGTAGTATGTCCACATAGTATGAATAAAGTATGGCTTTGCTTTCTTATGTCCAAGGTGACAATGCAAAGTAATATTTTGCATCTGATGGTATGCCAATGATGAACTTAGTGTATTAAAACTTGAGCATTTTATGCCACTTCTTCCCATAAATCAAAAAAAGTGCATGAACACAATTTTCATCCTTTCTTACTCAGAATTCATTGGAGTTACATCTTTATGAAGTGTAATGTTCACCAAATCATGCACACACAGAGAAAAACAAAAAGGAAAAATGAAATAAAGAAAACAAAATAAAATGAAATAAAATGTAAGAAAATAAAAGAAAGAAAAAAAATCCTGTCTACTGTAAGGATACGTACAGTATTAGGTACTCTCAGGGAGTCTAAGATCAAGATTTGTTTTGCTTTTAATGCATAGTGAAAATGTTGGCACTTCATCCCATGCTATTGTCTGCATTGCCTATACTCCACAGATACTGCCAGTGCTTGAAAAGAATGACAGGGAATCGGAGGATTGTGCTGTTTAATTTGAAGTCAGCAGGTTTTTAAGGCTTTCTGCTAACAATAATTGCTTTCATACATTTCTGTCTATCAGCAGTATTTGTAAATGAAGTGAAATTGCAATGATCAGGTCAGCTCTTTAGTCACATGGGTAAACTTTCACTCTCCAAAGTCAAAATGTAATTTTAAAATAAAGAAGATACCAATATCCTCAATGGCATAAATATAATTCAGGACTAATTAGGAACTTCCTCTAGATTTAGATTGAATTATGTAGGGGAAAATACTGTTGATGATAACAATAAATTCTTACTGCATCCGTACAAAAGACGACAAAGAAAATGACAAATACAGTGTGCCATAGCATATTCAACCTTCCCCCAGACTTCTGGAGATGATTTCTTTCTGAAAACATGAGAAAAGGAGAGCCACTGAAGAGACCATGAGAACTAGCAGCTAGCTTTCTTTCGTTCGTTCTTTCTTTCTTTCTTTCTGTCATATCATGGTGTAGCATTCAGGCAAACCCAGATCCATCAGGGACTTTACACTGTAGCTCAGGTTTTGGTCACCACTAGCTCCAGCTTCAGAAGAGAAGTGCAGCCACATTGCTCAAATAGATTTTTTTCTTTATTTTTTTTTTTTAAAGCTGGACTTACTGTAATTTTAAAAATTGAATTTGGCTATCTGAACCCTGCATAGCCAGGAGGACACTGTGATTTTTGTATAATGCTCAATTAGAATTTTATGAAAATGAAATTTTTATTCTTCTGATTAGGAAAACACTAATTATATTTTATAGCTACAAATAAGCCTTTTTTTTTTCCTCAGCATTGTGAGGTGAAGACTCTTCCACTGTATCTAAGATCGTTCAAAAAGTGCTTTTCAGGGCAGATGTCAAATATGGACAGGACACTTTGTATGCTGGAAAGGGAATCTTGGGGGGCAGAATGGACTAAGAAAATAATAAATTTAGGGACTAATGCCACTTAAAGTAAGACTAAGACATGGCAATATACGATGCTGAAGGTTTCATTTTTACTCTATGGAGAGTGAAATGCTTCCGCTTTAGTAAGCTGACCGTAGTCCAGAATTAGTGTGGTTGATACAACATTGTGCATGAATTACTGGCCGAACCCTGCAAGAACAGTATCTGATTTGTGCAAACATCCCTTGCTGCAATTTAGAGAAACAAGAACCTGGCATGTTGGTTACTGGCGCAGGGTATCTGTCATTTCTGTAAGGAACACGTGAAGCATAGGGTTTGCTTTTCTGGGTGTCACTTCTTGGAGTGAGTACCTAAAAAGATGTATTTTTCTGAAGTATGAAACAAAATCTAGTTATTGATTAAAAAGTATATAAATACAAATAAAAAAGCTCGAAGCTTATGAAATGGCTCCACAGAGTTCAGACCTTTAGCAGTATAAACATAATATAAACTTCATTGTCTGTAGAATTGTGCCATGACATTAGTCTCACCAAGACAAAATGCCACTTTGCAGCAAGCAATAAATCTGACAAAGCATTTTTAAACATAATGCCCTAACTTGCTAAGACAGGCTTTTACACGCTTCCAAACTCTTCTCCCTGAAAATTAACCCCGTTGATTCTTCAAATGTTAAGGGTCTCGGGCAAAAGTAAACCAAAGGCTGAAGTAAAATAACCATCCCCTTGGAACTGAACGAAAACTTATATCCAGGAGGGATCAGTCTAACTTCATATACATATATATATGTATGCCATACACATATATATGAAATTAAAATAGAGACACACATGACTTGGGCATCAGAAGGGGACTGCTACTTTCATACATTCATAAATAGCTGCTGAACTCTCTACTCATGAAGAAGCTCTTGTAGGCAGTTTGGGGATTTGAAAATCTCAGGGACCTCACTGTCCAGCTTACAGATGACCTTGTATATGGCCTTCTTCCAGGAAGGATCAACATCTTTGCCTGCGATAATGGCATTGAAAAACTCCCGTAACGTGATCTGAGCCACTTCCAGGAATCTCTCTGGAACCTGCTGATACAAGGAGACAATGGCATTAATACAGTTTTCAATTTCAAGTCTCTGGTTCTTCAAAGGAAACTGAGCTAAGTTCTTTCTTTCAGAAAGGGGCTTACATAGCACCTGCATTTTCTAAATGTGGCAGCCCTCTATTCTCTTATGCAAAGCTGTTATATATAGTACTATAGCAATAACTTTTATAACATGTGTTAGAGATCTTTGTAAAGTCCACTGACAGAATGTAGGTAACAAAATGTTACTGTCTGAGTTGGGAGAGTAGGGGATTTATAGGATATAATTAGCAGGAGGGGAAACAAGCACAATTGTCTTTAAGGAAAAAATCTCTGCTTGATATTTTACCTGTGCATTTATGGCCACGTTCCCCTCTCCATGTGAGAACTAATATGAAAGTTATGCATGTACAGGAAGCCCTTTGTACCTTTGTGCCTGACTTTGGTCACAACCAGTGCTGAAAGCAGTCAAAGATGGGGTATCTCTGAATGTCCTTTGTAGCTTAAAACCAATCAAGCAGGAAAGCCTTCAGCTAGTGGCTTGCTTCTGTGGCTGCTATGCACAAGAACCCCATAAAACTGCTTTCTCAGGAGACACTGTGGTTTTTCCTCCTTTTTCAGGAGCACACAAATACCAACCTAACCTCTTTAACGGGTGCCTTGTGCTCCAAGGGGCTTCTGAGCTGGGATGCTTTAAACTCATTTGTTTCTAAATGTCACTGTCACTTCACGGGTGAGTCAAATACCCAGCTAGAAGGAACGTACCACTCTCAGAAGCCCCTGAACAATGGGTAAATGTTAAAAAAACCACATCTCCAAACTTTAGTAATTCATTCTAAGTAGTTGTCCCAGGCACCAGCACCACCTTCTCACCCTTTGCCTTAAATGATTCAAAAGCAATTGCTCTAATGAACTCCAGGGCAGTTGCAAGGTTGAGGTAGTCTCCATAAAGGTATTATTTTCCACTTTTATCAAGGAAATATGGCTTTACAGCTCTAGAACTGCTAATACATGGCCAGCCAGTAGCCAGTATGCTTATAATAGCAAGTATTCCCTCACTGCTATTCTTTGTCCCCTCCGGCAAGAGGAGTTCTCCGACCTGCACTAGGAGCCACTTGAACCATTCCCGTGGCAAACAGACACTTGGGCAGCTCTCACTGATTTACTGAATTCATGTCACACTGCCAGATCAAGGCCAGCCCCTTATTCTCTACTTCAGGCTTTTCTTCCTGTCCCTTTAGAAGCCACTTCCAAAGCACTTGTCTGGAAATGTGTGTGATCAATCTGATAGAACAGAGCTCTGGAGCCTTTGCTCACCTGTCATTGTTTGGGAGACACCAGCAGTTTGATAGCCACGTTCTGCCATCAAACAAGCATGAGATCAGCTCCCCCTGACACCAGCTGACAAACTCTGCTTCCAGAAGCCCCAGAGAAGTCCTCTGTGTACCTCTGAGAGTGCAATCCAGCCCCCACATGTTTTTGGGGTTTTTTTGCTCCCAAAAGCATCTGTGGAAATTTTTCATTCAACAGGGTGCACAGAAAGACACATCTTTACAGATGGTCTATTCCAGCAATAAATAAGAGAGAAGAAATTAACTATTATATTTCACTTACTCCAGCTCAAAGAAATTACTTAGAACTCCCCATAACCACTCAGCTGTTTAGGCATTTGGTAACATGTCTACAGAAAATACCATGCTTTTCTCATTCTTTCATTGCTATAAAAAATTGACATGATTTTCTGTTCATGCAGTTCAATGCTCGCACACTGTTCATCACCCTTGATATTGCTGGGCACTAATCAAGGGGAAGGAGTTTCTGACTACAAGATATTAGAAACCAGGAAGAGGAGTAGATAACCAAATTTATGGAGTAGGCACTGATATTAGTCCATGAGAGCAAAACCCTTTGATTTTGGTGTCCACTCCAGAGGATCAACACTAGATGTCTTTATTCCCTCCCAAGCTGCTGGAGATGAGAAACAGGCAATTACAAGCACCTACATGAGAAGCATGAAGTCCCACCTCTGCTTCTTACCTCATGGTTACACCCAGGACAACTTTAAGCATGGAAGTGACAACCTGGGTTTTAAGTTGGGCCTTTGCCATTCAATTTCTACCTGCACATTTGAAAGTTTTCCAGGTAGAGGATGCTGCTTTTCCATGGAGTAGGCAGTGTGAAACCCCTGAACCTGTAGCTTGCGGGCTTTCCACCACTGTAGTAACACACAGGCTTTTTTTAAGACTGGGAGCTATTTTTCAGGTCCAACTTTACTGTATCTGAGTCACACCAGGCCTTTTTGAACCAGGTACAACAGGCTGCGGAGAGCAGCCCACAAACATAACAGTGAACAAACCCAATAATGAACAAAACCCTGTGGGGGCTTTGAACAGACCCAGCTTTTCAGCTTTTTCTTCCTCTGGAGGCTTCACCTTGTAATGCTGAGTTCCTTAAAGATCTCCCCTACTCCTAAGGCATTAGAACCATTCATAGATCTTTCCTTTTGGGATGTTATTAGCAATTTTTCATGTCAGACTGGATTACACACATTATTTTGCATGTTGTAATATGAATTGCATTGTGATTAATCCCAGAGGATGGTAAGTCAGCCAACACTTTTCCTTTCTAGAAAGAGTATCTACAGTCATTTTTATTGTTTGGGTTTTTTTTAGATAAGAGAATACTAGTGAAGTCCAGAGCCTGAAAATAAATATTTAAATGCATGGGTAGTTATATTTTTCAGTGGGCAATTAATCAGTCAGCCATGTTAATTATGTGTCTGGGGTGGCATTTCCCTGACCCTAAGTGATGGCGACCTATTCAGCGCATCTTTACACCTAACTGACTGAACATCTCTGAAGTAGGAACATCTGCATAAAATGCTTCAGTGACAAATAAACTCTATCTACATTGCTTTTAATAGAACCAACAATCCCTAGTATGAACCCAGGGCATTTTCTTAGCATCAGGTGGCAGCAGTCAATCAAAGAATCACACTGTGCATTCACCAGGAGGAAAGACAATGAGGTCTCGTCGGGGGAGTCTAGGTGGTTCTCGGGCTGAAGCCTCCACAGCAGTCCAATTTACAAAGAAATCACACGTTGCTGCATGCTTTGTCAATATAACTTCACTGCCAAGGGAAAAAGTCACAGGCCAGACTTTGGGCCAGTGTAAATCAGCAGGGCTCTGCCAGCCTCAGTGCAGTTACACTAATTTACACCGGGTACACATCAGTCCTGTACTTTCTAACGCAGTCCAACAACCTCCATGGTGCCCCTTCTTAAGCCTTAGCCATGTTAACACGTCCCCTTTGTCTATGAAAACTGGGAGGGAATTAAAGCTCTCATCTGCTCTTGTCTATTTGTACTGTTTTAACTACTGGCATTTTCCTTGGCGTGAACAACAAACCTGAACTATTTCACTCTTGGGTTTGCATGTGCAACTATCATGCCGAACCATTTGGCTTAGCACTGTGGGGGAGTGCCTTGTTAAAAATACTCTACACATACTATTTCTATGGGAGCAAAAGTATAGTTCCAATGGCTCAAAAGTTGCAGTCAAGTCAGACTTAACTCTTCTTTCACACAGAAGCACACACAGTTGAAGAAAGCTTTATAAATACTTGTTGAATTTCTTTTCAAGGGAAGTGTTACCCAAAAGGAACTGGGAACTGAGAAGGTGAGGGCAGTTCCTCAGCAGGTCTAAGTCAGTGCTGCCTCAGGAAAATCAGTGAAGCAACTCTGATTTTAAGCCAATAGAGAATTAGGCTTATCTTTCCGACGGACCTTAAAAATCATCTTTGTGAAGGAGGGCA
>NW_005054299.1:3451803-3466803 GCF_000277835.1 Geospiza fortis
TGCTAAGCCATTGGAGGCTGTGATTTCTTGTAAAATTTCTGCAGCACGTAACTGCAACCTCATCTTAGAAAACTACCAGGTTTTGGGTGGACATAAGTAATGCAAATGTTCTTGGAGGATATTTGAAAGCAATCCTCAGAGACTGGATCAGAAGCCTCCAACCCAGGAGCAAGGCGACCATAAAGCCATTCAGCTCCTTTGGGGGGCAGAGGGAAAGGATCACAGGGCAATTTTCAGTCCGGGGTCCCATGTTTAGAAGTACCAAGACCAACGCAATCATTCTAATATTGTAACAGCGTCAGACAACTGCTTGGCTGTAGCACACAAATCTGAAGATCCTTCAGACAGGGACAGCTGGGCTAAGCTCGGAACCTTTTCTCATACGGTGTCTAATCTGTGCAAAAACTTCAGCTCCATTTCTACCATCAGGCTGGCCAGAGCGTACCTACAGACTTTGCCTGTGGTATTGTGCTGAAGTCTGATAGTGTGTTGTATTACTAATGTTCCAAGAGTAAACACACTTGTAGGAAACAGCTATAGTTCAAGGCTGCGCTTTAAAAAAATAAATGTTTCATCAGTCTTAGCAAAGGAACAAATGGCAGTAACACTCTGTATCATATTTTACAAAGCTTCAAAAGAACAATGTCCCGTTGAGTGAAATTCAGTAGCATTCTGTAAACATTAATTTAAGGAAATCAATAGGCTCTGTGGGCTAAAGCCATATTGCAAGATAAACTGGCTGGAGTGCTACTTTGTCAAACAGATTTTAGTTTTCTCGGCTAGATAAAGAAGGTTTCAAAACGGGGTAACGTGTTGCAACCAAGGTTTGAAAACTATGTGGCCTTCAAACAGTCTGCTTGTTTCTACTACAAAGCTGGATAAACATACTTTAAAAATGATAAGATTGGACCAGGATTGATTTTACTTTCAAATTTTATATAAAGTAGAATTCTTGGTACGTGTGAGTTTGGATGGTTTTTAACTATGAGCAGAAATAAAGAAATGCAGACTAGACAGCTCTAGAATGTTTTTTCCAACTTTTCCAATTGCAGGACCCTATGGATTTTAAA
This sequence comes from Geospiza fortis, assembly GCF_000277835.1. Lineage (NCBI taxonomy): Eukaryota > Metazoa > Chordata > Aves > Passeriformes > Thraupidae > Geospiza > Geospiza fortis. The sequence goes on from NW_005054299.1 coordinate 3,452,874, forward strand.
AGTCTTGTTCATGTTGACCTGGTGGGCAACAAGTCATCTTGCCAAATAGAAAGGCCAAAATCTCTCATGGACTTAGGATCAGAGGTCTTCGGCTGGTGAAGGCTGCTCACGTTGCAGAGCACAAGGTCGTGGTGATGGGAGTAAACAGGCTGGAGGGGATGAGAGGGGCAAGGCCAGATCACTCTTCTTGCTGGATGACCTAGACAGTGGCTATACAGAAGAACTCTGTAGGGAACCCAAGTATAAACAGCACCTATTAGGTGCTGGATAACCTCTCCAGGATGATGAGTCCACTATTGGGGAAGCAGTTTCACCATGGGTAGCTCCAGATTCAACAGCTTTAGTGTGTGCTATCCACACCAACACAGGTATATCGACAGCAGAAGGGATTCAGGAGAAATACTTCTGCCAAGAAAACCTCATACAAAGCACAGACCAGATTGGCACAGGCACCCCTCACTCCCAAAGTCAGTGTAAGGTGAGCTTTGGGGGCAGAAAGAAACCTTAAAGGAGATGATTAAGAAACTCTACTTGTGTCACCTGTACATAGGCCTGAGCCTCTTCTCACAGGAGAAAGTTTAAGCCTGTGGGCTTTGGGGGAAAGTTGGCATCTAAATGCACATTCCCGTATCCACAGTCTATGTCCTGTAGGAAACTTATCAAGGACAAACCCTTTTGCATCCCTCCCTAGCAGTAAGACATGACACTATCTCTGGAGCCACTTCTCTCAGGGCTCAGAGAGGCTGGAGACACTCAGACCAACCCCTCCCTTGAGTGCACTCCACCAACCCAGGGACCATCTTGCTTTAATAAGGAGCTTCCAGGCAGCTCACCTATCCTCCTGGCCCCCTGCAGAGCAGGACTTGTGCTACCAGGAGCTGCAGGCACAGATCTGGTGCCTTTTCCAGGATAATGCTGCCCTGAGCAGCACTGCCCCACCATCGGGTTTCCCAGGCTTGCAAGGGCAGCATCTGCAACACCTCACCGGTGTCCTGGCTCCTGTCACGTCCATCCAGACTGTCCCCTCTCCTCACACACATTCCCTGTTCCCCAAGAGCAGTAAGCTGCTGTGTGGGACCATCTTAGCACTGCGAGTTGGTGTGGCAGCATATCAAGCAGGAGGCTTTGGCTTCTACTCAGGAATTGGAGGCAGGTTTTGGAGTAAGTTGCTACACTTTTTGGCGCGAAAGCCACGGCAGCATATGGCCCAATGTTCTCAGTTTAAGTCTGACACTTAACATTATTTAACAGTTTCTGTGTTAGGTGCTTTATAAGGTAAAGGAAATTAACAATTTTCAGCTAATTAGATCACTCAATTGGCTGAACATCCTGGACACCTCTTAGAAAAAAACAGGTTGGCTCAGGCAATGGAAAGGCTAATGCCTCTTCCATTATCACTTATGAGGAGAGGGAAATAGTTGGAAAGGATGCTTTTATTTTAAAAACACAAAGGCAAAATACCTCAACTATTGGATGCTCTAGTATACACACTCTTCTCCCAACCAACACCTTTCTAGAATGCAGGATGTCATTTTACCCACCTCTACATGTGTCCCAATCCCCCGGGCTACAGCAGCAGTTCTCTGGTGCCACCACAGTCTTCAGTTTTTGCCTAAAGTTTCCTCTCACAACTCCTGCTGTACAAATCTCTTAAGAAATAGATTTTTTTGGAAAGAGAAAAAAATGGACAAGAAACTGGGTGGTTGTTTAGGAAAGTCTGTTCTTCCACTGTGCCACACAAAGAGAAGGCCACTCTTTTGGGACAGCCCTAGTACTGGAAAGGGAAAACCATTTGTCCAACTCTGGGTCAAAAGAGCAAAACTAGGCAAAAAAACGGAGGCTGCTTATTTCATTTACTATTGCAGTGTTGGTTTTTTTACTCTTTTTAAAAAGCTGGGGAATTATTTAAGGATGTATTTTAAAAGTGTTTGTTTAAAATAAAGCTGAGATCCCGTATCCCATGAGGAGAGTTTGGAGCACTAGTAATCTGCTGCTGGCTTACTGTTATCTCCTCCGCCAAGCTCACAAAGAGGAGAGAGAATGGGCATGGCTCTTACAAGGAAAAAACCTGACAGTGGGGCTGCTGAGATGCCTGATAATATCGGGGAAGTGAAAGTGGTAGTGCAGTGAAAATGGATACTGCATGATACATTAGATTTAATCACTTGCATTTCAATTAAGCTTTTCCACAAATAAAGACTGGGAAGTACTCTGCAGGCTCCCCGCGCGGCTGGAGCGCCGAGCGCCGCTGGCGGCTGAGTGCAAACCGTGCTGCCGCAGCTCACTGGGGCTCACAGCCCTGCTGCCTCCTGGGCTGCTGCCTGGTGGCACCCATCTCCCCATCTCCCTGTCCTGCCCCACGCACAGCACTGCACCCTGTGGGGTCCCTGTCCCAGAACTGCCGTGCCCATGGTGCAGGGGATGAGCCGCTCCATCACGGAAACAGAACTACTCTGGCATGCCAACACCACGGCTTCAACGTGCTCGTTTCCAACACAAAACTTGGTAGGACTCGGGAGTAGAGCAGGGTAAGACAAAATAACAAGGATGTAGCATTTCCAATTTGTTTAGACTTTTTGCACCTTGAAATTCAGTTCTCCCCTTCTCCATCCTCAGAAATCATCAACAGCATTTTACTGGGAAGATTATTAAATTTCCTCTTCTGCCTTACTGATGAATTAGAACTGCATGAGATGTAGAGGCTTCTGATGGAAACTCTGATTGCCCTTAACTTGCTGCATTGCCAGTGGCAGTGCCACAGAATGGAAAAATCACTAAGGCTCCTACAGCTTGTGCTAGCTGGGCATTTAGTGTGTGTTGGGAAATGTAAGAAAGAACCACTGGAGGGGTTACTGTCACACTCCAGAAGCTGTCTCATACAAAAACTGAAGAAAAAATAAAATTCTCACACACAAAAAGAGTCTAACTTTAACTCAGTCCACTGTGGTGAAATGCAATCTGCTACAAGAGGCTGCCTGCAATGCCAAGCAGCATATTATGTACCCTGCTGCCAAATTCTGGCAGGTACCACATACAGGCGCCCACAAAAAACCTGCCCAGAAAAGTGAGTACAGGGATGACCACCTAATTCTGGCTCAGCAGAGAGGTTATTGTATACTCTCCTGGACACATCAGATGAATGTGATGTGTTACTCAGAAGGACCAGGAGACACAGCCTGGACCGAGATGACCAGGTTCTGTCTTGCACCAGCAGCAAGTCCTCTGCATTCATGGCTTATTTCCATGTGTGAAAGATCCAGGCGTGCAGAAACTGCTGGTTAGACCATGGATACAGAGGCAAAGTGGCTCACAGAACTTGTACTTTGCAAGGAATTTTTTTATGTTCAGTAGAATCTGGCTCCATAGGTGAACCACTAACACTATAGTAGAAGTGATAATTAAAATGATTATGCATCGAGAATACATCACATATATATATATATATGTGCACATAAATGTTGTGACAGTACAGTAACATCTATAACTGGTGTTGCTTGCTCTTGCACACTCTTCCCATCTCTCTGCATTGCAATCACCTTTGTCTTCTGTGTCTGTCCCTGAAAGGCTCCAACTGTGCCCTCTTCCTCCTCAGTTTGCATGGGCTGGGCTGGGGGGGAGTGAGGAGGGAGGTAGAGGAGAAGGATGGGAAGCAGGTGGTGTTTAATCAGTCTGGCAGGGAAGCAGGCTGTCACCAGGGTCCTTTTGGGGGTGTCATGAAGATGGCAAGCATGCCCTCTGGCAGAGGGTACCTCCTTTCCTCTTTCCAGTGGCAGAGGGTAAGGGCAGAGGAAGGAAATTGTGCATGGTTATGGGTGAGGGGTGTTGCAAATAAAGCTGTCTCCACCAGCTTATGCTCCCACTGAACAATTCTGAAAAATCTCCTCCCAGTGCAACCATGCTTTTATGAGCATCCAGAGCCCATCATGATGGGATAAACTGCTCCATCTATGCCATCCTGAGGCATGCAGCTGGCCAAACTGGGCTATGAACACCCCATTACAAGCTCCAGTGCAGGACCTGCCAGGGACTAGTGAGGCTCACTATCCTGTGAGGCCAGAAGACAAAGTCTTACATGCTAATGGGCTGAGCTGCCTCTCATCTGACTCCCGTTTATCCCTTGCGGAAGGAAGCGGTGCGACTCCAGACAGCAGTGGATTAGATAACCTCGAGGCTGGGCCTCATCTGATGGAGCCAGCTCTCTCTGCAATTGTAGGAGATAAGCTGCTCCAGCCCCTGCTCCCTCCACCCCGCTGAACATTGATATTTGGCACTTAAAGACCTTTCATTTGCAGTGTTTATTTTCCCCTCTCTCCTCTAAAAACTTTCTGAAGTTGCAGACTACTGCTTTAAATGCATTTATACATCTATGCCACAGTTCTGCCTAAGTCCCAATCGCAGCAGTCAGTCTGCTTAGCAACAGAGATCATGCCACCCTGGTTTGCTGCTCTCTACAAAGCTGCTCCACTAACTAGAGAAACAAGTTCAAGGCCACCTCTTTGAGCACTCTGGACCACCACCTGGACAGAGCTTCTTCTGACAGCACATTTCCACCAGAGCCTTGAAACAGCCCCCCCACAGAGGGCACACAAAACGAGTCGGAGCCCGCCCATGTACCTTCCCCCTCTGCAGATAAGAAAGCTGAACCTTGCCCCTTCCAGATCTAAAGGGAGAAATCATCTCCAAAACTGATTACCTTCGGCCAGCCCTTCTGGCTGTCCTTCTATCTCTCACCCACCCACACTTACCTATCAGGAAGACACTCTCTGCACAAAATTCAGCCACCCTCTAGTGCTGCAGGTGATGGGCTACGTGTAAGTAAGCAATCCAGTGCTCCAAAGACTGTCTCCCACTTGGACTGAATGGTTTTTCTTCACTTCTGTGCTGTTAATGTTACCACTGCTACAAACTACATCTCCTCCTGCTCTCAGGTTTGCTTTGTTTCATGCAGGTGAAGGACACTGAGTCCTCACGGATTTGTGCAATATCCTGCTGCCACTTCCTCACAACCTCAGTATTTGCCCTTACAGATTTAGGGATGTTTGAAAACAGCATCCCCAATGCTGCAAGGCCTGCCTGCAAGCAGACCTGGGCTGCCACTGCTCTCTCAGGCCAGGGATATCTGCTCTGAGAAAGGGCAGGACCCCAGAAAGCTGGCCCAGAAACCAGCACGGGTCACAGCGCTGCTAAACCTCTCCCACGGTTTCTGAAGTATTTTGACAGTTTGCTAATTGACATCATGAGAGCCTGACGCTCGTCCATTTTAAAACACATTGAATGTATCAAGGAAACAGTGTCCTGCGTGAAGGTGACCTATTCAAAGTCCTATAGGATGGGCAATCCTATCTGTAAGGCTTCTGTTAAAGTCAGTCACACAACCCTGACCCTGCACTGTGAGACAGCATTGGCTGGGATCTCCTCTTTTGGCAAGCGTGTCTCACAAAAATAAAAACAACACCCACCCTCCACCTCACATCCATGAACATGATGGCTCTGTGACTCTAAATTCAGCGCTGCATTTAATGTGTAGTTTAAAAAATTAAATGAAACTTTTTTCCAATTAGCATTTAAAATATATTCACACACTTGACTGTATAGTAACAACAAAAGACAGCTCTTCAGCTGGCATATATTAATTAGCTGCAATGATTGTTGGAGCTGATTTACACCAGACATTGAGAATCCAGCCCAGAATTTAGTCCTGTGTCATGAAGAAAAAGCATGGGGTGGGTGGGAAACAGGGAAAAATCTTACAAAGCTAGTAAGCTAACCTACTATTTCACATCTCTCTGGTATGACATTTATATAGAACAGCTTAGATAAAGTTCAGAAGATCAAACATTTTCCTCAATTTTCACAGTACAAAATGTTCTATGACCTTCTAATGTGACACATTAAAACAGATACAAGAAATTTCAGCTGATCAGGTCTCATGAACACCCTCCACCTTCATTAGACAGTGCTGCTCCTCCAAAAGTTCTGACTGAGAAATTTAGCTATGTTGTCTAAAAGAAATGAAGAAAGTCTGGAAAAAACATGTGCAACTTGCATGTTACCCATTATCACAACTAGGATTTATAAAATGGTAAGATTGATTATTTTCTTTTTTTCTTTTCCTTTTTTTTTTAAACACCAGGTTTTAAAATTGCCTAACGAATTCCTGCTAGCTACAGAATGAAAGAAAAAGCATTTCACCTTTTAAGGGATAAGACACTAAGCGAGTGAGGGATGACATGGGTTAAAATTCACCTTGCTTCTCACTCCTCATCCACGATGGGATTTTGGAGAACTACGGACATCTGGAAATCGGTTTTACACAGAAAAATAGAAAACAGGGAAGAACTAGGAAGATGAATAAAGGCTCATCACAGACACAAAAGACCAGAGGAAAAAGAAGCTTGGATTTGGGTATTCTTGTCTGGCAAGGAGGCAGGCAGTAAGGCTAATGAAGCATTTGCGATATGGGACGTATGCCAGCGTAACAAAGAAGATGTGCATCAGCTCTGCAGATGTGCCAAAGCCCCCAGAGCAAAATAATGACATAATCACCATCAGTGTCACAGACCAGACTGTACACAAGGTGACATGGGAGAGAATAAATAAGGGTCTTTAGAGGCCTGTAGTACACACACGGGAAGGAATAGCCATTCCTCACAACTGCCACAAGAGAGTGGCGAGATGTTGGGTATAATGTGTGCAGCCAGCAAAAGAAATCTTGAATTGTGCAAGGCTAACACACTATAAATTGGTGCTTTTCTCGATCTCCAGTTGACGTTTCAATTCCCAGTACCCCTTGTTGAATGCTAAATGAAATGGCACTAGGAGTCAGAAGAGTTTGCCAAGTTTTGTTTTGTTTCTGTGGGTTCCTTTTATTTTGCCTTTTTTTTTTTTTTTGTCAGGGGGGTGAAGGGGAATTTTTTTTTGCTTTGTTTGAGAAGAGGAGGGGGCAATAAAGATGAGTACAGGTAAATAATTGTGAAAGAAGCAAAACTAAAAAAACAAATACCCCCAAAAACCCTACAGCACACCATCGCTACATGCACACAGGAACAGAAACCCTACACCATTCAGCTGGAACAATCCTAGGATTCCCTCAAAGCAAAGCTAGAAACAAATGAGGATGGGGTTCGATTTGTTTGGCTTGTTTTTTGGGTTTTTTTTGGTTTGTTTTTTTTTTTTCAGGGGCAGCAGTGATGATTTTGCCTTCTGGTTTACAGCTATCCCTGAACTAAACCAGAAGAAACCCAGTTAAAATATTTTTCCATGCTAAAAGACAAGATTACTATTTTATTGATCAGTAATAAAACACCGCTTAGGGTAATTTAGTACTTAACATGTTATTTGCGGTGGGGAGTAATCTGAAAAGCTCTGAGTAGCCTTAAATCATTTCACAACAGTTCTTCCTGCATAAAAACAAGTGTTTGCCTCTGTACAACTCTGTGATTTTGTGGTATATATATATTTTTACAGAAATCTGTCAATTTTTAAAGGGAACATCCATTTGATAAAGTAGAACAACGCTGCTTGTAGTGTTGCCACAGGCCAAAGTGGGGAAATTGTGAAAGGGCAGGAGATGGGCTGAAGGTGCCAACAGGACTCTCACAGAAGGAACATTCAAGTACGTAATTGTTTGCAGGATCTGGACCTACAAGAGGAGCTCAGAAGAACAAAGCACTTGGCTTCACCAATGTCCCTTTTCATTGCTTCTAATGAAAGATTCATAAGAATAACTTTAATTTTTTATGATCTTTTTTTGCATTACTGTATTAGCTGCATCTACTCTGTATGCAATTTCTTCTTAAATACAGAAAACCTGTTTCAAAATGCCAGACATAATAACTTAATCAGTACAATAATTGATCTTGATTGTTATGCAGTCCTTCTTAACAGTCAGGAAGTGAGATGGAGCCCAGAAAATGTTTTATATTATTATTTCTTCCCATTGCAAAATGATGTATTTGTGAAGAATGCAGGTGAAGGTCCATAGTGGAGTTCATTTTCTTTTCTTTTTTTTCTTTTTTTTTCAAAGAAAAAAAAATTAAAACCCCCCTAATTTGCTAGTTTGTTGTACAGTGGAAGAATGATTGTATTTGTCCTTTTTGGCTTCGCCCAATTAATTGGAGCAGTAACATAGTGATTGTTAATAAACAGCTCTAATTTGACTGTACTTGCCTATCTACTAACCCCACCATATCTTTGTTTAGCATATCATCAGGGAAAACAAGGAAGCATGTATATAATTTTGTTCTGTTGTATATGAAGTTTAATAATTATGCCACAGTGGATTCTAAATTAATCACAGAAGGCACAACAATATTAATAATCTGTTTAGCAAACTCCAGTGTCTTTGCACTTTGATGTTAGGAGCAGAGACAGTACGAACTGTGGCAGTTTTTTAAATTGGGCGAGTGTTTGTTTCTTTTTCAGCTTATATCAATGTTTTCTTTTATGCTTTTTCTACTGTGCACCTTGTTTCCCTCTAAGAAAAAAAACCAACAAACCACAAACCAAAACCACGGAACAACTCAACAAACAAGCCTCTGCTTATTTGGGTGCGTTTGGATCAAAGCTGACAGATCGAATTTTTCATTTATTTAACGAAGTTTCATTGCAGCCATTCTTCATAATTACAGCAGTGTTTTAATTTTTTTCTTTCCCTTGAATAGGAGAAAGGGGTTCTGAGAAAGTTTTTAATTAGCTAAATAGGTCTGTGTAATCTAGATGAAATAAACACGCCCGTTTGAAAGGGTTGTTAGAACTTTTCCAGCCATTTAATCCATAGATGGCTGAACACAATGATACCTTCCACAGAAAGCTACAGCCACCACCAGCAGCTGTTAGAAGAGAGCTTGCTCCCTGCTCCTATTGATAACCCTTTGTGGAATGAAGAAAAAGAGCTGAGGGAAGGAGAACTGAATGTCAGACAATAGACATCGCTACACACACTGTCTCTGAACTTTCCTCATCTCTGAAGGACAATTAATTATGAAGGCCTTTGGGGTAGGTCGAAGCAAGGGAAAACCTACTGCTGGCCCAGCACTCCAGCCGCTATCTCTGTGTTTGTTAAATGGTTGTGCCTGTTGGGGAACCAGAGTAGCAGCCACCAAAATAGCCAATAGATCATTTAGGAAAAAAGAGCAAAAGATTTTTTTATGTGTGTCTGTCCTTGTATAATTCTATTCTCACTGTGAAATCATCCATACACAAAACACAAGGACAATTTTTTTTTTTTAGAAGAACCACAGGGTAGGTTACAGTCAGAAACGGCCTCTCAGTGGTGTGTTAAAAAGGATGGTCTTTTCACCAAATCATTTCACAGAGGCAAAACAGACAAACACAAAGAGTTGAGACTTTTTCTCCTACATTAAATAGAGTAACTGATAAGGTCAGACATATGATACCTAAAGACATGAATCTGTGAACTCTTGAAGTCAAAGGACTTCTCTGTGCAAAGGAACAATCTTTCAAAGGAAATAGATCATAGAACTCCACTGAATCCCCTTTAAACTTTATGAAGCAGGAGGAGAAAAAGCTCTAAGTAGGGAAGCTTGACAGAAGAGCCTTGAACTATTTTCTGAAGGAAAGATGAGACCCTCCCTAGGCTGCCACAAAACATCTTTTTTTTTCTAAAGGCTCTTCTGAACTTTGATATGTGCCAAGACACCGCTATTGAAAGCTGTATAATTATGTGCTATAGCCACTGTAGAAAATGCTTTGTTCACCACAACAAAGAACAATAAGCAAAGTAAAGTGACATTACACTGTATCTTTTTCTTTAAGAATGTTGAGAAAGGTCACGGTACGTTATAACTAATAAAGCTGTTGAGTAAGGAAGTTTAAAGTTGGGCTTGCTGTGCTTAAATGCAACCCAATGACAAAAAGGCAGAGGGAACTAAAATTGTAATGACATTAAAAAATAGATCATATATCAACATGCCAACTTCATTATACAAACACCTTGATTCCAAAGGACACAAACAGCAGAACCGGGTGTAGTGCTGCAATAGTATTCCTCTCACAACTCTCTCCCTAATAGCTTCCAACTATGGTCTGCAGTTCAACTAACTGCAAAAACTGATTAATAAGCATTAATTGATACATGCAACGCACGGACCTTCTATTGCAAGCCGTGGATTCTGTTACTTGATTAAAAACCAGGTTCATGTCCTGTGCAGTTTCAAGGAAAGCTCTGCAGTTTCACAAGGGAGACTCTTCAAAATTAGAAGGAAAAAAAAAAAAGGAAAAAGGCCAGAGGGCATCAATTAAGTTCCCTGAAACCAAGATTTTTAAGTGAAAAAGAAATACCATCTGGCCACCTATGTTTCAGTTTTCCTTCAGAGGACTCAGGACAGTTACATTTGTTATTCTCAAATTGCCAGAGCAGCTTTACTCCCCTTGCTGCAGATCAGCAGACAGCAGCCTTCCGACTCGGTCTTTAAGAGTGCAGAGAACGATGTTGAAACACTACAACAATAAAGCCCTTGAAGGAGGAAGTATACAGCTGAGGGAGAAATGTGAGGAGTGGAATACTGAAACAAACAACTGTCCCGTTGGGCTGTGCTCACTGCTGGTACCACCAGAAGCGTGGAGACTGCCACAGCAGGGCAGTTTGCTTGGAAAGAGCAACCTTTGGGATGCATGTTAGCAGGTTACAGACTTAATTTCACTTCTCTTGAGGCCGCTCAGCACTGCTCCAGAGTATTAGGGTGTTATAAACTGTACTTTACAGTGCCTAACTGCTGCAAAACCACTCAAAAGTGGCCTTAGTTTAAATGAGAATCAGGTTTGAGGACTTTAATTCTCCTTTTGATGAACACCAATTCAGTTCAAGATGAATCCTGCAGATGAAACTGGGGAAGAATACAGGTTCCTAAAATAAGCATATGAGTGGCCAGCAGTTTTTATAATTTAGGCTGTCTTAATTTTTGGATGCAGTGCTGGGCACACTTCATTTTCAGGGAATGGACTGTTGAGGACCTCCTGACAAAGTGACTCTTATTGAGCATCCCAAAATGAAATTGACCTAAAATCATCATCACTTCTGAAAATGTTGGCAGCCTGCATTCCTCTCAAGGGCTTGTAGGCCGCTTACGTGACTGGGTTATTACTTAGATTTTATAGGTGGTGTTATTTGACTTGTTTTACATCATCCCATTGATTTTTATGGGACTAACTGAGAGTGCTTTAAGTTAAACACTCTGCTAAGACCTGAGTACAACTGGTCTTAATTAGGTTTTTCCCGCTAGTATGGTTTTTTCCCTGCCAAAAGAAGGGCAAACTCCTTAAAAACGGTTTTCTCCCCCTTGGAAGCGACACGTGCCGTAACTAGCGCCGTGAAACGAGGCAATCCTGGTTGAGCCCCGCTGCACCAAAACTGCAGACAGTGTGTTTGTGCAAATAGCACAGCTTGGCAGGCGCCTCACTATTGTGATCCATCTCAATAACTACATCTGCAGAATCGGGCAAGTTCCCGGGAGGCAGCGGGCGGGCTGCGCTCCGGAGCATGGCGCATGCGGGGCTTGCTTTGCTTCGCCCACCCTGCAGAGGAGCGGGCCAGGCAGGGGGCACAGAATGGAACTGCCACCACAGAGACACCCTGACACTTCAGAACTAAGGCTGAGTTGTTAAATGCCCACCAGGAGAAGGAATGGGCACTGTGCAGAGAGGTGTTAATATGTGGAGAGTGACGGTAACTGCTAAAAAATGCAGGGAACAAGGATGACTGAGAAGGAGCGGGAGACAAAGCAAGGCTAAAATTCAGGCATTGTCCCCAGGCCAGTTTCTTTTAGTTATTTTAAGTAAATAAATCTGAAAATAAACTCTCTGGTTATGTTTTTTAACCTATGTTAAACTAATTTTTTTTCAACTCATGTTATTCAACCATAACTCGAAGCATGGTATCGCCCTGTTTTTTTATTTTAATTCAAAGCATGGTATCACCCTGGTTTTCAATCATCCTGCCAGAGTCACAACTGTGATCTCTGATGACCTGTGCTAGGGCAGATTATGAAAGAGAGTAACAAAATTATTTAATTTTTATTTTCCTTACTTTTTCCTGTAATACATAGCAACAATACCTGACTCTAATTATTGCAGCTGGCATTCAAAAGCCTATGGCAACACCACAGATGAGACAGATATCAAGTGGCACAGCAAGCTGTGCTCTCTTTCTGACCAACTTGAGCTGGGACACTGACATTTGTGGCTTTCATTCACCAGGACAGCCCACCTTCTTCCTCCCTGCAGGAATGGCCCCAGAATAAATAAGTACCTTCACCTGCCACAAAAAAATCCCAAACTGTTTTTTCTTTTTTTTCCCTTTCAAAACTCAGTCCCTCATTGCTCTGTTCAGCTCAGCACATGCTTCTCCAGCTAACCCTATTGCAAGAAAGAAAAATGTGGAACTGGTTACACACGTGCACACACAAAACAGGCAAAGTTACACCGCACAGAAGGAGGCCTTGGATCTGTCTCTGGCTCATAGCCACGAGGGTACAATGGCAAAGCTAAAAATGATAGGACATGTGGTTTGTTAAACATCTTATTTGACTTTGCTACAAGCTGTCAGTGGCAATGCCCAGGGAAAGGAACACAGTATCACAAATTCTTGAACAAATCAATGGCACAGCCTGGTATGGGCCAAACACACATTCTAACTTTAGAATTTTTTTCCTAATAATCAGTTTAGGCTTATACACATGAAGTGTAGGCATGAATGTGACCTGAGAATAGACAAACGGAAGGGTTTAGGAATGACAGTGACAGTGTAGGTGATTTAAGAGAAATTGCATATCAGACTAATCAGAAGATCAGCAAAGCATCATTGAAGTATGAGAGGAAGGAACTTTGATGATGCTAAATATGGCAAGTGCTCAGTTTGCTAAATCCTTTTGGATCCAATTTCAACATTACAGTACTTGTCATTTTTGCTTTCCAGCTTGTGGGGGAAGGGATGGGCATTTATCAGGAAAAGTTACATTGTGTACATTAAACACTGCACCACGCAGCTTAATGTTCTCATAACTGCTGGATCCTCAGCAAAACCAAGACCTGAACTCTAGGAAATTCTCATTATAGTACATAACACAAGGAAGACTAAATGAATGAATTTGCAATCTCCATTTATAATATCTCTTTCCTGCAACAATGGAGGAAAGGAAACCAAGGGGCTCCTTTCCAACCCACTGTAGGACCCTTAGCTGAGGAGACTGCTATCTCTAGCAGTACTAAACATGAGATTTATGTTTTCTTATCTACTTGAAAACACATATACACTCCCCACAATTCTTCACTAGAGTAATCCACTTACATTAACACTGGCACTAACACTTTGAAAATGAGTAATAAGTGTCTGAAACCATCAAGAGTATGAGAACTTTTGAGCACAAGGAACATTTCAACCTATGTTCTATGAACAGAAAAATGTTAGTAAGAAAAATCTTGAGGGAATCTAAGCACAAGGAAAAAGTTGGTCACACTTATCTCCTGGTGCATTTCCTTTTCTGCCCCTATATTTAGTGACTGTGGCTTGGCATCCGGGCAGACCTACATCCCAGGGGTGGCAGTCTCCTGTCTTGTGCCTGCTTGAGTTCCTAGTAGGGTCAGAGCCCTTGGGAGTGCCTGGGAGCTCATGGCACACCAAAAACAGTCTAGATGTTGCCATCACCCACCATGGATGGCAAAACCTTTGAGGAACATCCTCTTCCCCCTCTTATTTCATCTGCCCCTTCCACACAACCATCCTTGCAGAAAACTCTGCCAGCCCAGAAGAGGGGGAAACAACCAAGAAAGGCAACAAAGTCTTTGTTTAGACTTTTTGCATCATCTGAACTTATGTGCTATGAGAACAAGTCCTGCTAAAAATCCATCAGAAGCATTTTAGGCAGGAAATCACCCTCCTCATGCTGAAAAATCACTTTTGTGAGAGAGGGGG
>NW_005054299.1:3471803-3473279 GCF_000277835.1 Geospiza fortis
CCATTCCAGGTGGATCCACTCTGAAAGCAAACCCTCCACTTGGCCCGCTGCACCATTTGCAGCTTTTTTTGTGTGTGTTTAATGATTCTTGACCAGCCATTTAGCCTAGAAAGTGCCTGTATTGCTTCCCCCCCTCCTTTTTATAAATGTTGTCACCATCCGCTCAGCACATGGCATTGAATAGAGGAACCTCCAAGGACACGGCTGCGAGGGGCAGGAGCGTATTGAGATGTGCAAGCAACATTAGATGAAAAAAAAATAAAGGGAAAAACTGCCAAGAAACTTGACTAAAGAAAACTGATCAGCAGAAACTGGGCCAAGTTCACAACCTGTGGGATAATCCCCCACTAAGACTGAAGAAACGATAACCCATAAGTGATTAAAAGAAGGATTTCTGTAATTTGTTTTGGGGGGAGACATGAGCGGGGGGAACGATATGTAACAAACTAATTTAAGCTAATGTAATGTTTATAAAGTTACTTAGATAATGACACCATGCATACCATTATAATCATTAAAACACAATCTATGGGTTTAAAAAAAAAAACTTAGATGATTAACACAAAATCAAGTTGATGTGAAGGAACAATTACTTTTAGAAAAAAAAATCAGGAGGTCCTAATATTCTGTAGAATGAGGGAGGATGCAGCTGTATGTCGACAGCTTTCATATCCTCATTTGAATAATGTGGCCTGAATCTGTCACTTTATTCATCCTCCTTATGCTCAGTGTACTCTGCATCAACAACAAATTAAGTTGTAAATAAGAGACAATCATCACTTTTGTTTTTAAGCAGCTTCTGCATGGAGAATTTCAATGTACTGTTTCTTTTTGACAGAAAGAAAGGGATTCTACACTCTGCTTATGTAAGCACAAATATGAGGAAACCAACCGAAATGAAACAATGAGGGAGTACTTGAGAACTGCTCCAAAATGTTCTTGGAAGTACATTTCTACCACGACAAAAATCTCCTTTTTAAATGGGATATATAATGAAGACCCTTTAATTTACTGTAATAATTATCCTTACTTTGCTTTAAAATTTTAATTGTTTTTTTAGATTTAGAAACATTCCCTTTCCTCATCCAGGCACAAGCAGGGTACACCTCAACAAGAAGAACAAGTGAATAAGGTCAGGATGTAAACTTTATGTACCCAGCAATATTATTAATTTCTAACATGATAAAACAGTACCATTTTGTGAGAAAATACAGCATGCAGTGAGGAGAAAGGGTGGGGGGGGAAGAGATTTTCTTACCTTTACATCTGAGAAGTAGGTTTTCAGCATATTGGAACTTGGGTACCGGGTGTAAAAGAACATGAGCTTGGCCTTTTTCAAGTGATTTGGTGACAAGCCTTCCTGCATGTAGGATTGAATTAGTAAAGGAAAATTCTTTTCTCGAGAAAGCTGTTTCTGAATGTACAGAGTGCCCCGTTAAATACTCTATGGTTCCCCAGACCACAGGAGAAAGTATT
>NW_005054299.1:3473319-3483887 GCF_000277835.1 Geospiza fortis
GGATGAGGGATGAGAGGCCACGTAACTTTAACCCTGTGCTTCCTATCAGTTTAGGTGCTGCGTCTCAGGGACCTTGCAAGTTTAGGGATTGTGTACCATATGTACGTTCACTTGTTGCTACGGAAACAAATGCAGGAAGCATGTGCCGCAGAAAACTTATCGGGAGCTTTTTTCTCCTTCTCCTTTGCAATGCCAGCTAAAGCTTCTTTTCCTCTCGGTGTTGTGCTGCTTGCACACAATAAAACCAAAGCATGTAAGACAACCAGAGGCACTTTGTGATTTTTAGCAGTTTTACACAGACAGCACATTTCACCTGTTCCATTCGTGTCGATAAATTTTAATATCTTGGGTAGATCTCCCTAGTGCTGCTGCTGCTTTGCTCCAGTGGCTCGCCTGCAAATCAAAGTGAAATTTGTAGCAGGCAGAGCCCCTTGGCCGCTGAATCCCTCTGCCACAAACTTGTCGCCTCCTGATTTACACAGTTAACTCCTAGGAGAACAGAGCTGTATTTGGGGCTAACCAATCAATACATGAGGGCTAGCAGATCAATAAATGGCTACTTACCCTATAAGGCAGCCTATTTATCCTGGAAACATCATTACCTTTTAGATCTGTAAACAGAAGCAACTAAAAGAGTTCCCAAGGGAATGTGAAGCTAACCATAACAATCTCAGCTTGCTGATTTTTCTCCCAGCTTCTTGGCTCCCTTTTGTGAACTGCGTGCTAGGACGGCTCTGGTCACATCTGTGCCGCAGGCTGGCCCTGCCATTTCCTCAGCAAATTAATGGCTTTATAATTTATCAGAAATGAAGATGCACGTGGAGAAAATCAATGTGGCCCCCACAAGGTCAATTAAGGGTTCTTCCCAGAAGCTTCTCTAAGGACAGTTTCTCCAAACACAGTTGTTGAAAATTTCACTCGGTTCACACCTTACAGCGGGGGAAGGTCAACCAAGTTGACAGATGCACTGCAGCCAAGGTGCCTCCTCTGCCTTACAGCCGGGTGCACGTCAGCACAGAACATCCCACTCCAGGCCTCGAGATGGGAAACCCAGACTAATTTTTATCAGCAGCCTACTGATGATTAGCTAGGCTTTTTCAGCAAAATTCCTTTTTCTCTAATTCCTGAAATCTGCTGAAACCCTCTCCCTTTATTTCAGTTACAAAGTTCATTTTTAGATTAGAAAAATGTAGCATTTAAAAAAAAAAGAAGGCATTGACAATATTAGTTTAAAAACCTCTTATTATCTGGAAGTACATGGAAAACGGCTCAGCTGAACTTGCATTTTGTTTTAGATGCTTAATGATTACAAAGAAGATAATTTATGACTGACATACTTCTTGTGCCAAGAGAAGAGTTGAAAGAACCTCCAGTTACCTCCATTAGACTGATAGAGAAGTCTAAAAGAGCATTACACTCTGCAGTGCCATCTGTCAAAATACGTAAGTGAAATAATAGTTGCAAGCTGTCACCTATTGCTCAGTGATAAGAGTTTTAGACAAATCAAAACTTCTATGCCAGAAATCCATTTTGTTATGTGATCCTTTCAGGGAAGTGGGGGTCCAAAGGGGAACTCCAGTAGGAAAGAAAAGAAAGTAATCCTGAGTCTCCTTAATTTGCAATTCCTCTGACGCCGACAACATGTTAACATCGGGTTTGGCGTATATTCTCTTTCAATGCAAGCTCAAGGATGGACTTAAACTTCAAAAAACCCCTCTCACATTTGCTGGATTTAAGCATATTAGACAGTTGTCCAAGCATTTGGATTCCTTCTGCATTTAGGATTTTTAAATATTTTCTGCTCTAATGCCAGAGGATATTGATATTGAATGAAGCATGTATTAAAAGATGCTCTGAGACTCAAATTCCCAGCAATCCATTTTTTATTAAAATTATACTTGTTCTTAAGCACTTGGCAGCCTTAAAGTAATACCAAATATGCAACAAATCTGTATATCTTGATCCTAAGGTTAACGCTTTACTGTGATATAAAATACGATCTGTAATAATCTAGCAAAAAATAGTTAATGACAGACTTAAGAGCTAAGAATTAGATAACCCATTGCTATTTAAGAAAAAAAAAACTGAACTGACCAATTGCTTAATTTCCTTTTTAAGTGCTTGGGCTGAAAAGCAACTGTTCTTCCAAGAAAGCACTAGCTGTTTCCAGGATACTTACACACGCACAATGACTCATGATGAAATAGATTCAGTAAACATACA
The DNA here is from genome assembly GCF_000277835.1 of Geospiza fortis. NCBI lineage: Eukaryota > Metazoa > Chordata > Aves > Passeriformes > Thraupidae > Geospiza > Geospiza fortis. Next base: position 3,475,543 of record NW_005054299.1, read on the forward strand.
GCTGTACCGAACACGAGCTAAGCCCCATTCAAGGCCAGGAAAGAAAACGAGCACAAATAAATATTAAGGAGGTAAAGGGAGGAGGGGTGCCGAATGGAACGCAAACAAGCTCTGTCCCAGCAGCTCGTGTGGCTTGCCTCAATTCTCTTAGCTATAGCTTTGTGAAGACAGATGACATTCAATTCTATGGGTAATGCAAAATAGACAATAACTGCTGAAACTTGAGCCAGCTGCCAGGTGTAAAAAAAAAAAAAAAAGAGGAAAGAAAAAAAAAGGAGAGAAAGAAAAGATGATAAATCCATAAATTAATGAAAGACATCTGCTCAGGAACATAAAAGATCAGAGGAACAGTGTACTGCAGCTGAACCTAAAGCAGTGTTCAAACAACCTGAGAGTCTCAGCATTGTGGGTTTACACAGCACAATGTTGCCTCACCTAAAACAGCAGCAGCAGAAAAATGGCAAAGCCCTAGAAATGGGAAGTGAAAGACTGGGAACAAAACATATGGGGACAAAACATATACATGCTCTCGTGTGTTTTAGTAGGAGAAGCACAGGGGTGGCACTGAACAGCATTTGATTCATTTGCACTTCAATCCTCCTCCCAGGTAATGCTCGTCTTTTGCAAAAATATTTTTCAGCACAGATGATCTTTCACTCCTGTTACTCTCAGCCTGAGCCCCCACAAATGCTCTAACAGGCTTTTCTAGCCCACGCATGCACTGAGCTGAAGGAAAAGTGGTAAGAATAGGCTGTATCAGGTAAAAAAAAATCTGCAGCAGTAAAGCCAAGCTGCTCCTTAAGTTACACCTCAGGTACTTTTAATCAGCAAAGCTCCAAATAACTGCATCTCAGAACATCTTCAAGTCCCTCCAAAGAAGGGCTGGCTGGCTGCAAAGCATTTGTTCATCGCCCAGGTTTTATCAACAGCACAGAGTTATCCAGCTTGCTATACAATCTCTCCTTTTTTTTTAAGTTTAATTAGTTTAATTCTCGTCAGATGTAATAACTCCTCATTTCAAAATGTTGTAATTCACTAATTATAGCTTTCACATATTGGGACTTTGAAACTTATTCCAGTTGGATTGGAATTCTGTTTAAAAATAAATAAAATTGTAGAAAGTTGCACTAATGTTTCTAAACCCTCCTGCCAGGGAGAACACACTAAACTTCTTCACCTTTACAAATGTCTTAGCAGCACACAAACTGCTGTTGTGCTTCACTTTTGATCTATGCAAATGTTCTGTGACTGAACAAGGCTATTTTTCTTGAGATGCAAAGAGGATGCATGACAAAGAAAGATCATGCAGAAAAACAATTCACTGTCTGTTTCTTTTTGAATTTGAATAAAACTTAATATTTGATTAAACAGATTAGTTTGCAAAGATACAGACTGCATTCATGACCAAGATGGGGATTCAGACTGCAGGTGCATCTTATCTTGTTTAGCAACATACACAAACATTAACCATTTCCTTCTGCAATTCAGCAAAGAATGATCAGATATATTTTACAGCCATTGGTTAGGAAAAAAAAAATCCAAGAAAACAAAACCCAGGCTAGTTTAGTGTTTAACTTACTACTAAAACCTGAACTTGGCTGTATCTGCTGGTCTTATGTTCTCATCCTGGCTTCATTGTCCAGGAAAACAGACGTTACTTTCTGCAGGGAAGAAAGATCTGCTTCTTTCAAGAAATATAGTCCCTATAGATGCACATTCAACCATGTAAAATAAAAGTGCCATGACAAAATTGACCAGAAACAAAACAACTTCCACACCATGCCTTTCCCTGGAAAATTGTAAGCTACCTGGACAAATGAGCGGCTGCTAGAAAAAAAAAAATCCATTCCTACAGTTGAGCTGTATACCAGGGTACACGTATAGAAGGGTTATTTAATAAATCTGGTCTGTATGTAAATCCAGAACAAACTGCAGTCTGCACTAGTGCCTAGGTGGGAAAGTCAGAGTGCTTTCCTGATGGCAGGGAAAGAAGCAGGGCAGTGAAAAAGAAGATCACTGCAGCACCAGGCATTTCTCCTGGCTGTCCCTTGGAGCAGCAGGGGACTCTCGCACCCCTGTTTCAGCAGAAGCAACAAGCTCCATTAGCGAGCATCACTGAGAAAGAGCAGCAGAAAGGGGGAGAAATGGGAGGGGTGGGGGAGAGATGCCCCACAGGTGGCAAGGATCAAGTGCAGCCCTAGAACTACTCCTAGTTCCCACTCCTGGCATGTTTCTCCTCTCCTCACTGCTCTCCCAGGATGGGAGAACTACTTTAATACAAAAAACAATTAGTATGCCACTGTACTGTTTGGTAGAAATTAATTGCCCTGGCCTGAAGTCTTGCCCTCAGCTGCCTCTCCTGTTGACCTCAGGTCTGCTTTCCAAGCACTGCACTTGCATTTCAATATGCAGGAGAGATCTTTGGTTTGGAGCTCCCCAAGTAATTGGGGCCACCTCTGAGAGTGATGCTGCTCCTAGACGGCCTCGTCTTTTGCCTTACAATGTAGACAGTGAGGAGAAGATTTCCCTGCTACCAATGCTCCACAAGATCATTTTCTGGGGAAGAGTACCTCAAACACCACATCCACTACCAGCTGGCTCCCAAAACCACCAGCACCTAAAGAAGGTGCTCTCCAACACAAAAGTCCCTATAGAAACGGGACTGTTCACACAGGTTAGACAGCACCAATCCTGACCCAGACTAGACCCAAGTTGGATCAAAGGGTGGTGGTAATGGGCTTCGGACCTGCAGCGCCTGCCCTGCCCCAGTAGTGCCCACTACCATGGGAGGGGTAGGAAATCCAGGAAATCAGCAGGTCTAGAGCCCTGATGGCACCCTCCCGAGGATTTAACAAGTCTATAGATGTGGCTGAATTATTCTAAAACCACCAGAGTTATCAATCACCTAGCAGATACCCGGTGAAAAAGCACATCCTCAGGCATCTGCCTCCACAGGATACCGCTCCAAAGGGGACAAGCTCCTCACCATTGCTACTGTTACCCAGAGAGGGGCAGAGCTATTCTGTTGCTATTACTTTCATCATCTTGGGAGTGAAATTAGATGCATCTAAGGCTCGGTGCTTGCACTGTCGCCTTCTGCTGGGATCTTGGAGCTGAGAAAAATTATTCATCTACTCTTCATGGAAAATCCTCAATTTTCACATGGGATAGACATGTTATTTTATTTGCTTTCAATACAACTGTACCGGGAAGCAAAACCTTTTGATCAAAAAGCACGTTATGGGAAAAGATGGAAGGACTGGGAAGCATTATTGCTAAAAGAGGAAAAAAAAAAAAAAAACAACCCCCAAAAACCCTAGTACTAGTTTCCAGGGGAGGAAAAAAAAAAAAAAGATGATTACTATGTCTGGATATGCCTAAATAAAGGCAGAGATGGATTTGTCACCCTAACTAAAGCCTGCTATTGAGCTAAAATGAGAGATTTTATTATCATCTTTTTTTTTTTTTTAAGCAGGGGAAGTGTCCTGTAAATTTAATACAGCTGAAGTTTTATATTTAATTGTTCTCTCTGGCTTTCCAAAATAATTTGCTTTGTGTATGTTAGGACAAAAGATTTCTGTGTATGGCTGAACAGAGGTTAATCATGCATAGCAGGCAGCTGCACAAGGGCTGAGGAACAGACCTCTGGGTGGGGGAAAGAACTTGATGCAGCCTGAATATATCAGTACCTGTGTCTTTTGTGCTTCGTTTCCCTTATGCACTTGAGAGCTGAACTCTCACAGACGACCAGACCGTGGCTCTCTGTGAGCCCCAGCCACGACACCATTAACAGGGATTGTGCACTGGTCTGGCAGGGGAGGGAGAATAGGTGGCCTGGCTGTAGCTGGATGGTTTTTGGCTGAGGGTGATGCCCCTTCAATCACCTCCCTGCCTGAGGAAAGATCTGCCGGCCCAGGGAAACCCACTGGCACTCAGGCCATGGGTTTGGCTGCCTTCCTGACCCCACGAGGCAGACTAAAGGCTGGGGCAGGGCCAGTGGCTTTTTGAGGTGAACACCATTGCTGAAAGAGTGCTGTCAGTCAACACCACGTGTTTTTTTGGCCTCGCCAAGCCGCCCCCCTGCCCCCTGTGAGCACCCCACTCCTGCAGCACCGGTGGGAAGCCCCCTGGCACCAGCATGGCCCCTCCTCCTCTCCCACCAGCCACTGCCAATTATCACTCAACTTTTGAAAAGGATATTGCACTTCCCGAGTAGGGCGAGATTTCAGACATGTCTTGCAGGTCGCCACACTCGGACTTAATGAGGGACAAGGAGAGGCCCTCGGCGGCGCTGGGGGGGTGGGCCGGCGAGCAGGGGTGGTGGTTCATGTGGTGCGATGACATCTTGGTCCTCAGGCTGGTGGTCTCCCGGGTCAGGTCGAGGGATTCGGGGGAGGCGCGCTCTTTCCCCGGGAAGGAGGCCGATGGGGCGCCCAGGGGGCTCTGGAAGGGGTAGGCCATGAGGGGCAGTGGGAAGGGGTGGCGGAAGGAGGAGGTGGAGAAGCCGGCGGTGGCCGAGAGCGGGGACTGGTGCAGGGAGGCGTGGTGGCCACCGGCCGGCGGGGCCGAGGCCGATTGGTCAGAGGAGTTTTTGCGGACGACGAGGGGCAGCGCCTCGGTTTGGTCGGTGGCGCCGGGCATGGGGACGCTGCCGAAGGTGTCGAGGGGGTTGGGAATGATGACGTCCCCGAAGCACTGCAGGCGCTGGTTGGCTGTGTGGAAGTTGTGGTTCTCCCCGTTGACGGCGAACCTTGCCTGCGGGATCTGGAGGGGCGGGAAGACCTGAGGAAGCTGGCGGGAGGGCTTGGATGAGAAAACTTTGACCACTGTGTCCACAACTTGTGACATGGCAGTGTTCAGCTCCTGCTTGAGGGTCTCAGCCAAGTGTTTGCCTTCAGGGTGGAAAGCATTTGGCCCTTGCTCCTTCTCCTTAGGACCTTCTCTTTTTGGCTTGTTCTCCGCTACCTCCTGCTCCCGGATGAGGGCCCGTGCCCGGTCGATGAACTGCCCCGGGTCCAGCTCGCACATCTCATTGTCTGACCTGCCGACAGAGTCACCGGCTCTCGCGTCCATGGTTTCTGAGCGCATGCTGTCTTCAGACAGGTTGCCATCTTCATCATTTTCAGAGTCGGTGCTGTCATAGATCTGGTAGAACTTCTCCTGCAGCTGGCGCAGCTGCTTCTGCATGTCCTCCAGCTGCTGCTTCAGCTGTCTGCGCTCCTCTCGCTTCTGCTCCTTCCTCGCCGAAACCAGCTGCTGGAAACTCTGCTGCTGCTGCTGCGGCAGCTTTTGCTTGCGTTTGTTTTCTCTGTAACTTTCTCGGGGACTGACGGACTGCGGAGCTATTTCTCTTTCATTTTCATTGCCCCTTAATGCCACGCTGGGGGAATGGCTCATACCTCGAATTATATTCTCAACCCGGGCGCGTTTAGCTCTCAGGTGCTCGTCGCATAACCGATCCACATCAAACTGGCTCATAGTTGGCCTGCCAAAAGGGGAAAGACACTCTTGGGGGCTGTCTCTTGAAGAGTTGCTGCATACATCCTCCTGATGTACTTCTGAGCCTGTACTAGAGAGACCGCTGGCTTGGAAACTGGGCTCCGTGCCACCATTTTTGTTCATGTTATTTTTCAACAGCTGGGAAATTATGGTTGCTCCTGGAAAAGGCATCATGGCATCTTCATATGAGTTCGCCCTCTTCAGCAGCTTGCGGAGTACATTTGACTTTTCCCCATCTGCATGCTGCACTACTGAATACTCGACATCCTGCTCTGAACCTTGGGGATTCATGGCACTAAAAAACGTTGCTCTTGCCTTTGCAAAAAATGCAGATGCTGTCCCTACCGTCCTTTTCACTCCAATGTCAACTCTTCTTCTCTTGGTTTGCCTGCTTAAGAGGGCTGTGCTGTCATGGTCAGGCATCACTGGACTGTTATTGTGCCATCTTCAAAAGCTTGTCAGCTGGGCTCAGCTCAAGAATCCTGGGACCCTGGCCAACAGAACAAAAGGACTGATGAATCATTTTCTTTAAATTTCTCCAAATTTCCTGACCTCAATCCTGAATAAAATGCAAAATGCATAGGCTCTGGGATTTATGGCACATTACAATTATTGCAATTTATTATGCACTCTGCTTGAAATGAAACATTTTTAAATATTTCTGCTCCACTGGTTTAAGATGGATTAAGATTTAAAAAAGCAAAAACTGCTTAAGCACCAGTAATATGATTCTCTTGCACAAATGCCTAAAATGATACTGTTTATCTTCAGAAGAAAGAGTAGATTAGAAGAACACAGCCTCTGACAACCAATTGATTAAATTTAGGGCATTGAGGTACATGTTACAAAAGAAGATGAAAGTATTCCTTATTTAAGATTTATTGTTAAAGCAAGAAATTGCATAAAATTTGGATTTAAAAAAAATCAATTGCAATGTAAAAAATGCAGTTGTAGTTTTGCTTTTTAGAGAGGCAAAACTGGTAAATAAACCTTTGAAGGTTACAAAAACAACTTTCAAATAATTGTAGGTAGGATGGTATATGTGTATGTGAAAGGCAAAGAAATCATAGACGCATTCAGGCTTACACTGGGGAAAAAAAATCCCCTCTCTTAAATCATTAGGGAAACATTTATTCAGCAAAGCAAAAGTGCATCAAAATATTTTATGATCAGTATTATACTATTTGCAGAGATGTGATCAAATAAAGGCCAAAATGTAGTTCGTTAGCACAGGCTCGTACGTACCACTGACGAGCCACAACAGTGTTTTGAATTCCCCATACATTCCTTCCCTTTTCACAACTTACATTCTCAAAGCAAGCCCTGCTACTAAAGGCTGAAGATTCTGTATTTCATACACTAAAATACATGATGTTAAATTTTTTGCATAGCAGAAATGAGGCATGTTCAGTGTCACATCTCTGTGCTTTAGAAAAATCTCCAAGAACAATATCTCAAATGCCCAGTGAAGCCCTTCTTACGTGGAGCATTTTGAATACACAGAATCTTATTTCCTGTGACATGCAGAAAAGATGAGAAAAAATATAGAAAGATGAAAGAAATAACATCAATCAGCTGCGTGAGAAAGGAAGATACCTTCTCTTTATATGAACTCTCATTGTTTCCCAGGAACACAGCATAAAAAGATAACACACTTCCTTGCATTTTGTAAAAGGCTCTTGACATAATTTGTGACTTATTAACTAGTGATGCTAAACTCACATTGCACATAAAGCATTAGACACTGTTTCCTGTTTCTTAAAATTTAACACTGAGGAAAATTAAAATATTTTTCATGCAACGCTTATCTAATATTAAACTTTACATTTGCTTAACAGAGCACAGTCTTCACAATAACAGGGTATATTGCCAAAGGCAGCATGCAGACTTTTTGGAATTGCTCCCATCTCTTTCGGTTCACCTGTAAAAACATCTACGTGCTCCCTAGGACTGCATCTGTGGCTAGTTTTAAAGAATGACTATCCATGCAAATAGGCATAATTTCAGCATGAAATAATCTGTAAAATCCCAAAATCAAGACAGTAGTCAATGCTTAGTTTGCAACCAGGATGAAAAAAATAAACCAGCTTTTAATACTTAGAAACATTATGTTTATTTTGCAGCCTGTGCTCATGTATTCTGGATGTACTAAAAGAATTTTCAGAGATCTGGTGTCAGAGAGAGCTATGCAAGGGACATGATGTTTGTTTACATTACTGGTTCCTTGCATACAGGAGAGCAAAGAATGATAAAAAATATATTAAAACCCAAAAATATCAGTAATTCAGATGCAAAATCCAAACACCTTGACCTATTATCTGGTCACTGTCTTCAGAGATCTTTTCTTATCAAAAAGTACATTAAGTGAATTAAGTTTGGTTACCTCATGATGAAAATAATAAAATAACAAGGATTTCTGTTGCAGGGGCCCAATTCTGCCGCCTGCACACCAAGGAGCATCCCACCCTCCAAGCAACGCCCCGGGAGTCCAGGGATACCAAAATCCTGTTGTGTGTGAGGGGTAGGGTCAGGCCCTGCTTGGCAGGGTCTAAAAGACTGTCTCCTGCTTTCTCCCAACTGATGCAAATGGAGCTTTTCAGGGGGCAGAATTAGGCCTTACAATTAGAGCATCACCAAAAAAAACCCAAAAAACCTGAGGAATATCAGAAGGGCTGTTTTCGTAACGAACTGGCCAAGGCACTGGCACAGAATAAGCCAGGGCTGAGTTTGACCTTTCAGTCCAGTGATGTTCATTTGAAAGAGATCTAAACTAATTGGAAGACAACTGAAAGAGCTCCTGCTTATTTCACCTAAGATACTCTGAAGGCATCTACCATAAAGATAAT
>NW_005054299.1:3483912-3486777 GCF_000277835.1 Geospiza fortis
CCACCAACACTGAAAACCTTCACACTTTTCCTTCCTTTTCTGCAGTCAAGCTATGCTTGACTGAGAGCCAGCAATACGTTCCCAGACTCACACCAGAAACCTCATGTCAGGTTACAAGTTTTGCACTTTTCCCAGAAAATTCGAGGTGCCTGACCACGGTTCCCCTCTCTCTTGCCCAATCCCAACCAAGGACACACATGGGGAGGGCTTGCTGTACCCTTGAGTCAGCAGCTCAGGAAATAGGCTGTCCTGCGCCAGGTTGGAAGGTCATTGCCATGCATCCTTCCTCCCCAGTGTCCATTTCCCTCCCCAAGCCCCCGCACCAGCCACAGCTCCACAGCCCATTCCTGCCACCGCAAACATGTGGCAGGAGGTGCTCCAGAGCCATGTCCCCTCCTTCCCTCGATGGAAGCTGAAAGCATTGGAGTTATTGTACGCTTAACCTGGGTATTAAGCAACATCTCCCATTTGCCCTGGTGTTATCCTGAGCCAGCCAGGCTGCCAGCTTTAAGGCTTACGTGCCTTTCGGCTTAAATACGAGAAATAGTTCTACTTTAGCCTGACAAAACAGAATGGGTATTGAATGGCCAGTTAATATTTCATTCTCTGAGGACCAAAACCAATTTGCACCTCAAGGGGAGTGGAATGGCACATAGAGCGGGATGCAAAATCCCAACCACGACAGGCAGAATTCAAGACTGATTAGATTAGAACTGAATAAATAAGGAAATCTCGGGGAGGGGGAGAAATAATTAGGAAGTGTGTGTCCTTTAGACAGCCACCAGTACTTTGGCTGCACATTGTCTCAAAACTATATTTTATACATCTCAAGTCTTTGCCCAGCTCTCCAGAAAAACAGAGCTGGCAAGATAGGCTTTGGTTGTCAAGATCTACGTAGAAATCTCCAGAAGAACAATTTCTTTCCAAATTGCAGAGTTTTAAATTTGTGAAGGTTAAATTTCGTTTATGCATCGCTTTTGATACTCCTCGCATGCCGAGTGTAGTTTATGTTAAATTCACCGGCCACATCTCCAGCCTCAACTCGCACAACGTGGCTTCCTCAGAAACCAAACGTTTTCCATGCCGATGGAATTAAAAATCATACCAAGGACCTCAGCACTTTCTATATCCACCCATAAATATAGCAGTAGTATTTTATTTACAAATTTACTTTCAAATCTTTTGTTTAAGGAGATATGATTACAATGTAGCTATGAATAACCTCTTAACAGCACAGCAGCTACAGACATGGGTTTATTTCATATCCATTTGATATGCATTGACATTTAAAATGGAAACAGATTAATTTCTAAGCCTCAAAGAGTTGCTGTTACCAAACCTTTGGCTAGAATGGTTTGTCAAAATGAGTATGATGTCAGGTATTTAACCATACTCACTATTAATAAATCAATTTTTGTAATCAATTGTGTTAACTCATCTTGATCTAGAAAGATGTTGATCATTTTCTCCTAGATTAATTCAAACACCTACAGGATGCAAAGGAGATGTAAATTCAAACGCGCCCTCGTCAGCCCCTTTGAAGAACCCTAGCCTAACCTGAACAGCCATTAAATACACAGCACAAGAGTGCTAAACTTGATGGATATGCTTGGATGAATTCAAGGAGATATCAGTTTATACAGCTGAAATCGTTCCCATCTTTTCACAAGCCGACTACTTTCGTTGGTCCAGAGTCTGCCTGCTTCATGTCAGCCCATTATGCCAATACCATGCAAGAAATTTAACATGCTTCTGCTGATAGAAATATTTAGATCTTACACTCTAACGCACCACACCGGGTATGGCTTTGCCAGAATCAGCCAGGAAGCATAGGATGAAAATTATTCTAGTCAACAGCATTTCGTGCACAAAACCACAGCTAAAATTTGAAGAACAGATGACATCTGTTCACCATATCTGTTCAGTGCTAAAATCACATCAGCCACTAATGAGAAAGTGCTACCTTTTTGCACAGCTCTGACACAAGCGTTCTTGGGAGAAAGTACTACCTTTCTGTACAGTTCTAACACAAGTTTTCTTGGGAGAAAAGATTATCCAACTCACTTAGCCGAGATGTCTATCAAGGAATTTGAAACAAGGCAGTAAGGGTGAGGAACTATTTGGGCAGTAAAAAACTACTTTACTAGGATTTCTCCATAAGAAGAAGCAGCAGCAAAAATCAGTGCCTGATTTACTTCAAAATTATGCTGCTTGCTCTTTAGCCTTAAAGGAAAAACCAACCCTTGTTTTATGAACCTAGTGATACCCAGGGCCCAATAGAGCAAGGTATTCAGCAATTCCTATGAATGCCAAACATCCGCAATTCCCATCAACTACAGAGCTCAGTAACAGGAGGGATTCGGCATCTCATTAGTTCAGGCCTTTAAACTGGGGAGATGCAGGGCCCTCCATCACGTAGTCCTGCTCAGCACTGCTTGAGGAAACAGATCTTTTGAACGAGAAAAAGAAATCAAGCTGCTCAAAGTAGAAAACCGAAAACATTTTCCTCCTCTCAAGCCAGTTTGGTCCTTGTTATTTCACTGATCATGAAGAAAATAATTCACATGGCCTCGGTGTAGAGACAATACTGAAAGGTTCTCAAGATTCCTACTCTGAATTCAGCCCAAGTTTTCCAATATACTATTTTTTCCACACTACGCGATGTCATTACATCACATTTTTAAAATTACTTAATTTAGCAGTTAGGTTGCACTTTGAGTCAGAATAAATCACTATTTAGAGACTACAAATTGCAGTATTTACAATTCTGCCCCAAACTGAATTAAACTTTTCAATTTGAAAATGTGTCCATTCTTATGAACATCTCAACTTATCAAGCAATCATAAAAGAGAGAAATTATACAA
>NW_005054299.1:3486792-3487614 GCF_000277835.1 Geospiza fortis
TCAGCAGGCAGGGAAGTTAACTGTATATACCGACAGTGCCATTCTCTGAATGCAGGATACTTTACAGAACAATTTAATAGGGAGCTGTTAGTGAAAAGTATATACATTGTACTTTTTATCACAGTTCAACTCCTGAAATGTTGATACTCTGTCTACCCTTGAGTATTAATAAACATTTCACAGAATGTGATATTGCTGCTAAAGGTAAGTTCTGGACGAAAAGCAGATAAAATAAATGCAAAATGAGCTGCAGTGGTCATAAACTTAAAGTGATTGATGGCAACTCAGAGAAAAATTGTAGGAAGAAGACATAAAGGATACGTACCACATGCAAATCTACGGCTAAGGAAACTGCCTCCATATAATTCATCCTGCATATTGCCAAACCTCTACAGGCAATGGAAGTGACAAATAATCTGAGCTTTTACACCTCACAGTGACACAAAAATGTTTCTGTGTCCTGCACTCAACAACACAGCACCTTCTGCCACCAAGGCATGGCCAGAGATGCGTGGATGCTTTCCACGTGCTCCCCACCCGTCCCCAGACCCGGATGATGGGTTTGGGGTGACACTCGCCATACAGCCAGAAACACCACGGGGTCTGCTCAGCGCTCGGGACCTGTGGGAAACCAGCGGCTTTCCAAAGCTCGTCCTGGCAACTTTTGCCCGACATTCAAGGGCACCTCTAGTCTGCAGCCGTGTCCCTTGTCAGCCCTGACTGAAATTCCCTACTTTATCAAAGACATTAAGTTAATATCCCGCGTACCTGCTCTTCCGCGGCCGGGGCACAACCACAAGGACGCGACGCTGGCCCCTCGGG
>NW_005054299.1:3487855-3488931 GCF_000277835.1 Geospiza fortis
TCTCGGCGCCCCCCCTCTCCCGCCAGCGCTGCCCTGCGCGCCCCCTCCGCGCAGGCCCCACGCCCCCCAGCACCGCTCCCGCCTGCGCTTTAACTCCGTGCAAACACACGGCAAAGTGAGCCGGGTCACTCAGCCGCTAAACAGAAAATCGAAAAAGCCAAGAAAGATCTCCATCAACGGCTAAGAAAGAATTAAATCCCCCCCGGAGGAAAAAAAAATCAACAAACAACAACCAAACAAATAGAAAGTACCAATAATCCTAATCTTTTCCCAGATCAAGGCTCTTATCCCGCGACTTGCATTTGATCTCTTCTCATGTGCTCGCTACCTACCACTCAAATCCCATTTTCTATACATTTCCACCATTCGCGGCTCGTCCCACGCTTGGAAATAAAAAAGTAATTGCAAGGGTAAGAAGAGTAAGAATAAAAAGTCCCTGTCCTTCCCGGCTTGGGTTAAAAAGGAGAAGTAGCGACATGCAAATGACAGGCAAATTGGAAGAGACAAAAAGCAAGGCAGCTATAATAAACAGGACAAAGAAGAGGCTCGGAGGAGCGGAGCAGGAGTTTAAAGCGGGGATGGGGAACTTCGGCGGGGACGGGGGGAGAAAGAAGCTCAGAACAACAACAAGAAGCCAAATACTCGCTGCGCTTTCCGTCCCCGCAAAACTGCCCTCCAACCCACGGAATAAAATAAAGAGCGGACCACAAAAGGTGGCAGCGAGAGAGCGAAGGGGAAGGGGGGGAGGATCACCTAACAACGAGCAGGTCACTTACTCTTCAGCCCTGGGCAGGCTACGGTGAGCGCTCCATCGGGCTCCTTACCGCTCACAAATCCTTACCGCTTTATCTACCGGGGAATTAAAACTACTCAGCTAATAAAGTCACTGCAATTTTGCCCCCTGGAAAAAGAAGCACAGGTTTGATAACGGTGATCAATATTTTGCTGGGGATTTCATCACCGCCCCCCTCCCCCCGGACCATTTAGAGCAGCCCAAGCAAGTGCGAATTTAGGGGTAAAAAAAAAAAAAAATTAAAAAAAAAATTAAAAAAAAAACCCAAAAAACTTGAAAAGGC
>NW_005054299.1:3491912-3503878 GCF_000277835.1 Geospiza fortis
TTTCCTTTTTTTTTTTTTTTTTCCTTTTTGTTTTGTTTGTTTTTTGTTTTAAAAGACACCGAGATACTCGTAGAGAAGAAGCCGAGCCGTGCAAATGTAAATAAATAAGTAAATAGCTGCCTCTGACACTGTGCTTCTCACCACCGGGTCTCACTTTAACTTCAACCACTGTTAATCTGCCCAAAAGAGAAACTGAGGCTCTGGGAGTGGAGCGATGTCCCCTGGGTCACATGGCAAAGCAGTGGCAGCAGTCTGGCCCCAGGCGTGTGCGCAGGCTTCCACCCATTCTCCAGCCCAGCTGCCTCCTTTCCGTAGCTGCGTGCAGGTTACCTTCCTCCAGCCCCGTGTCTTGCAAGTTTTCCAAGTCTAAACCCACGGGCCCTACGATCTGCCACACCAGTAAGCGCAACTGGAATGAGATCCACACTTCCCACTCCCCTGCCATCTGGGGCACCGAGTGCTGAGGACCCTCTTAATCCTGGAGGATGGGCAGACAGCCTCTTGAGGAATGCAAGCTGATGATTCAAAGCTCAGCACTAATCCCCCACCCACCACCCAAATTTTAGAGTTGGAGGAAAAGCTTTTTTCCCCTCAAGAATTTAATCCCTCAGAAGGGGTCCGTGCCAGCAGCTCAGGTTCAGGATCTGTAGCGAGCAAAGCCATCCCTGGTGCCTTCTCTGCGACCTGGTGGCTTGGGCAGGGGCAGGGCAGCCTCTGGCTGGTGTGTGTGGTGGTGTGGCTGTTTCTGTACCTCGCTGCCCCCAGTCCCCTGAACACCTGCAACTGTGGTCCCTGCTAGCAACCTGTCATAGATTCCGGTCTGTCTGTGCACTCCTGTAGAAGCCCTGGGTCTTTTTCCTAGTAATTAATAGGCTGTGAGGTAGACACTAGTCCTCTTCTTAGCCATTTCTAGGTTATGAGGCAGTTACACTGTTTATTTTCTAAGTTATGGTGTTTTGAATCCAAACAAAAAGTAATCAATGTTCACAAAGTTTGGATGCGAAGCCTGGGCGTGCTCAGGTTTGTGGGTTCTCTTCTGCTCTGCTTAATGCTTGGCGTGTGTCACAAACTTCAGGTCAAAATGCTACTAATCCTCCAGATATGAGGGTTGTCAGTTCTGTGTTCAAAAAAAAATCCTCCAAATTTTGGTGCCTCTGAAAAGTTTTGCTGCTGTTGATGGCTTTCTGTGCTTGCATTCCGTTTTTAAGGAAAAAAAACCCAAACAAACAGATGCAAGAAACTTGGAAAACTTTTGCAATGTGCCCATGACCATGAGTGATTCCTCTGCCCCTTTGGAGTCTGACAACAAAATTGGAAGTGACAGGGGTATATTGTTGAAACTGCCTTTTCTTTGATCATTTTCCTTCCTGTGTCTGTTCCAACTAAATGAGGGAACAGGGCTACGAATACATATCAGGCTTTCTTTTTTATTTTCTTTTTTCTTGTCTCTTTTTTTTTTTCAGGGGTGGGAAAGGTCCAAGTGTTCTTGGGCATAGAAAGAGCACCCCACAACCACAAAGGCCTGATTCTGCTCTTCTGCTGATGTAAATTAAAAATAGCTATACGATATCAACAAAACATCATCAGTCTGTGTGAGAAAGAGAACCATGTGCCTGATGTGTGTAATAGCTGAATTTAGAGCCTTTCCTTGCTTTCCTTTGCTTGGCTCCTCATTTCAAAAGGGAAACCTTTGGAGGAAAGTGCCTTTAACCTGGAGAATGAATACAGCCTGGGTGATTCAGCAGAGTGAAATTTAATTCAAGAACCCAGTATTGAAGGAAATAGCATTGTTAAAAAATAAAATAATTAAAAAAAAAGTCACAACCTCCAGAGAGGAGAAAGTGAACTAAACTAATCCTATTAAACATGGTAGCATGTTTCTGTGCAGCTCGCTGAGAGATTAAGCACAGGAAAAGGGATAAGTGCTGCTTCAGTTTCACTAAACTAATGTGACAACTTGTCATTGGAAATCTTTACAGCTTGTTAGCAGATGACTAGCTGATTCAGATATGTTTTCTACCATTTCCTTTGTGTCTGGGGGTGATGTTTTTTTCTTTCCTGTTCCTTTCTTATCCATACTGCTTTATTTTGCTTTTTAATCCTTCATGTCTCCTTCAAGTCAAAACATTTAACTTGCTTTAATCAATATTTTGTTTTGAAGATGTCCCTTGACCTTTTGTTTGTGCAAATTAACCTTCAAGGGCAACTCATTCATTCATTAACCTCAGTGGGATGCCATATCCCTTGTACATGGCATTTTAGGATGCATAAAACATTTATGAATGTTTAGACATATTGCAGTGAATGACTGGGATGCTGCTGTGGTTACTACTACTACTTCTGTAATATATTAATTTTTCTTCCATCTCCCTCCTTCTTTCACTCTTTCATTCCTTCTTTTGTATTTTTTCTCTTTCTTTTCTTTTCTTTTCTTTTCTTTTCTTTTCTTTTCTTTTCTTTTCTTTTCTTTTCTTTTCTTTTCTTTTCTTTTCTTTTCTTTTCTTTTCTTTTCTTTTCTTTTCTTTTTTCTCTTCTCTTCTCTTCTCTTCTCTTCTCTTCTCTTCTCTTCTCTTCTCTTCTCTTCTCTTCTCTTCTCTTCTCTTCTCTTCTCTTCTCTTCTCTTCTCTTCTCTTCCTCTTTTCTCTTTTCTCTTTTCTCTTTTCTCTTTTCTCTTCTCTTCTCTTCTCTTCTCTTCTCTTCTCTTCTCTTCTCTTCCTCTTTTCTCTTTTCTCTTTTCTCTTTTCTCTCTTTTCTCTCTTTTCTCTTTTCTCTTTTCTCTTTTCTCTTTTCTCTTTTTTCTCCCTCTTTTTTCTCCCTCTCTTTTTTCTTACTTCAGTTGTTTGTGTTGTCAAGAAAAATAGCTAATCTGAGGGAAATGTTAGCATTAGCAATTTCATTTCAAAAGCAGGTGTGTCAATGATTTAGAAACGTATGCTGAGTCTCCTCTCCTCTCCTCTCCTCTCCTCTCCTCTCCTCTCCTCTCCTCTCCTCTCTTTTTCTCCCTCTCTTTCTTTCTGTCTCTCATTCTCTCACTCTTCTCTGTTGTTTTTTCAATTGGCTGACAGCTACCAAGTACAAGCAATGGAGGAAAAGGAGTGAAATGGGACTTCTCAAACAACCAAATGATCCACAGAGCACTCAAAGGCAGGCAGATGTTTTCTACATTAAACTGAGCCTCTAAGAAAACAATAAGGCAACATATCAAAATTTTTACGTAAATTTCTCTGATTCAGCTCTTTCTCTGTCTTTCCCTTGGCCCTCCCCCACCGGCAAAGGCATGATCGTTGAGTAAATGGAAAAAAACATTTTACAACATTAAAGGAAGGCTGTTTAGAAAAGGAAGGCCCTGCTGAGGTGTAGAGGAAGCCTGTTTATTAACACTGGACACCTCTTATCTCAGGCAGCTCCAGATGGATGTCCCTTTGGTAATTCCCACTCCGTGCCAAGTGGGGTTAAGCAGGGTAACCACCTTGACGTGGGCTGGTGATCACCAGGGGATCGTCGGCTCCTTCAGAGAGAAATTTTAGGTGAAATTTAGGGTGGGGGAGTGAGAACCATAAGACTTCAGCATATGCTTGCACGTGGCCAGATTTACCTTTGTGGCTGTAAATTGCTTGCTGCCTGGTCCAGAGCCAGGTTTTGATTGAGAGATAAAGTAGTTCAAATCTGTCAATAATTAACTGTCACTCAATTAAGGCTTTCTTAACAAATTAGCACTTGGTAGCACCTAGGGTGCAGGTTTTTCATGGGAAAAGGCTGATGGAGTGATGTTGGCCATTAAGTTTGTCCACTGAGTATCAGCTAATGTCCTGCTCAGTTTAAACACCACTGTGTAAATTTGGTGAATCGGTTCCCAAACCCCATTCCTGCCAGGTTGCTTTTAAGATTAACTGTTTGTGCCCTCCCAGGCTCAACATTGCAGGTCAGTGCTAAATCAGAGAGCTATCACTGATTCATCAGGGCTTCCTGACTGTCAGCCCTTGAGGAGAACCCTGATGTAAGTGAGGCTGTAGGTCTGAATTTACAGAAATGGTGTGGAGCCCTTCTAACACACTGCAGGTCCCTTACAAAGGATGGATCAGAGTCCCTAGGCTGCTTCCAGTGTAGATCACTGTGATGTGTTTCTCTGTCACTCAGGGCCTTGGTCTTACCCCACCTGCTCTTTCCATTGGGTTGGTGTGAGGGTTGAAAGGGAAAACTCTTCCAACCACTTTATCCCGTGAGGAAATTCTCATCCAAGCACCTGCCACCCAGCTGTAACTTGGTTTCACTTCCATCCCCATGTTTCCCTGGGTACTTGGGTCCAGCAACACGTGCCATGAAAAATGCCATGCATTTCCAGAAACATTGCAAAGCTCCATTTCTATGCTTCTCTCTCAGATTCATGAAATAATCCTTCTGTGGCAGTAGAGGAACTATTGGTGTTTCTCTGATGGCAGACATTTTGCCAGTTCCCTTTCACCCCTCTCTGAACTAGTTGTGCCATATCATCCCACTCTTCCTCTTAATTCTCCAATCAGAAGTTAAAAATGAATGTCAGATATCCTTCAGAGCCAGCAGAGCCATCCCAGCTCACATCAGCTTGTCTCCAGCCCCATGTTTGTGCACATTGCTGGATCCATGCTGCCAGGATGGGAATTCCCTTGGTTCTAAATTCACAGCACACAGCAGACTCTGGGAGCACTGATCATTTGTCACATCAGTCCTGCCAAGGCAGAATCTGCCCCTCCTGAGTCAGAAACTCCTCAGTCTCCCGAGTCCTTTGCTCTCAGTCAGCATCAAATTCTCTGGTGTCACACGCAGTTGCACCTCCAGGAGGTGTAGCAGCCGAGTCTGCAGAGAGCTCCAGTGCAAACTCTGCCAGATGCAAGTTCTGATTCATGCTGTACTACAGGAAGGGCTGCGAGGTGGAGGCTGGCTTTAGCTTCAGCTCCGATTCATTCCTCTGATAGGGTTTATTCTCAGTATGGGTTTGGTTAAATCAGTCACTCACCTCACAAATAACTCTCCTTCTCTTTTGACCAAAGCATGTCTTACCTGCAGTGGGGGCCAAAGCAATGCTGGACAAAAGTTTAAAAACAAAATTTGCGAAGCTTTCCAGCTTGTTCTTTTTTAGTGAAGACCTTGGGGGATGCACTCTGTTGTCTCATACAAAAACTAATCATGTAAAAACTAATGCAGCTTTCTTTCTATCACTCGTATTGGATGGAAGAGCTGCCAGAGTGGGACAGCTCTTAGCCAGCACCACCCTACCGAGGTTCAAAGATCTGAACTCTTTCAGCAACCTCTATGTGGAGATTTTTAGAGCACATTTAAAACATACTTTGTGCTGCCCTGTCCTGATACTTGCATTAAAAGTCTTAAGAAGTTTAAAACTATTGAGCAGGAGAAAAGGAAGCATATTTGATGGTTTAAAACTCTACCCTATCCTGTTGAATAATCAAAGCTGGGAATGTAATTTAGTTTTATAGACTTACATTCTATTGATTGGTTGAGGTTTTTAAGAAAGAGGAAGATATTTCTGTAGAGAGATTATAACCTGGGGGAATTTTTTTTTTTTTGTGATCTGAATTAATTTGGCTTTTATATTATATAGCAACAGCTTTTAGGAACCTTTTGAATAATTCTTTTCCAATAGTTATTCCCATTATCTGAAGAGTGCATCCAGTCTGTCACCTCTAAGGACTCAGTCTGGCAAGGCATTAAAGGACAAGTTTTTCAGGGGCAGAGAGGCATCTAATAACCTTTCAAAATATTTGCAAAAACTATTAATTTTAATAGAACTGAGATGCCAGGGTGGTTCTGTAAGGTCCTGAACAAGCCAATGGTTTTAAGAGCCTAGAGCAGAGCATAGGTGTCCATATCCAAAACTGTCATTGTGGATCATCCAGCTCAGCAGACGAGCTCCCCAGGCACCAGGCTGCTGTTTCTGTGCCTGCCAGAGCCATCCCACGGCGGGCAGGTACCCGGGAACACCTCATCCTTCGGGAGGCAGCACGGGCTTTCCCCACACCTACAGGCTCCAAGAGAACCTCTCCCAGCCCTGCTCCCTTTGCGAGGCGTCCTCATGGTGGTGTCAGCTCCCATCTTTCACAGGAAAGCTCCCAAGTTAGGGTGTCTCCCCTAAAGGCGGGAAATCTGCATTTAACACTTGCCTCGTTCCAAAGATGTGCAAAATCACTGCTCTCTTCTCTCTAAAAAAGTCTGTTGCCACCAGGCTGTGGGCTGGGATCATTCCTATCCCGCCTGTGCTGCTCTTTTGTTTGTTTGTTTGATTTCCAGTGGCAGAAAGGGACCAAAATCACTGGGTCAAAAGGAGAAAAAAACCAAATAAGCCTGACTTTGTGAAAAAGGTGATTAAAACAGGAAACCAGAAGGGAACAACACACTGCTTCCAGGACTGAATATTTTACCATCTCTAATAGTTCTGCCAATGCAAAGCACAGCACAGGTCCAGGGAGGAGGGCCTGGGAGTCCCTTTGCCCAGGTGATGATGCTCTGAGCCTGTTTGTGGTCCCGGCAATCTGTGAGCCTTTCTGAAATGCTGCACAGCTCTGCTGGAGTGGATGGAGGCTGTTGCAGCAATTAACGTAAAGGCACTAACATCTTTTATGGATTTTAGCCTTGAGTAGCTGAATCATTAGGTACCTACATAATGTAAAAATCATCCCACAGTGCCCTAAGCTCCCACTGAAGTTACTGTGTTTACATGCTGCACAGCAGGCCCAAAATAATGTAGGTGCCTTTTTATGAAAAGGAAATACATCCCTGACATAAAGGTCAAATGGCATTTATAACAACATTAATAATTTCAGAGGGCCATGCTATTGAATTCTAGGAAAGATTAGACCTGTTTGGCAATACTGTTTAGTTGCTTTTACAACAGAAATATGCTGTTTACCTCCTGAGAGGTTCATAAGGAAAAAAAAATCCAATCTATATCAATGAGTAAGATATTTTCCTTACCAGAGATATTGATTTAAATATTGACTTCGCTGCTGGAGGGTTATTTCACTCCATGCTGCAGATACTCATTGTCAAGTGACATGTGTTTTATGTACTAATAAAAATGTGATTTCTGGCACAGTAATCTTATCTGGATGATTTTGATTTTTTGTGTTCAGTTTGGTCTGAAGCAGTTGTCCTTTCTAAAACTGAGTACTTATTTTCTTCTGCATGTCCGTGCACTTCACTCCATTTGAATTACTTGCAACTAAGATCAAAACAAACAAACATTAAAAAAACCCCTGTACACAGCCCCTTTGTCCTATTAGTTCATTTTCCTTTCAATCTTTCAGCAATGGGTTTAGGCTCTGCAAGGCAGAAGTTCTTTATTTAGCAGCAGTAAAGGTGCCGCTGCAGAACCTGTTACAGCTTGTCAGAAAACCAGTCCGAGTGTGTTCTGGGACAAGCACTGTCTTTTTATTGCGGGGTTATACAACAGCTCTCACGTTGGCTTGCTGACCCCGATCAGGCTTGGTGATAGTGACAATGACAACAGTAGCTTATGCCACCGAGCAGCAGCCCCACGCTCAGGAGGGCTGTGGCACTTCCCATCATGGGCCAGGTGTGCCAGCTCCTCTCGTGCAAAGTACTGGCCCAGGAGGGTAAAAAACACCCAAAGAGTAAAAATCCCAGCCCCCTGAAGCTGCCAATTTATAGTCATGAGGATTTACTTATTCCACTGGAGCGTTGCACCCACGAAGCAGAGGATGTTGCTGAACAGTTTCACTGATGCTAAAATTCTCATTGCTGCCCAGCTGGTTCTCCCTGCAGAGCCTGGATCCACTCACGTGCGTGGAATTGTGCACTCCAAAGGAACCTGCTCTGCAGTGCTGCCATGCAGCTTGGCAGCACCAAGGTCTCCTGGAACTGGGAGCACAAGGTGGAGGAGAACCCCTGGAATGCTTGTGGTGTCTCCCTATTTCTCTTACATGCCATTGGGACCAGGTGAAAACGTGAGGCAATGGTAGCACTCAACATTGGCTCTTTGGCACCACTGGCAATCACCAGCTCCTTGCAAGTGCCATGACAGGGGAAT
The DNA here is from genome assembly GCF_000277835.1 of Geospiza fortis. NCBI lineage: Eukaryota > Metazoa > Chordata > Aves > Passeriformes > Thraupidae > Geospiza > Geospiza fortis. The sequence goes on from NW_005054299.1 coordinate 3,499,954, forward strand.
AGCGTTATTTTCAGAAGGGAATTGCATATAAAAAGTTAGTCCTGGTCTGAAATTCCTGAGGTTAGCTGTGCCCGTATCTTCTAGGCACTATCCAGTTCACAGCACGGGACCGCTGGTGCCTGCACACAGGAATATGGGCTTTGCCTGACTAAAGTCTCCCTGTAAATCTTTTCCTTGGGAACACCAAATTTCAGACCATACCTATGGATCTAAGGCCTTTGCACAGCTCAGGACACAAAGGGGGCAGAGACAGACCCTCTTTGGAGGTTGTTCCCAGCCAAGAAGTGGGGAAGCTGGCAGAAAGGCAAATCTCAGACCCCGTTAGGAAGCACTTCCCTGCATAAACTTTGCTAATGGAGGGCTGTGGTGCTGTGAGCAGAAGTTGTTTATTTTGGAAGAAACAGGGAGACAAACAGGGCTTTGGACCACCTGCAGATTTTTTTTGGTTTTTTTTTTACTGGAGAGAATTTACAACAAATATGAGAACTGGAACCATGGCACAAATTCACCATGCATTTTACTAGAGGTTACTTAGCTTAGTTATATTTCCTTCTGTCTACTTGCACACAAGGAATTTTTATTTTTCTTTGAGTACAATGTTTAAAATTAAATTTGGGGAACCTAACGTGACAAGCAAAGTCTTTATTAACCCCAGCAGTGTAATTTCTCATTACAAGACTGTGATTCAGAGGAAACAGTGTTGCTAAAACAGCTTCTGAGTCCCAGCAAAAATGACAGTTTTCCTCAATCAGTTCCTTTTGTGACCTTGATCTGAACCTTAATCTGTTTTAGCAAAATTCTTTTTATTAGCCATTCATTCTTAATCATACCGCTAATTTTCCTGTTTTTAAACTATCAATTTAAGGCTGCTTTTTCATGGAACTAATCAAGGCTGATGTATGTTATTTTGGCTATGAATTCTAATAATTATTCTTAAGAGTTTTTTAAGTCTGCATTTTCCATAGATAACTGTCAAAATTGTAGATAGGGAAGAATGGTTTATTTCTGTGATATGGCACATCCAAGTCTGCTTTCTTATCTTTAGTGAAAATAACCATTACGAGCATCAGGCAGGCAATCTGAGCCTCACCTTCTTTTCTTTCCTTCCATCAGCAGTTGCTTTTCATTAGTATTATTATTGCAGACAGCATCATTGGGAGGAAGAAGGGTTTTCAGGATCAGGCTCCATCTGAGATTTTTAGAATAAAAGAATAAACATATACTTGCAGCTGTCTCACTGAGACTGTAAACTGTTGCAGCTAGTGACTAGTGATTTTTCTTTGCCTATGATATTAAGGAACAGATTGTGTTACTATACTTATCTCTACCTTTACAAACAAATACATCAGGAAAATACGTCGAGCAGAAGAAACTGCGCTTGTTATCAAATGCCTAGCTACACTGACTACAGGTTTTTGTACTTTTTGGCAAAAGCTTCCAAACATATTGCGGCTTGGTTAAGCAGCGAATTCTTCGCGGCATAAAGTGAGCCTTTCTGTGTCCGTGGTGCGCGCTGGGCTCTTGGGCGCAGGCAGCAGCTCGCCGCTGTTATTTGTCATTCCTGCGGCAGCCGCGCAGGGATCGCAAGCCCTTGTCCTGGGCTTTGTACCCACCAGAGACGCTTCTTCCCCCGCCGGACTGATTAACATCACGGCGGGGCTATGATCTTAAAAGCCTGGCACTTCTGATTAGGCTTTTGTTGAAGTTTGCAGAGCTGACTGAGTACCAGGGGCTTTGTGCCTGTGCAGCCGGGTGGTTGCAGGGGGTAGCACTCAGCCCCCCCAGCTAGAGGTGCCGTTGGAGCAGCACTTGGGGAGAAACTTCACAAGTGTTTTCCAGCCTAAACCTCTCTCTCTGTGCTCAATGGGACTTTGTCAAGTGACGCGCTAACATTTCGTTAGGGAGTGAAGCAGATTTCTTAATTGCAAGTGAACTAAGCTTGACAGATAGGATTTTCTACTCTAAAGAGGGAGGAAAGCCAGAAATTTGGGGGTTTTGTGTGTTTGCTTGTCGTTTTTTTTTTTTTTTTTATGAAAGATGCTCAGATGTCTTGGTAATAAGTTCCCATGCCAGATGGAAGGCAATGGCTGGAAGAGTAGAGGAACAAAGACTCTTCTCAATCTTTTTCCCTAATTAAATCCCTTTTTTCTGTAAAAGTGCAATGTTTTCCCCACCAGTTTGAAAGGATTGCCATGTCTGATTGTTTGAAAAGCTATAGGTTAATTGTGTTATATGTATCTGTAGAAAAATTAATGCTATATGCAAAAATGGATGAAAGTGCTCAAATAGCCCATTAATTAACTCAGCCCTATTGTTAGCAGGGTTGGCATTAGAGGAAAGAATAATGCCTTTTCAATCCGAAACCTTCCCTCCCTCCCCATCCATTTTATCTCTTCTTGTCACTTCCTATTAGCTGATCATGACATCTTATCTTTTTCCTGAAGGGTGGGCCAGGAGATTACTTTGGAGCTCATGTAAGTGACACTCCAAGGATTGGCCGGCAGCAGGTTCAGCGGCCCCGGCCCCGAAGCCGTGGGATGTCATCCCTCTGACATGCCTGGAAACCCTGGCTCATCCCTCAACTGTCCGGTCACAGCAGCATCTCCGTCATGTTGCACTTCCAGCCTGTCACTGGCTTGGGTTCACACTCCTCTCCCGGGAACCCTGCTCGCTTTTGCTGAGGACTGTGGTTTTATTTTTAACACGGAGTCCTTCACATCAGTGGCACTGAGGGGTTCTTTTGCAGGATGGGATTCTGCTGTAGGAGGGAATGGCTGGGGATCCTACACCAAATGTGCCTGCGTGTGCTAAGAGGGGAGCTGTGCATTAAAGCACACTGTTTTCCATCCCTCTCTGGGGAGGAGTTTTTGGGAGATCTCTGCCTGCCTGGATGTGTGGGGGTGTCCCAGCAGCTTCACCCCACAGCAGCCACCTGCTCCCCAGAGCCCAGGATGTTCCTGGTGAGGGAAAGCATCCACAGCACTCCCACCAGCTGCAGCCAGACATTATGGCTCGTGCTGGAGGGACTCGCTGCCGGCACCGTAATTGCAGGCTAGCTGGATTTTTGCTGTGGCATTACAAATTCCCCCAGGGAAGCCCAAAGCTATGACCATTTTCATGGTAACATTGTCAGGCATGAGTCATTTTCTTCCCTCTCTGTCTCTGTTTGTCCTCTCTCACACACACACTCAAAAATGCAAGGACAAATCAACAAACTGGTAAATAAAATTTCAATGTTGCTTTAGTGCATTCTCAACCCTCTTCTTCTGTCTGAGTATATAGTTTGATCAGTTTGAGGTACTTTTTTTTTTTTCCTTTTGCTATGAGAATGTGGCATAAAATTTATGTGCCACATGGATGTTGATACTGGAATGATGACTTTTTAATCTTACGCTTTACCTTTTTTTTTTTCTGTGTTACTTCTAAGAGTGTTTTGATTAAAAGATTAATCAGTAGAACTCATCCTTAGACAACAACTCATATCCAATATAAAAAACCAGGAAACTGGCAAAGTAAGTAACAGGGTCACTGTTTAAGAATTTTTTCACCTGGCACTTCTTCATTAATACTCTAAGTCTGCTAAGCTTATTGTCACCCTTTCCCTAAACATCTGAATACGTGCTCTGTGTGTCATCCCATTGCATTGCACTGGCTACACTATCACATCTTACATGAGTAAGTACGTGCAGCGTTGCTGTCCTTGGCTATGAACCAACTTTCTGGTGTATTCTGAAATGTTCACTTTGGTGCCTTAAAAAAAAACAAAATCGAAAAACCAAAAAAAAATCACTGAAAGAAAGTTAGGGAAAAAACTGTGAAATTGGAAAATTGGAGGTACCTAAATTAAAGTTGCTTTTGCAAGACACATGTGGCAGACTTATTCGGACATCCTGTTCATCCTGTGCAACACTGCATGGGAAACTGC
>NW_005054299.1:3503908-3540203 GCF_000277835.1 Geospiza fortis
CCCCTCTCCTCTTTTTTTGTCACTCCCTCTTCTCTAGCAAAATACCAAAGAAAACAAGGCTTGCGGAACCAGTGCTGTGTGTGCCTAACAGGCAGGGGGGAAGGGCTGTACCCTAAAATATCAGGAGGCTCTGCTCAAGTGATCCTGGGGAATGTCAGAATGAAGGATGCAGGTAGAGTGAAAACCAGGTGAATTTGTATATCACAGTGGGTGTCTGGGTGAATACTTTGGATGCAGTGACCAGATCTGTGTGGCCAAATGTGTGCTGAAGACACCGCCAAGGACATGTGACCATGAGTTTGCCAGCGAGGCCTCAGGTTTTGTATTTTGTTAGATTTACGTTTGTGGAGTGAGCAGAAGTTGAATAATTTATGGCGGTGACCACTTAGATGCCATATGTCATGTTTTTTTTAAACCAGTATGGGTTTTTTAATACACAAAAGGGAACAGACACTGGAGCTGAACTTTCTTCGTTTTATTCAAGAAGAGAATGCTTAAAATGCTTGGAGAAAAGGGAGCCCTTTTTATACACTTTGAATCTGCACTATACTTGACTAGTCAGCATCACTCTGTTTTTGCAAGGAAAAATAAAAACAGTGATTGCACAGTGTCACATACAAGATGAAACAAGACTTTTACACAGGTCTCAATAAAAGACCATACTTTAGTGTGGTTCTAAAGTTTAGTGAAAGCATATTTCTGTCCATTGTTTAAAAATGCACATTTAAGTGAACAGCCATTCAATTCCCACCCCAGTCTAGAAATGGTGGCCTCGATGTCATAGGCAAATTTTTGTAGGTGGTTAGCACTGATATTTCTGGGACATCACAGTGGAAATATTCTATTGTGTATTTTATTTTGCTGTGAGAAACAAGAAAACCTTGCAAGCTCAGAGTTCACATGTCCTTTTAAGTCTTAAAATATGTTAATTTTACATGCCAAAGTCTTAAGAAGTGTTTGACTGCCCGTGGCTTTTGTGTGCATCTCCAGATGGCAGATGCCATTTTGTGTTTCACATTAATTGAGTAAATTTCCTTGCTCTTTGTACATATTGCAGAGGAAGCCATTCTCTGCTTTCAATAGGACAGAACAGCTCTTTGGCATCAAACCCTTCTGGTCTGGTGGTACTAAAACTGTTTTAAGGTGGAATTCTGAGAACAAGCTTTTGGCAATACAGATTTCCTCTATTGTAGATGAAAGTCAGACATTTAACAGTTATCTTAGAAATATCTTGAGGGTTTTTCCTGGTGAATTGTGAAACAAACCAGATAGGATAACCTCAGGGGTTGAAGACATAATAAGATATAGGTTTTTTCAATATTCATTTAGCTAAAGGAAAAAAAAATTCTCTTTCATCTTGAAGGGCATTGGTTTTTGTTTTTTGGGGTTTTTTTTTCTGCCAGTTTTGGTTTTTCCTCCTCTCACTTTCTAGATAAAAAATAAAAAGAGTTCCCAAGGCCTTTAAAACACCACATTTTGTCCAAACATCAGTCCTGCTGTAGGAATTTGTGGTACAGCTTTTTGGGGCACAGGCAATGGAATAGGGTGAGAGAAACACCTGAGGGATCCTGCCCAGTGCTGGGAAGCAGTGATGGACACCCCACTGGACATCCTCGTGGACACACCAAATCCTCTTCCAGCACAAAGCCCATGGGATCCACGTGGCACCGAGCCACAACTCCTGAGCCACGCACCCCCTACCCCTCACACAAGGGCATTTTAAGTTTAAAAGCTATGTTGCTCTGCATAAAAAGGTGGAGCAGTTCTATAGCTAAACATGCCTTAAATCTGGATGAATTCCTGTATGGAGCTAATAGTATTTATAGAAGTTAGGTGTTTGTGAGGAGAATTCATGAGAATTTATGCACAGCAACACCTTAGAAGTGGCTTGATATGTTTTTATACCAAGATAAAATGAGTCCAGCAATGAGATTTTAAATTACCTTTTTTTTTCATTTTTCCTGTATGTTCACTCTTCCAAACTCCCTGTAGAAGGGAGCAAAACAAATATCCTGTCTGTTTGAAAAAGAATATAGAAGACAGAAGTTAATGTTCATCAAAGAAACCAAGATTATATGTCATGTTAGTAATCAGATTTTTATCATGGTAAGTGGTGTCCAGATATAGTTGAAGTGGGCAGTGTACATAATAACATAATTATGGGTGTTATAGTGACGTAACAGCAGCAGGAGCTCCGCTCCTGACTCCTTTGTTTTCCATTCACACCCACTATGATCCACTGCTATATTTAGTTGTTTTTCACAGTGCTACCTAATACTGTCATCACAAGAATTTTTTTTTTTTAAAGTAATAAAATAAAGATAAGACAGTATTGTTTTTCCATGGAAGCTGAAACACTGGAATCTTTTCTTGCAGATGACAATTCAAACTGAGGGGGAGGGTGGTTCCTTTTTTTTTTTTTTTTTTGTGTTTTTTTTTTGATAGATTATTGTCATCTTTTGTGTGTGAAATGCAATTGCAGTCGAGGCAGAGCGGCAGCTGGTGGGAAGCGTCCCAGTGCCACTGCCTTCTGCGAGCTGGGACTATCTGCGGCTGAGGAGCTGCTCCAGACAATTTAAGGCAAGCTCGTGGAGCATGAAAGAACTGAGATTATTACATAACTAAGTGGTGTTTGGGGATTTAAATAAAGGAAGTTTTGACTGCTGAATTGCTGTACTTTAACAGTTCTCAGTCTATCATTTTTGGCACAGCTGGTTTGTGTGGCGCCGCGGTTCCAAAGGCACCCAAAAAGCAGCCCTGTACTTCTCAGGTAGTGCTGGCAAGGTGTAGGGCAGCCCAGCTCAGCCCCTGGGTGGTGTCTGCAGCACAGGACATGTCATTCTGCTTAAACTCCATCACAACTGTGCTTCCCAAGCCTGGAAGTTAGGCATTACAATTCTCCCCAAAGAAAAGATCTCATTTTCAAAGAACAGCTTTTGTGGTCAAATACACCTGCTGTGGTGAACTAATTATTGGTATGTGGGGCTGTGTGACACCCGTCGGCATTTTGCTTTGGCCCACAACAAGAAAAAAAGAGGTTTAATGCCTCATGGAGCACTGGTTTTCCATCTATGTCCTTGTTATCACAGAACTGGCTCCTGAATTAAAGCAAAGGCTTTGTCAAACACCACCAAATCAAGTACACCGCAAGTGGACCTTGCAATGTGAACATCAGAAATGTCTTCTGTGTTTAGCAGTATGGGAAAGTATGATGCTGTTATAAAGAATAAAACACTGAGGAGTCCCAGACTAGATGAAGCCACAAGTCCAAGAGCCCTGGAAGGATGCTGTTTGCCAGCTTTACAATAGGTTTATGCAGCAGGAGTCAGCAGGGTTGCCTATCTGTGTTCCTATAGTCAAAGCTCATTCATTCTGTGCAACATAGGTCAGCTCTGGTGCAACTATTGATATCTGTAGAGCACTTGCCCTACTGCTGTGATTTAAAAAAAAAATCAGCACTGTAGCTACAAAGCATTACTGGACTCCTCTGTGTTGTATTTGTTGCAACATCACAGCTCCCTCTTTCTTTAGTTGAGTACATGTACTACATCTTACCCAAAGCGGCGATAACATGTGAACAAAGATGCAGGGGGGTCTGCATAAGAAGAGCTTTCAAAAATTATACCCTCTTCCCAAGATCTTTGAAAAAGTATTTTGACAGCGGACAAACAAAACTCCACTCCTCAGTCTCATTCTTTGCATACATTCAGCAACGCTGCACGGAGGATCCAGGCAATTCAATATTTATTTTGATTTTAAACTACTCCAGAGTAACTCAAACACTGCCCTTGCCTTCTCCTGGGCCTCTTTTGATCAGCTCATCTCTATGTAGGAAGGTGGTCACTGTGTTTCACCAAGTCCCTGTGTACTTGTGCCTTGGAGCTGCCTGCAATGGTCCAGTGTAGTTTTTGTGAGAGAGATGCACGGTGCCATGAAGAGCTGCCCAGACTGGGGCTGCCAAGATGCAAGATAAGAGGATCACTTGTAGCCAGTCTCTCAGAAGGTAAGTAATATATTAGATAACAGTAGCACAGACAACTGATCTTTGTCTACTGCCAAGACAAGCAGTTCTGCTAATGAGATCAATGCAGTCTTCCATATGTAATAAGGCTTATTCTCAGCTTGATGAAGGTGAAGACAGAAATTCCTAAAAAGCTGGATTTTAATAGCCATATTCAGGAAGATCCCACTTTTGCCTCATTGAGCAGTGCAAAAGTCTTGGAGCATAAGACAGGAGATTAGGATCTTGGGCAGAGGAATTCTCTTCCTCACTTTGCAAGGCATATAGCAGACCACTGCCTCACTTTCCCTGACTTCATAGTGTTGCTTTCTTTCCCCAAAAAGAGTTGTCTGACTGACTTGAGAAGCGTGAATGAGGTTCTCATATGCAACAATGCTTAAAGCCAGAGTGATGCCTATAAATATGGAAATTAGAGTTTTACTTTATTCTGGGAAGGGCTGGAACTTTCCTCAGGAGACTTTCTCTGACTTCAGGACTGGTTTCAGTAAGTACCCTTGGCAATGCAAAATGGAAGTGCATGAATAAATTAATTGGAAGATGTACATGCAGCTCCTGCCACTCCCCAAATACCTTTCCCAGCTCTGAATGCAACACAGATTTTAATCATGGAGCAACAGATGATTGATGGATGATTAATAGCTAATTTATGAGATTCATTTAACTTCATTTTACTTATACACTGTATGTAGAATTAGTTAAGGCTTGTACAGGAAAGGAAGTGATGAACCATTGTTCCCATTAAATTATAATGACAGCCTTCCTCATCACTGTATATTTATTATGTAAGAAAGGGAAATGTCTAGTAAAATCTGTATAGGTTAATAACACCTTCATAATATAGTCTCTCTTTTCTATTGACTTGAATAGCCCTCCTACTGACTTTTACTGGATTATTAGAGTTAATTACATCAATTGCAATATAATTGATTCTTAAATACTATGTAGGAACCTCATACAATTAGGGAAAAACAAAAGTCATCTAGACATCTCCGATCAGAAAAGATATGGAATTCCTGCACATTTAATTCCTGTTAATCACCAGTCAGTTTGGACATTAAGATTGCAGGGTTTCTTGTTTTCTTTCTGTTAGGTTTTGACAGAATTGATAGTTTTACAACATTTAACTCAGTGTGCATGGAAATATAAGATTAAAGAGACAAATGTAATTTGCTAAAATCGTTATTTCATCTCCTAAAAGTGAAATTAATTACCTACCTGTCTATATCAAAATACAACTTACTCACACACATGCATGCTCAAGAGAGAAAAAACCCTGAAATAGGTATTTAACATTCAAAGTTGAAGTCCTTTATCCACAGGTGCAAGCAGTCCTACAGATCATGTTTGCTGAAGTCACCAAGGGTCTTCAATGTAAGGACATGAAGCAGAGCTGAACACTGATCTCCAGAGAGCAGATCTATACATTATTTCACTGAGTAACTTTGACATGAGAATGATTTCTAAAGGATGGTTCTGTATTCCAGATAAAGATTACAGACCATTCAAAAGAAGGTGCTTTAAAATAAACCCTCTGAGGGATGCTACAACATTATTAAGCAGCAGTTCAACTTTAAAGCCAGTCAAACATAACATTTTTTGTGACTCTGTTCTTGGTCAGAGTCCCCTGTGGTACCAGCGTAGGAGATGTTAGTAACTTTATTTTTTTTAGCTGACTTTGTTACGGGTCTCCAGTGGCCTTCCAGGAGCCGCGCGGCGTTTTGCAAGAGTGAGTTTGCTTTGTGTTTGTGCAGCTCAAGTCCTCAGAAGGTAAATTCAACACTCTTTGTGCTGCTCCATTAAATATCCTCAACTCAATTTGGTTGGTGTGGGGTTATCACTTCTGAGTTTCAGCTAAACAAGGCATGCAAGTTCTTGTTATGCAAAATTGTAACTTTGGTTACGGTTTTTATTTTTAGTATTATTAATATTTTTGCTTTATAACTTAATTCACACGCTTAACCACACCACAGCAGCCGGCTATCAAAGGCTTCCCTGAGGAAAAATTAAGCACTTGGAGCAATAAATTATGAAAAGACTACATCTAAGGGCACCATCCACCTTGTTCTCACACCCGCTTTAAGTGTTAAATAAATCATAACATCCTGTTCATCGTGCCGTCAGTAGGGGTTAAACAAGTCACTGTAAATGAGCTCCAAATCATAGGACGTAGCTGGCTTCCAAGTTTTTTGTTTGCAAGGAGAAACAGCCCCAGGCTTTTGATAGTTCAGGTCTTTAAGGAAAGTCTTTTTTTCCATTCCAACTACTTCCTGTTAACGTGGAAATGAGAGGAAATGAACATTAAGCAGAAGGATGGGCCCATCCTTTTCCAGTCGTGTGCCTAATTTGTCAGGTGCAATATTGGCACCTGGAGGCTTGTTTTGGCTCCTATTACATCCTTGCTGGGGAAATATCAGGATACTTGTAACTAACAGCATAGGACTTCAAAGCGTTTTTGTTATAGGGAGAAAGAAGAAAGGCTGCCGCCGTTAGAAAATGCAGAGCTGCACAGCCCAGTTTGTTTGCAGAGTGTGTTGTAAACAGCAGACAGTTAAAAAAAAAAAGAAAAGAGAAAAAGTCTGTGACATTTCAATCTAAAACTAGTTGTGGCCATTAAGCCTATAAGATAAATACTCCCTGAGGGGTACATCTACCCCATAAATTGCCTTTTGGAAATACACGTCTTAAGTGTGTTCTTTGTACTTCTAAATCTTCACATAAACCATCCTTTTTGCTGAGAACTTGTCAGCACATTGTCCATTTCAGCGGGAAGCTTAAGGGTTTTGAGGCAAAAGTATTTATGACTGCTGAGTTGCAGTGATGGGAAGGCTGTTTGAAGTGAGTCTGGATCAAAACCTGCAAACGTAAGGTTCCAGAGTCTGTCTGGTGTCTTTACTTCATGCCAAACACCATAGCTGTACTTTCTCTTGTGGGACCTTTCTTGTATTAAGAAACTGTCCAAGATGAGTTAGAGACCCCATGCTTGGCCAGTGTATTAGTGATACATCTCTCTGGATGAATCTATAGAAAAAATGTATTTAAGACTCTTGTAATGAAAAGAATGAGACTGAAGTTGAACTTATTCCCCAGCAGTGTTTCACACTCTGAATTGACTAGGGTTGGTTTGGATTTTTAGAACTGATTCATGTTTTGGCCCAAAGTAACTACTCATGTGCCACTTTTTTTTCCATAATGAATTACAATTAATTAGCATTTAGTGGTGGGAGGAGAAAAGACAGTGTAGCTAATTAATATTTAATTCAGGTAAAACATAGTGAATCAAGCCGTGAGTGATACATACAGATCTGCAGCTGTTCTGAGAGCAAATTCATTCAGATCAGTGAAATGAGATAATAGACTTGGGAAATCCAGCTGCTGTGCAGATGTTGGGTGGAATTTTCCAGGGAGAAGCAGCTATGCCATTTTTTGTGCCTGATTCTGCATCTCTTCCTCAGGATGAGGTCTCTTTTTCTGGAAGGCAAAGTTGCAGAGAAAGCAAACCCTCTGCTGAGGAGACTTTGGTGGGTTTGGGATTCACTGACTCCTTTCTCCCAGGTTATTTCTATCTGTACCTGGGTCAGATGGAAGTTTCAAGGATTTTAGAGTCACCTCTTCCCAGAGAGCAGGCGCTGTACTGAGCCTCATTCCAGCCATCCTCAAGTGGTCTCAGGCTGACTGTTGAAGATGGCCATGTGTTTTAGAGTGACTGGTTTTTTCTTCACCTGAACATTGTCTGGTAATCAATCATTTGCTTCAAGAGTACTGTCTTTTGAAGCCATCATAGATTTCTTTGTTATGCTTCTCTTACTTATGCAGGGCATTAGACTGGTAGAGGAGACATGAAAGGAGTTTGATGATAGTTCTATCTTGGTACTCAGGGCACTTCAGCAATTTTTTTGTCAGAACCAATGATTCTTGGCCTTCATCTTCCTGAGAGTGTCCAAATAACACCAATATAAGGCTTCTTTGTTACAGAATCATAACATAGTTTGGGTTGGAAAGGCCCTTGAAAGGTCATGTAGTCCAACCCCTCTGCAGTGAGCAGGGACATGTTCTGCTAGAACAGGTTGCCCAGAGTCCCACCCAACTGACCTTCCAGGGATGGGGCATCCACCACCTCACTGTGCAACCTTTGCCAGTGTTTTGCCACCCTCACTGTAACTAAGTTTTTCTTTTATCTGTAGCCTGAATCTAAGTTCCTTCAGTTTAAAACTGTTGCTAACTCTTGTTCTATCACTACTGGCCCTGTTAAAAACTCTGCCTACTTCTTTTTTGTTGACTCCCTGTAAGTGCTGAAAGACTGCAACAAGGTCTCCCTGGAGTGTTCTCTTTTCCAGGCTGAACAATTCCAATTCTTTCAGTCTGTCCTTGTCAGGGAGGGGTTTCATCCCTCTGATCATTTGGTCTGGGGAAAGAAATCTTCTGTGGATACACATACAACAGCCACAGCACATTGTTTGATGGCTTCAATGCAGGGGCTCTGCAGCAAAGACAATTTGGCCTAAACTGTTTAGCAGACATTTAAACTCAGCCCAAGGACTTTGCACAGAAGTTTCTGAGGATCACTGATGGGATGCATCCTGCTGATTCAGTGCTGTGGGTGCTTGAGCTTCAGGAGAGGTACAAAAGTGGTTGGCGGTAAGGAAAGAGAGGAACTTAACAATCTTTAACTCCCAGGGACATTTCTGCTAACTCTGGTCTGATTTATGCTAAACTGCAAAGCTACAAGAAGCCAGAAAATATCTGAAATAAGTGCAAGGATTATCCTATATATGCTTTTTGTATATTGGCAAATAACCGAAAGGAGATTGTAGCAAGGAGGGAGCCAGTCTTTTCCCTCGTAACAAGGGCCAGGACAAGAGGAAATGTCCTCACATTGAGCCAGGAGAGGTTCAGACTGGATATTAGGAAAAAAATTCTTCATGGAAAGAGTTGTCACACATTGGAATAGGCTGCCCAGGGAAGTGGTTGGGTCAGTAACCCAGGAGATATTTAAAAGACAGAGTTGTACACTGCAACACACATCTAGTGAACTCACTCAGGGACACGGTTCAGTGGTGGACTTGGCCGTGCTGGGTTTACAGTCAGGCTCGGTGATCTCAAAGGTCTCTTCCAACCCAAATGATTCTATGATTTTCCTCTGGTAACTTTCCCCATTCTCTATGATCCCAGAGACACCAGGAAGGATTAGTGCTGCAGGAGACCACGGTGTCCCCTCTGCCTCCACAGATGACCATTTTCCTGACACTTTCCTGCACCACTCTGAGGTATGTACATTGGCAGCACACAGTTATGCTGCGTGATCTAGGTAACTCACTTTCTTGCTCTGAAATTTTTGGACTTATATCACCATCTACAAACACAGATGGAGTGAATTTTGAGGAATATGTAACTTGTCCTCCTTGTGGATCGTGAAAAGGCTTTGCAGAGAGAATACAGCCTTGCTCTGGTGATGGGTTCCACTTGGAGCTCATCTGGGATATTCTTTGCCATTGTGTAAATTACTACATTTCTCAGCAGCTCCAAGAAATACAAACAAATAAATAAATAAATACATAGGGAGCAATCCTTGACAGCTACAGCAATTGTCAACTCCTTAGATCCCTCATGTCCATGAGTTCAGCTGGGATTGGTGGGCTCCTCACATGCCATTTCTGTGGCTCCGGAACAGTGGCATTCAGCCCTTCCTTTTCCTTTGTTTTAGAGAATTACAGGACAGGTTGTGTGCTGGTGCAAATATAGCTGGTTGCTCTCCACACTGGTATCTTTTTGTACCGTATGTATAGCTTTGATAAGCAGCATATGTGTCTGCTTCCCGACTATACAGTGTTTCCACTCTGATCTCAGGAGTGTAGCTAAATCAATATATCCTTTGTGATGTGCAGATGGAAATAATCGCTAGAAAGATGTATTTCTGAGCTTTGCCCAGTATGTATTTATTTGAGAGGTACAGCTGGTTTATGGAAAGGTACAATCCAAGACCATATGTGAGCACACTGCTAACCCAGCTCAAGCAGCTTTACACTGGTATTGCAGCCCCTTAAGACCATCAGCAGGGCCTCTGGAGGCTCCTTTGATGTGAAGGGAATTGCCAGGCAGGGTCTTGCTTGACCCCTGAGGGGCAGAATGAGAACAGCCTGTGTGCCCAGCCCCTCATGCTCTGCTACTGGCTGCCAATCCTCCAGCATCGCTCAGGACCCTGCTAGCTGCCCTTGATCAGGCTGCCACAAGGTGCTGTCCAGTCCTGCTCCCTGAACTGGACCAGGTGCAGACAGACCATTTCCATCTTAGAGAGGTGTGGGTAAGGTTTGTTGGTGCATTTCTGTCTGCTGCTGATAGTTACTGGATCTAAATCCAGATTTCAGTTCCATAACCAGATACAAGTCGACATGTCCCCATATTCCATGACTGCTTGGGGTGACCCTTGGAATCAAGTTCAGTGTCCAAAGGTGTCTGACAGACTCTAAGTTTTCCATCCTATGATTTAAGAGAATTAAATTTCTGGTAGTTATGCCCAATTCAAGCCCTCTGGATGCTAAATGGGTAACACAGATCTAGTAAACTCATACTGGTACTGTAAAAACTCTTTGGTTTCCTTAAAGGCTTGCACTGTCAAAATTTACATGATGATTTGAATTAGAATACTTGAGGAGGACCTGGCAAACCATTCACATCTGTAAAAACACAGGTTCTGTATCAATACCTGCACCATTAATGACACGCTCCTCATAAAATATTGCGCAGGGCAGATTCAAGTAACCAAAGAAGAGAGGCAAGTGGTTTTTGGTGAGATTCACCTCAGCTGTTAGTATGAGCTGTTCTCTTTCCATGGATCACGCAGCAAACCCAGGACAAGGGGTGCTGTACTTGGGGTACACTATAGGGGTGGCTGAAGGGGAGCACTTGGGTGGCACCATGACCTGTCACACTCCCAGCCTACAAACTGCACAGTGGATATGGGTGCTGGGGCAGTTTGCTAAGAAAACTCAGGTTTGCTTGCACAGATTTATTCACAGATGCTTTAAAATATAGTTCTCTTGTGCAAGTCAAGCTGTGAACACCTGAGTTTTGGTTCCTCCCAGAGCAGTTTCACAAGAAACTTGTGCTTTCTCTCCCAGAGTGGACATTTTCCATCTAATTTTACAACCCAAAAGCCTCACTCCTCTGCATAGTCAGATGTCCAGGCAGAGAGCTCTCCATGAATAAAAACTCTTGGGACTTCAGGTCACAAGCTGAGCTTCCAGTAACATACTGAAAGCAGCCCTGGAAAACTCACTTCTACCCACTGAATTTGGACAAATACTCCTGAAATAATCTATTCTCTGTCTCATGCTGCTCGCATTGCCATCTTTGAATTACTAAGGCTAATTTTAAATCAAGTTACAAATACTTCCTAAGTACAAGAGCCCATTGCTATGTGCTGGAATCATCTGGGAGCTGCTCCTCCTCTTCCTTAGTAGCGAGGTGACATGAGGTTAAGTGAGGCAGGGAGGCCCAGCACCATCAGTTCCCTCCCTAGAAGGGTCAATGCAAGCTGCCAGGAACCTTGGGACCACCAGGAGCCTTGGGAGCACCACTTCGTGCCACACTGGGGCCTTTGGGACCATACTCTCTCCCCTACAACATACATGGATTGTTGTGTGTGTGTCTACAACAACTTTCATTGCAGGATCCTTCAAACATGCCCTTCAGACCTTACAGGGAGTGTCTTTTGCCATGTGAGGAGCCCCTTGGCCCCCTGAGAGGAGGAGCACAAGTGGCAGCAGGGGTTCTGCCCCTCCTGCAGCACTGTGTGCCCCTGGGCAGGATGGCCCCCTTTGCACAGCCAGGCGCTGTGATGTGACACGGTGATGTGGGCTTTGCAGAGGTCAGGCATCAGTCAGCAGCAGGGCTCTGGCACCCCTCACAGCTCTGCTGTTTGTAATATTTATTATCTGTGCTGTGATAATGCTTGAAAATGGATGCTTCTTTCTGAATGAAAGGAAAGTCGCTGCTCGTATCTCAAGGATAAAAGCCTGTCTGGCTGGAAATCAGTGCAGGGTGCTGAAAGCAGGCAGAGCAGCTGAGCCAAGCACAGTGGTCCCTGTCCCTGGAGAGCAGTGCTTTGGTTCCCCAGAGGAGAGGCTGCTGCTTTGGCACTGAGATGGACCTCCCCTTCCTTTTGCCATGGCAGGCAGCGGTGGAAAACCCAACCCACTCTCCAGCATGGACTGCCTAGGCAAGCCAAGCCCTGCAGAGCCTGGTCCTGGCTGGCCGTGATGATAAGCAGCCATATGTCTTGTGTTCACACCCTTACTATTGATTTGTCAGCTCTGCCCCCTCTACCAGCCTAACACTCCAAGTGCTCTTCCTCCACTTGCATTATTTGACCTTGTGGTCCTGTTCTTGGTATATTTAGTGTGATGTAGCAGCAGGAGGTTTCAGGTTTTTCACTAGGTCTTCAGGACATTTTAGGATGAAGGCTGTGGAGTGATGCTGTTAGAGGACAACCTATGAGGAAAGGTGCCTGACAGGACTCGCATCTCTTACCCAAAAGGAGAGGGAAACACATCAAATCCTATCTGAATTCATGGTATAAAGGGACAATGTGAAATGGCAATATTTTTGTTCTGTTACCAAAATGTGAATTTTGCAAATTGGAGTCTTGCTGTCGAAAGGTATTCAATGTCCTTCAAGACACCATTTCAGTGAGCTCACCCCCCAGGACCATGTCCTCATTGGAGCTGTGCGTCTGTGCATGCACACTCCCCATCACAAATCCAAAAATCCTTCCCTCTAACTAGTTTGCAGAGCCTCACAAAAACCTATGGGAATATCTGGTTTTGCATGCAAATATTTACCAAGAAAAAATGGATACTTTTCCACAGCTTCCAGTATGAGGCTTCTTCTGCAGAGAAACTGCCAGCTGTACATGCGTGCTGGTTTGGCACTGGGACAGCTCATTCTCTAGAGAGTGGAATGAAACCACAAACTCCTTTTGCTTATGGAGTAAACGCTTTTCCATGAAGCAGGTGAGAGCATGCCGAACTCGCTCCTGCATTCTAGCTTGGCTGTTTTCTAAATGTCATTTGAAAGTCTCGCCCCCTCCTCCCTCCTCCCTCTGTCCCCAGTTTTATCCCTCTTGCAGGAGGCAGCCATCAGCAACAAAACCACAATGCAGGGCTTGGCTGGCTGCATGCATCCAGCAGCTGCTCTGTTCCAAGTTCTGGGCAAGCCACAGCCATCCAGATTCCCGCTTGTCCTATGTCTTCTGCCTCAGTTGCAGTACAGCATCTTGAGCTAGAAGTACCACTAATTGACCAGCTTGGACAGGTTGCCAGCACTGCAGCACAGTCAGCCTGCTGTCCCCAGTTGTCTGTGCCTTTCCCCCCTTCACTACACTTCCAGCCCTTCCCGATCCAAAGCTTGTGACATCTTCCAAGTCCTCCTTGCATTCAAGACTCTAATTCGGCATGTGGTGTGCTGTGCTTTTCCAGCAGGCTGCTTGTTGTCATTATCTCTCCACCCAAGTGAATGTTCAGGATGGGCATGTTCTTTCTTCAGTTATTGCAGAGGACTAAAATGTAAGCAATAAATGCTAAAGCCAGATTTTTCTAACACAAAACATCAAGCAAAATCTTTGTGTTCTCATATAATTATTCCGAAAGAGTTACATGCCTGGAAATAAAAATGCACTACTGTGTCTTAAAATATGAAGCAGTGTTTTTTTTCAGGATAAGGATAAGAATGTGATTTAAGTTTGCTTTATCCCATTTCTTCACTGTGTTGTGCTGACATGATTGTTCAAAGAAATTGTGCTTTTGGAAGGAAAAGGTTAAAGTTTGCTACTGATATTCATCAGGAGATGGATATTTAATCTTTAATCTCTTGTTCTAGGCCCCTACTTCGGATCAACTCATTATCCCGAATAAACGATGTGTCATTCCCATTATTTATGTTTCACTGCAGCCAAAGTATCTGGACCTCGTTTTGGTAAGCACCATTCATTTCGACCCATTCAGTATTAATCTCCCTTCTAACATCTTTCCTGTCCTATGTGCTGTCCCCTATTTGCTTTTATGTTTTCCGCAGAGTGTTTATAAAAGGATAATCTTTTACAAAGCAGACAGAATTTTTGTGTATAAACTGCTCTGTTTGAATGCCTCATTGATATACCATCTAAACTGAAGTGTTCAGCAAGATTAGTGCATCCACTGAGCCACTGAACTGGGTAAAAATATGGGAACTGCTCCTTTCTTTATAGCGAGAAAGGGTAGCTAATGATGCCATCTTCTTTTAAATAGGATACTTTTAGCAGATGGACTCTGAGAATATGAATACATCACACAAATAAAAAATAATAAACAAAGGAGTGACAAACAATAGGAGAAAAAGACACAAAATGTATATGTGTAAAGACCATGAGCCAGCTTCCATCTTAGTGCAACTGGTGTAAATGCAGAATAATTCAGTCAAGATGACGTGAATTAGAGGGGTTTTTTTACATCGTTGTCACTCACATCAGGAGCTGGTCTCTTTGTACCATAAATGCCGACGATTTCAGCCAGGATAGGGACTTGCAATGCCTTGAAATGCAAATGACACTTTTTTCTCTTTCTCATGCTGATACAAATTTCCAGTGAGAATATTTTGAGCACCATCCCCTCCTTTTTGCATGAAATAAACAAATGAAGACTGCCTGGCAGACATAACATAGACTTATTTCGGCTGTCTCCTTTGCGGCGTGTGTCTGGTGACATCGGGTGCCACCGGCACACCCTCGGAGATGCCGACACTTTATGTTAGAAGAACACAGTATGCAAGTGAATCTGTGCCCATATTCCCACATTTAGACGGGAAAAATCCCAAACAGACATGTGGTAGTATCATTTGAATGGCATAGATTCTTAAATACATTTGTCACGTTGTACACTTGCCAGCTCTTCTTTGAAGATATAAACCACCAAAACACTCCACATTTTATCCGTCATGACTCCGTCAACATGTAGCACTGTTTAGCATGTTATTTCAGTTAAACTGCACTATTGTTGTCCATCTATTATGACATAAACTAGGATTGGTGCCCTTGCATTAAAATTAAATGAAAACTGTAAGAAAGTGTTAGGAAAAAGAAAACATTGAGAAAGTCGTGCCATTCATTTAGCAGTGAAGGAATGAGAGGAGAAATATTAGAGAAGCAGGAAGCACGAAAGGTGCCAGGCACCCCCAGTTCCAGCTCTAAAGGGGATCCCTCATGTTTACAAGAGGCTGTGTGTGGGGCATGGTTCAGTGCCACCTTTGGGGACTGTGTGCAGAGAGGGATGAGACCCCCTGGAATGGCTCCCCCTGTCATTTTTCATTCACCTCCCCCACTGACACGACCCAGACCTGACTTCTAGTAAGAAAACACTGTTCATGGCTATTTCTGGAGTCTGTCAACACCACTGCAGGGTTACTGAGAGCAGTTTGTGGGCTGGCGAGAGAGGTAACCCAGCTTACACCCAGCTTACAGAGTTGTCACTGCTCTTTGGAGATAGTCCATGTAATTTAGCACACAGAAGCAGTCTCAAGAATATAATTGCCTGTTCAGTCCTAAGAAGACTGGTAGTAAGAAAATGAGTCTGTCACCTTCTGGATGCCATTAGCTGAGGTTAAAATCTTCCTGTCATAGCCGCTATTCAATGCCCTGTGCTGGTGGGTGGTCTTGACACAGGAGAGGAAAAACCATATTTGGCACAAATTGGCCTACTTACTGGTGGGATTAACGTTGGACTGGTCTGGAGAGAGCTACTGCCTCAGTGCTGGGACCAATGCTCTCCAGAGACTTGTGTTCAGTGGAGAGCTCTTGCCCAAACCAGTCCCATTCCCACTGTGCTGCAGGGGGCCAGGTACACGACACTGTGAAACAAAAGAGATTTAATGACAATTGCTTGTCTATTTCTGATGTTTTTCACCAGTGGAGGAATTAAATAGAGAATTTTCCTCGGAAAGATGATCAGACATGACCTTCCTGGCCCAAAAATTTTAGTGACAGAGCACTGCTTGTAAGTGCAATGTATTGCCTAGCAGTTTTGTGTGATTAACCTGGAAATCCCACAGGAAAGATCATTTCTGTAGACATCAAAATCTTTGCACAAGTGGTACAGAGATGACTTGTTCCAAGAGTCCATGGCTCTGAAAGGTGTCAGGCTTGCTATAGATGTGCAGTTCAACTGCATGGTGCACTGCATAGCTCAGATGCAGGATGTGGCATCCCTGTCACTTTGTAGTCATCATGTTGGCAGGCCTTATCCAGACAGATTTTTCCAAGCACCAGATTTAAGTCAGTGAAGACTTCATGGAACAATCTTTGGAAAATATTAATGAACAATTCTAGGTGCAGCAGTGTGGGGACAGATTTCTGGGTAATTTAGTGGCACTTAATTAGCCTACTCTTGTCACTTTGACTAACAGTGGGCCTGACATGACCCCCACCAGGAGCTTGGTAGACAATTCTGTGGCTCTAGATCTGTAGCAGAACAAGAGAGATAAAGGGAGGATGAGTGAGAGAGACCAAAGACAGACTGAGGGAGGTTCAGCTGGATCCCAACAGACCTACTTTCATAGACATAGGTAAAGAATCAGAGACTCAATAATAAAACCTCTAGGCTCTCAAGCACTGAGTGTCCATGCAGATTAACTTACATGGGAAAAGCAGAACGGGTTGCTAATGAAGGTGCAAATATAAGACAAAATAAAAATACACTTGAGAGATTATATGATTCAGTCCTATAAAATATGATATATGATATGATATGATTATGATATGACGTGCCACCTTTGCAGCAGATGTTGGGTGCACCTCCAAGACATGGGGCTTGTTGGAACAGTCTTTGCCATAAGGAAAGGCTAAAATCCAGCACTAAGATACTCTGGTAGTGTGGCTGTATCCTGCCTGCTGATTACATACCACCCTGTAAGGTAGGAGAATGCATGACTGATGTGGGTGGACTAAGCCCCTTTTTTCCATGGAACCCAGGTCATGACTACATGAAGAAGCAGGATGTTCATGTGGAGGCTGTTTGCCACCCTTCTTTTTGTGGTGTTTGATTGTGGATAGCAGGAGACAGACCTGGCTGTCACTAATGGAGATTACTGAGAGCGGTCATTGCTCCTAATCTGGGAATACACTCACATAAATGCTAAGCAATGACTTCATTTGATCCTGACCTGTACTGGCATCCCTGCTGCCACTGCTGTGGTTGTATGGACACTCAGGACAGGGCAGTTCCCATGTCCCTCTTTCCACACATTGTCTTAAACATGCAAATGTATAGACACTGCGGGGGGAGAAAGGAAGAGAGAATGCTGAAGTGACAGTGGATTGTTAAAGAACCAGGCTATCCCACCTGTTCTGAAGCATAAAATCAGCCAGAAGATGGTGTATTTTTAGGAGCTGGCTGTACACACTGAAGCAGTATGTCTTGTTGGTCTAAGGGCACGGAGATCTAGGCCCTGACATGATTAATGCCATGTCTCAACAAAAGGGATTTCCCACGTTTAT
This sequence comes from Geospiza fortis, assembly GCF_000277835.1. Taxonomy (NCBI): domain Eukaryota; kingdom Metazoa; phylum Chordata; class Aves; order Passeriformes; family Thraupidae; genus Geospiza; species Geospiza fortis. The sequence continues at coordinate 3,521,449 of NW_005054299.1, forward strand.
ATCACTCAGAAATAGCCTTCCATAAATTTGATATGAGTAGTTGGCAAATGAAGCAGCCATCAAATACCAGTAAAAATATGTTTGTGATGCAATATACACTTAAAGAACCAGAGAACATTAGTATTCCAGAGGGACTCTTCAGGTACCCATAAAAATTGGATGTTACAGAGATTCTGTCAAGGTGGGGAGGTTCAAACCTTAACCTGATGTAAAAAACTGCACCATAAAATTTCTTTCTTCTGGTGAAAAATCAAGATTTCATACTAGCAGTGTGGTTGAAGTGAGTGCTGACTGACCAGGTGACTCCAGCATGCCTGGGATGCATTTGTTCTGTGAAGGACATATGGGAATCTTTTCCTTGTGTATTGGTTGGGGTTTTGGCACTGAGGGGCCAAATGTCCCTTGCTCCAAGTGCACGGGGCAGCCTGAGAGACAGAGTATGTCTTGGGCAGAGAGGGGTACAGACCTTCTTTGCATGCATGAGGGGGTGTAAGGGGGAGCTATGCATCCAGGGAAATCTCTTTAAATAGGATTCCATGTAGGGCACCATTTTTAGCTGCTCTGGCAGGGTGGCTCCATTTGAGGGTCCAGGGTGTAACGAGTGCAATTCCTTTTAAGGCTCTCCAAGTGGAGAGTCTGAACTAATTTCTACATCAAGATTGCACTTTTCCCTAACACCCTTTTCTCTGCTTCCCCACAAGTACCTCCTCTGTAAATGAAATGAAACTCTTCTGGGGGTCCCTCTTGGGATAACCATCCCTGACCACTTTACTTGGAGAATAATTGGGAATGTTTCCTGCAGATGCTGTCTGAGTACACAGAAATGCCAGAGTGATAGACACATCCTAAATCCCTAGACTGCCAGACAGATAAAGATGATCTGTCCCAAAATCTCCCTATCCCTTGTATCACCATGTCAAAATGAAGCAGAAGCCTTTCACACATCATCACTTCTGTTAGCTTAAGTCCAGATCCTTGCATCCTTACTCATGGCTAGTAATGTGTTACTGCACAAATCTCCAGGGCCCCTGCTGGAAGAAGAATATCTTTAAACTTGCAACTGGAATCTAAGTATCAAACCTGCAACAATTCCTTAGCTGTGTTCAAGGCAGCACTAGATAATTTATGAACCAAATTCAGCAAAAGAAAATAATGCTGTTTACTTAACTGGTTCTTCCTCTGGCTATTAGTACTTTGAGGGCTCAGAAAAACACAAATGAATACACTTATAGCTCTTTTTATTGTCCTCACCAAAGAATCCTGTTAGGGCTGGAAGGCAGGTTTTTAAATCCAGAACAGAGAGTTGTAATTGTGCTGCCTTATGTGCACAGCCCAGGCCACTCATTTTGCACCCACCATTTCACTTCATGGTATCATTTCACTTATGGGGACATTTCTGCACATTTGAATACATCCCTACACAAAGTGTTTTGCCAAGTGAGATTTTTTTGGACCTCATTTGGAAAGCTCCCAAAGATCTGGCTTTTGGGTTTCTTCTGAGTTCAGAAAAAAAAAAATCTGATGAAAGCTGAATCAGTTAACACCAAATTGGGTTGATTGAGGGATCCTTGTCTTCTCAGCTAACGGTATGAAAGCAGATAAAGGGGCTGATCTGACAGCTGAATAGATTTCCAAAGAGGGGTCATTTTCTCCCATGCCCAAATAATATGATAGAGATATGCAAGGGTACGTGTGTGCCTTTCAACAGCAGGCAGGGTCTGAGCAGCTTCTCTGGTGTCTGAAGTAAAGAATGCAGAGTTTCTGAACAATCAGGGAGCAGATGTGCTTTCTGTTTCACCTTGAGTGACCAACCACACCAGGAGAACTCACGGCCTCATTCTCATTAGCGCTGTGTGTTTTCATTAGGAACCAGAATGCTGCAGCTCGCAGAAAATGCTCAGCACCATGAAAGATTGAGCCTTTAAGTTTAACAGTGTCATCTTTGTGGTGCCTCCTCACAGTCTTCTGCTGATTATGTCACTCTGAATTCATTCCACAGCCACTGAGACATTCTGATGAACTATTGTTCCTCTGGACTTGTCATTGCCTTTATAACAGTCCGTGGGGGGAAGAAATGGACAGTAAATCTCTTTGGTACAAATTTTGATTCCTTTGCACCAGCTCACATGAAGAAAAGCCTCTGGTCCTTCCAAATGGATAGCTTGTTTTTGCAGGACCTGATGACTCTACTCTTAATTTACTTCTGCAATTTTTATGGCAAAGTTGTAATTAGCTCACTTTTTTTTTTTTTTAATTCTATTTCTTTTATTTTCAGCAGTTGCAAATATGGAAGATAGATTTTTGGACTGTATGTCTCTCATGGTAATCTACTTATTTTGCCTGGTTTTGCTTTCCCTTCTTCCACATGTCATTTTTGACAGATAAGGATTTTGCATGTTGCACATCACCTAACCAACAGTGGTGTTTGATGTGTGGATGTGGAGGCTTTGAAACTTAAGAAACGACTGATTTTCATGAATACCTCAATCTTTTTAAAGGAATCAAGTATTCTGTTATTCACCACAGGACAGGGAGGTGGAAGGCACTTGTTTAGTAATGGAATCCAAAGCTGTTTAGCTCTAAATTAGCCGTGGTAGCAACTGATAGCTATTTGCATCTGAAGGCTGGGCAGTGGTTTCCATAAGCTTGTGGTTTCCATCCAGTTTGTTGTGGAAAGCACCAGTACCACTGCATACAGTGTCACTGTTTGCATTCTCTCACACAATTTCAACAAAAAGGCAGATGGTCTGTTTTCTGACCCAGCTTTTGGGAGTTAGTGAGAGTTCTGCCATCAGTTCCAGTGGCTCTGGATCAAGCCTAAGTAGACAAGGAGCTTGACCTTCCCAAGAGCCAGGGAGAAACCTCCAGGGTCAGGGACAATGTGTGCCACAAAACATTGCACTGCTTCTATCCATGGTCAGAGTAAGAATCTCAGTGATTTTGAATCTGACTCTGGAGCACATTTTCAAACATGTCAATAGCTACTGCAAATTCATTTTCTAGTGGATTACTCACAGCTAACAAAGTTCCGTAGAGCTGGAGAGCCACACATAACAAAACAGTCCTTCTCACAGAGACATCTTTTTATCCCACTGACTGCAAAACTATTACAGAATTCCATGGACAAAAAACCATGAAAGTAAAATAAGAAATGTAACCTTCTGACTTGTGAGTGGAACTATATAATATTTTAAATGGTGTCAGTTCTGATGCTTTACTTTGAAACTGAAGGCAGCGTTTTAACACAGTTTGCATAATTTTTCCCTGTGTTTTTATGCTGAGCCATTACAGGACTCTGCTGTGATGGCAAACTGCTCTAGCCAAAATTGTTGACCTACACACATTTTAAAGAGTATCTTATCTTTTCTACTCAGATTAATCAGGAGCTTTCCTGCACACAGAAAAGCTGTGCTACACCTCTATGTTTTTTTGCAGAAATTAGCATAGGTCACTCCCACTGACAGTGTGCAAGTTAATGTAGAATCATAGCATGGTTTGGGTTTGAAGGGACCTTAAAGATCATTTAGTTCCGGTTCTCCTGCCATAGGCAGGGACACCTTTCACTAGACCAGGTTACTCAGAGCCCCATCCAGCCTGGTTTTGAACACTTCCAGGGATGGGGCATCCACAGCTTCTCTGGGCAACCTGTGCCAGTGCCTCACCACCCCATAGTGAGGAATTTCTTCCTAATATCTAATCCAAACCTACCCTTCTTCACCTTATGGCCATTCCCCCTTGTCCTATCACTACACATGAAAAGTGTCTCCGGATCTCTTGTACCCTTTAGGTACTGGAAGGTGTAACAAGGTCTCCACAAAGCCTTCCCTCCTCCAGGCTGAGCAGCCCTGGCTCTGTCAGCCTGTCTGCACTGCAGAGGTGCTCCAGCCCTCTGAGCATTCTTGTGGCCCCCTATGGACTCACTCCAGCAGGTCCATGTCCTTCCCATGCTGGTGACCCCAGAGCTGGATGCAGCACTCCAGGTGAGGTGTCATGAGAGCAGAGCAGAGGAGGAGAATCACCTTCCTCAACCTGCTGGCCACGCTGCTTTTGGAGTAAATAGATAATAGCTAAGTATTTACAGTAAATAACTGATATGAGACTGACATAATCAGCATTATTTGTATTACCAAATTAAATGCAAAAGAGTTGGAACATTCCAGAATAATTGAAGTGGTCGCTGACACCCAGAATTACATAGGTGACAAGTGGGAGCAGGTTCTCTCTCAGTGAGTGACTGTGTGATTTTGAACAAGCACGTAGCACATGTATATTGCTACTTCCTATGGTGCAAATGAGACTGGTATGATTCTGTCCAGCACATAGAAGTCGAATTATCCCTAAAGGAAGCCCTGTCCCTGAAGGAAGAGCCCTTTTCTACAATGAATTTTACTTTTGTTGTGACATTTTGAAGGTACTACATGGTAATGACACATTGCTCCAGTAATTTTTGTACAATGTCTCTATGAGCTCTCTCCATCTGTCATGACAGCATTAGTCTTGGCATCTCTGATGAAAGAATCAAAATTAAAAGGGAGAACAAAAAGTCAATTTCTAATGGGTTCCAAATACCCATATCTTACAAGCGTGAATTAAATATTGCTCTCATCTTGCAGCCTTCCAGCCACATTACATGGATAAAAACCTCAAAACTATTTAAAATTAAAAATCCTGTTAAAAGCTGAAATATATATGAAGTAAAATAATATTCAGCTGTTTAAACTAACCTGTTGATAGGCTGTCAGCTCATTTGATTTGCACTTCATTTGAATTAATAAAAAGTAAACCATAAGCATAATGATTTACAGTAATATAAAAGCTATTACAAAGGACCTTCATCATAAGCTTCTTTGTCATAAAGCTATTGTATCTTACTTTCAATCACTAAACACTGTTAAAAACATTTCCTAATACGATACTGCCTGATGCAATATACAAATTCCTTTGCTGCAGAGACCAGCTAGAGAGACAAATTGGAAGCTTCTCCTTGCAGAAATACTTAAAAAAAAAAAAGTATTGTCACAGTGTCCTTCACCTTTTCTTGAGGCTGTGCACACATATACAACCACGTAGCTCAGGTTTACCCACAGCCATTAAAATATCTTTATGCCTCCTCCTTTATTTTAAATAACCCTTGGACAGACAACATCTGGTTACTCAAATACCCCAATTTTTTTACTCCTATGAAAAGTGTCATGGACTCAATATTGATCTCAGTTTCATATTTCCTGTTAAAATTACTTGTCCTCCTCCCTGGTGTGCTGCTTTAAGCTGTAGTTGGTGGATGCCTAATGCTACTTCCTTTGGGTTCTCCTCGCCCATGGTATGTGAACAGTCCCCCAGGCTCCTGTCCAGACTGGTCATGCTGGTGCCATGGTTTCTCAGAGGAGATGAGATGCCCCTGTCTGTCCCTGGCAGCACTCCCCAGGTGCCCACAGACAGGAGTGCAAGGAGAGAACCTGGGAGCAGTCAGGCTCCACAAGATCCCCAGGGCACAGCAGGGCTGCAAACACATTTCAGTTTCTCTCAGAAGAGCCATCTCTCAGTGTCTTCTTAGTGCTCTCCAACAGAGCTGGGCTCAGTGTCCCAGCTAGTCCCAGCAAGAAGACCTGGCCCACACATAAATAAATTATCTTACCTGCCAGTGGGGCAAGAAATGCCTGATGAGCTGCTGTGGGCAGCACCTTTCACCCTTGCTGTGGGCTGGGTGAAATCAATGCCATTGGCTTATACCTGGGAACGCAGGACAAAGTTCATTTGGGAACAGTTAGATATGAACAAGAGGTTTGGAATAAATGTCCTCCTGATGTCCTCCCCAGCTTGAATCATCCTGTGGTTCTACCTATGATGGGTGGTACTGTGGATCAATACAAGTTGGGCACAGACTGAAAAAAACTGTCCAAAGCCTTTAGCATGTGCCTGGCAGCGCAAGTGTGTCTTCTCCAGGGCTAGCACAATATCCTGCTCCAAGGCCATGCTGATGGTCTTTTGCCTTCCAAGATTACCAGTGATTAGTTGACCATTCACTGCTGGAGGACATTGTGGTTTCACTGACAGGAACTTGTGCCCACAGGCACTGAGTACATAAAGGACCTGGTCTGGGCCTCTGGGAATTCAGCCATGTGCTTAGTGCACCAGGTAGAGGCTGAGCTCCTGTATCACTGTACACTTCAGAATTATTTGTGTAAAATTATGTGGAATTGTAGTGTGATAGAAACTAAAAATATGGCAGTGGACTGACGCTGAGGAGCACTGTCTTGCTGGAGAAGCAGGGAGTTTGCTTCCCTTTATTTTGATCTCCCTAAAGCCTCTTGCTTCTTTTCTTGTCTGTCCTCACAAGTCACAGCATGTCACGTCACAAAACTGATATAGCTGGGCATGCTACTTCAGGGTTTCAGCAGATCCTGTATTTGGAGTAGTTTGAAAAGTGTCTAGTGGCTTTGTCACATGATTTGTCCGTAGTGTGAGCCCAGCCGGCAGAGAGCCGTGAGCTCACATGTTTGGATGGCTCAGTTTCTGCATACAGATAACGTGAATATCTGCTTGGCAGTGTTTTACAGCAACTGAACATTCCTGACGCTGCCTCTTTTCATCCTTCTGCTCCCCCTTCCTTAACAGCAGAATCAGCAGCTGTAACAACACATGGAGGACACTTGGCAGCTGCAAGACACAGATGCTGAGCTCTGTAATAAACTTCTCCTGTAGAAGAATCTGAGTGCTTTTGCTGGCTGCTTGTAAGCCCTTATTGCTGTCTGACTCACTAGCTCAACCAGCAGTTACAGTGTGCTGATGGCTGTTGCTAATCACTCTTGGAGTTATAAGGACCAACCTAATTGTCCTCCTTGATCCTTTAGGATGCTGCCATAGCCTGGTTTTAATAATTTGCAAGTGAATTGCATGCTTTGAAGGTAGACATTTAAGAATAAGGTACTGTGCAGTGTTTCAGTGGGCCATTTCTTTTTGTATCTAGAGATAGGCAATAGGCCTGGTTTTGATCACAAGTCACAATGTGCAAACCAGAAATAACTTCACTGTTGTTAAAGGGGTATAGGCTGTTATAAAACAAATGTGAGTGAGGTCAGGGGTGAAGGAGAGCTTCACTTGAAGTCTGCATTACCTGCTAAGGAAATGGTATATCATTAATATCTCAGAAAGTGGTGTTTGCTGGAATTGGTCTGTGATAGGGATGCGGGTGAGGACTCATGGCAGCAGGTTAGTGTTAGGATGGGAGGCAGGCTCTTTTCAGACAGGACTTGCAGAGGTGTTTTAAGGAGCCATTTGAATCTGCAGTGAATGGCCAACTTGGAAGGTTGTGCTGGAGTCTGAAGAACACTGGGAAAGAAACCAGAAACAGATGCTTGTGGACATAAAGGCAGGAACTGGGCAACAAATCACTGTGGCCAAGACAGAAAGGAGGAATGCTACAAAGAGATGGCTGGAGACACAAGCAAAGGAGAGCTGTAAACATAAGCACCCACAGGTTAATGTCAATGTATAACATGAGGGGAAGTGATGAAGGAACATGAGAAAAGAGTGACATGGTCAGTAATGGGGGAACAAGGCTTTTGGTCAAAAGTTCCTTCCATCTCCTTCTGGGGAAAACTGAAGTCATAACAGTAGCAAAGATCTGGTACCAGCAGCAGTGGGAAGGTAAGCACAGGCACAAGTAAGGGCATGGCACAGACAGAATGGACCTCATATTCAGTGACACAGGGCTAAAGGGACAGCTTTATGTGACAGGATTAGCAGGCAAACCAATATGGGCAACATTGTGATGCTACAGACTGCATGATCAAGAATTGGATGAGGCCTTCTTCAGAAAACTGTAAGAAACTTGAGATTGCAGGCTCTGGTTCACATGGGAGACTTGACCACCCTGGTGTCTGCTGGAGGGACAGCACAGCAGGGTACAACCAATCCAGGAGAGTCCTGAAGTACTGGTGGCAACTTCCTGACACTTGTAGTTGAGGAGCTGATGGGAGGAGGCACTCTGCTGGACCTCAGACCTAAAACCAAGGAAGAATATGTCAGGTAGGTGACATTCTTGTCTGCAGTGACTGTAAGATGGTAGAGTTCAGGATCCAGAGGGAAAAGAACAACAGCAAAAAACAGTATTAAAACCCTGAGCTTCATAAAAGCACTGTTTGGCCTGTTCAGACACTTGCTTCAAAAAATCCTGTGGGCTTCAGCTCTAGAGAAAAAAAAAGGGTCCAGAAGAGCCAATTTAAAGGTCATCTGTTAAAAAACAATATCTCTCCTACCATGCAGGAAATCAGGCAAAACTGGTACAAGGTCTGTAAAACTCCTGGTAAAACTCAAACATGGAAAGGAAGAATGAAAGAGGTGGAAGCAGGGAGAGGTAACCTGTGAGGAATGGAGAGACACTGTCCATTAATGGAGTTGGGCTTAGAAAGGCCAAAGCCGGAGTTGCATTTAGTGAGAGAAGTGAAAAGTAAAAAGAAATAAACATACTGGAACAAGTCTGATGAACAAGAAGATGATTAAAGAACTGAAGTATCTCTCATATAGAGGAGAGTCTGAGAGAGCTGCAACTGTTCAGCCTGGAGAAGTTTGGGGGACCATATCAGTGATGGTGAGGAACAGAGAAGTGGAGACAGACACTTCTCAGTGTTGTCTAGTGACAGAAGAAAAAGTAACAGGCACACACTGAAATGTAGGAAACACCATTCCAACATAAAAAAACTCCCTCTTGTTTATTGCAAGGGTTTTGAAACACCAGCACAGATTGCCCAACAAAGTTTTGGAGTGCCTGGCTGTGGACTTATTCAAAACCCAACTGGACATATTCCTGGATGACCTGCTCCAGCTGAGCATGCTTGGAGCAGGAGATGTGTCCAGGTCATCTCAAGAGGCCCCTTCCAGCCCCAGCAATTCTCTGAATGTGCTGTATGGGAACAAGCAGACCAGGGAAGTGGCAGCTGATGGGAAATAGCTACCAAATAGCACAGAACAGGTGGATGCTTCATCCCAGGCAGCACCAGTGTCACCTTGGCAAGAAGCTACCACCTAATCTGTGCCTGAGGAGAAGACTCCTGTTTCCACTTCAGTTAACCCTGTCTCCTTCATAAGACTGACATTCACATAAACATTTTTTAACTGGAAAAGGACAGTCCTATTTCTAGTTTGCACAGGAGATGTTTTCCTGTGACCTTTTTTGTGTCCTTGTACTCTAGCATTTGAAGACAAACAGCTGTCCCAAGCTTCAGCTGGAGGAGGAAAAGGAAGACACCATCAAGCACAAATGTTAGTAAGTCACTTTTCCTCTCATTGTCCGGTATATCTAGGATGATTTTTAACCTTAGAAACAGTTATCTCTCTGATGCCCTTATTCTTGATATTATTGCCTAGTATTGGACAGCAGCATTTAAACATTCCTTCTTTAAGCTTGAGCCTTGTTTCTCTTGATATTCAGTACAAACTGGTGTGCTTCTTTTGTGGCTGCTCAGTAAATGTTCTGGTAAATAGCTATCAACACTGAATTATATTTTATGTAAAAATTGTTACCCTCTAATTTTATAATATTCAAGCATTCTAGACCTAAATATAGAATATCAACATTTAATATTACAAAAAATCTCATATTCCTTCAAATAATCCACAGGTCAGGCACAAGAAAATACAAACCTTCAAATAATAGGACTTAAATACCTGTTTCAGCAGTGCTTTCATGCTGTTTGCTTGCTTGAAAACATGTGAACTATTTATTTTTAATTCCTATTATCTCATTATTGCAGGTTTCCTTTACAACATGGCTCATTTCAGGCGTTAAAAAAACCCTAGTGATTTTTATCTGAGTTTCAGATTTTCCAGTAATGATCAGTCAAATGTGGAGTGCTAGTTAGAACTGAGGTAGCAAACTGGTTTTGTTTTTTCTTTTATCACATTGGTCGTCCAGCAGGCAAAATGTGTTATGACAATTGCCTCCAAGATGCAAAGATAAACGTGAAAAAGAGCCAAGCACTGTTGCAACTGAGGTGTTCTGCTAAGAAGCTGAAGGTGACCACTGAGAGCTTCTCACTCCTGCTTACATAGAATGACAGCTTTTCATCACAAGGACTCCCAGTCTTTTCCTCTGATTTGGCAAATACAGTCTGAAACACATTTTTCTCCATGTGAGTAGCCCCACGGAGGTATCAATGTGATCCACCAGCATCACAGGAACAGGATCAAAGACTACAAAGAAGGGAAGTTTGGAACTCCAGAGGATTTGCTTATCACAATCAGGTGCCTACCACCTTTAATTGTTACTGCAATACATGCTTAGAGCCTCCACTTATATCCCTGCTCTTTCTTCTGCTTGGGGGGGTTGTGTCTAAGCTCATGGGTCCAGGTCATGGCAGGGTGCAGGGTCACACTCCCTCCCTGGAACAAGGAATCCAGTCCCACGGAGCACTCAGATTTCTCCTTTTCTCTTGAGACCTGGCTGCAGCCTGGGATTGTACCCAGACCTGAAGGAATATCCTGGGTGCTTCAGCTTGGATGCAGCCTCACAATTTCCTCTATGAATGAAGTGTCTAGTTTGCATTGCATGAGTAAAAAAGTGGTGAGTAGTGCATGTGCAGGGGAAAATTAATTTAATCCTCCTACAGAGGGTTAAATTAATTGATTGGATTGAAGGTATAATGACCTTTGGGGTCTCATCTTTATTGCCTGTGATCACACAGAGAAGTGAATTAATGAAAATGAGGGGTTAGCATTTTTCAGACAGGAGAAGAATACCAGGAGGGTGATAGAAGCTGAGCATGAGGCAGCACTAGTAAAGGAAAACTACAAAGGAAGTCATGAAAGAGTCTGGTGGTGTACACAGAGAGACAGGGCTGAGGGAAGGGTGTTGGTGGATGAGATACAATAATGAGGGGAAGCTGTTTGATCACTTGTAGCTCCTGGGTCAGTAGCAGCTGCACCTGCATCACCCCTGGGCTCGCTGTGTGCTGGCCAAGGCAGTGGCTGAGAGTGTCTGCTGCCCTGCTCCTGCATATCGCTGCATAAATCAAACATCTGGGCTCCAGAGAGACCTTGTCAGTGCTAAACAACCTTGATTCAATTATGCTACAAGATGCACACAAGATGGTATCTTTTGTACACTCTTGTGCTGTGAAAGGCTTATAGGAAGTATGGCACTGGGGAGGGGGTGGAGAGCACGGAAACTCAATTATTCTCTCATTTCCACAGTTGGGGCATTGTAGAACGTAAAGGGGTGGTGGCTGAAGGGTTTGTATAACCTAGTGCCAGGGATAATTTGAATGGTTTGTGTTTTGAAGGTTCCTCTTTCTCGTGTGCTCCACAAACACTATGTCTACATAGACAAAAATAAATTAAGGCCTGAGTTTCAGCCCTAGAATCTGAAAGCCAGCACTTGACTATGTGGCCAGAGCTACTCAGTGGTGCCTCTTCAGCTTCTGCTGGTTTAAAACTCTCTTTTCCTTCCTGTCATTAGAGAATGGATGGGCAAAAACCTCAGCAGCAAGGATTCTGCAAAGAGCAGGGGTGCGAAGTGCACTGCCCGGGCCAAATTCCACACCAGATAATTCCACTGAGGCGCTGGTTTCAGTTGGGCATCGTTATCTGCTCTTCCTGTCTCCTGCTGCAGCACCATGCTACCCAGCAGCTGCTGATTTCCTCTGTCCCAGGCATGGCTGCTTCACCCCTCCTAGCCCTTTGCTTTGCTCACAGGAGTTACCTGGAAAAGAAGCAAACTGTGGAAAGTGCTTCGAATTCCTCCATTGGAATTTACATCTTCTAGTGTGATTATTTTTCTCTGCCATGGAGAAAAGTCGTATTTTAAAAACTTTCTTGTTGTTTCTGCAGATCTGTGGTTCATTTCCATGGCTACATGAGTGGTGTAAGGCAGCCAGAACTGTCAATTCCAGCCACTCACTGGCTGCCCAGTGAGCAGAGAAAAGCTGCTGAAGTCATTAGGATTTTACACTTGAAAATAACACAATAGTTTGAACTTTCCTGGAACTTTTCAATCAGGAATCCCCAGGTCTGGTAAGGGAGCTACTGCTATAAAATAATTAATTAGGTGTCATAACAGCTTGGGGAGTGTGTTTGGAGGACATGGAGACTGGGGAGTGCTGCAGTGACCCATTGATGGCCACCCCAGGAGCTTGGGGCATGGTCAGGAAGATCCAGCTGTTCTGACACCCTGAGGTCATCTCTGAATGTATTAGGTGCAGATCACCTACAAATCAGGTTATAGAAATACACCCATGCTCATTTTCTTAATGACAAAGCATCTTTCTTTTATTTCTGCTGATAGCCCAAGACATCTTTGATTTCTGCATCAGCAAGTCCCTGTCCATCATGTTGAATTCCTCAGTCAAGTTCTTGCTAGCTCTTCTCTAAGGATAAGTCTTCTGCCACTGTGACAGGCAGATTATTCCACAAAGATGTGAGATCATATGCCATTATTATCTCTGATCATCAAGCCATTTGGCATTTCCAACATAAAATGTATCTTAACTGTATTTCAGGGAATGAAAATAAAGAGAAAAATAGAGGAAGGAATATTTAAAGTATATATACAATATTATTACAGCATGCTCTGGTTTTCCATGTTTGATTATTCAGTATACTTCCCCTATTTCTCAGCTTTTAATTTCTGCTCTGTGAGGTGACACACTTTAAGTGATGACTCTCTCATTCTTGCACATTATCCACTGAAACAAACAGATCTTTGCATGTTAAACAATTGTTTGAAGTAATTAAGGTAGGTGGAACTGGGCCCATCACAATTTACCTTCTGTGAATCCTCATTTTCTCTTCCTAGAGGACCCCACAGGTGAGCAACTGTGTGTGTTTATGAAAAGATTTAGAGAGTTTTGATAGTGGGCACTGTTCAAGTAATTCTCAACTCAGCTAACTTGCCATCATATTTCCCAATTTACAGGAAATACACCTGGAGTTCTTCACAGCCTCTCATAATTATTATTTATCAAAGTCAATCCCTGCAAACACTGACAGGGTTATGCAAGTAACTTTTACACACAGCCAGATTGCAGAGTCAGGTCCAGAAAATTATGGTGGCATCACCCAAGTATCCCCAAGCCCTCTACATTATCTTCTTTGAGCCATTCAGATGGATAGCAAATAAAATTGGACCCAACAGAGACAATAATGGTACCCTACAGTTAACCTCTTTCTGTTCTCAGAGGAAGCTCTTTATTATGACCCTTAACAAAGACTTCATCCAAAGCCCTGTGATTATGTACTTCCCTTTACAGTATTTTGTGAGGGACCTTACCCAAAACATTTTTAAAATTCAAGCAAATTAATATTTTGCAGATTATCTAATGTTCTACTAAGTTTTCCCAAAACTTTTTCACATTATTAATTGGCTTGGGGAAGACATACAAAAAAAAATTCAGATGTATTTTGATAGCCACTGCAGTGGTTTAGCTGAACTCTTCTTTGATTAGCAGTGTTCTGTCTGTACTTAGGAACTCTATTTTCTGGCATCTCTCTCTTCAGGTCAACCACTAGTTCAAGGTGGAAAAGATAAGCTGCAGCATCTCAAGTGTGCTGGTGCTAGCTCTTGGGAAGTCAAGAGGAAGGAAATAACAGTCCATAAAGTTTTGATTGCTTGGAAAAGATATTTGCTGAAAGTATGAGCAAGGCCAGCTGCAAAGAGCTCAAGCATGAGTAGAAGTAGTGCTGCATTGTCTGCTCACTCACTCTAGCAATGAGTGGACAGCATTTCATATTGGACATTGGCTAAAGACTGTTTTTCTCAGGCTTTTTAGGATCTGTCTTGTAATATCTACTTTTTAGGTAGTGGAGGCTTCACTTTAAAGATGGATAGAACAGCATGATCCAGGATGGTGTGGCAGGGAATGTTTTGGCAAAAATAGTGGCACTGAAGAAGTAAAATAAATGTGCCATGCTCTATTCCTCCCCCAATTTTAAAATATCAGCATTTTGCAAGCAATGGGCCATATGCTCCCAGGGCTTGCAAGCCAAAAAGTATAGCAACTTACTACAAAACCGCTCTCCAAATTCTACACGCAAGCCAAAACCTCCTACTTGGTATTCTGCCGTCATGCCAACTTGCAGAGCAGACATTGGGCCTGAACAAGGAGATCTGCAAAAGAATCCCAGGTTATGTACATCCACACATGGAAGGGAGATACAGGCTGTGGCTGGCTGGGGCTGGAGTCAGGACACTTATCCTGAAAACTCAGCTTAGGTAGAAAGGAAATAAATTGCCACTGATGGTGAGCACATGTTTCCAGGTCAGAATGCCCTCTCTCCAGAGAGGGAAGGCACCCAACTCTGCTGGGATTGTTTCTGCTGGGCTTTCTAGGAAAGGAAATAGGAATATAGACCCAAAATCCCAGCCTCATCCAGTCCATGCCCTGGGAGCAGCCCAGCTCTTCAGCATGACAGGGTGGCTGCAGGGGCTCTGGTCCGCTTGGATGGGAACCACCCTGCATGCCCTGGTGTCAGAAATTATTAACTAATGCTGAAACCAGGTTCCTGAAGAATAGTAGTGCTGCCAGGGATAAACAGGTGCTCTTCACCTGTACCTCACAGGACTGTCGGTCTGTCTGAAGCACTGAAAGAGAGGTCTTTGGCCAATAATCTTCTGGGTGGCAAAAGTTAGTCCCATCAGTGCCAATTTATTTTCAGCAGTAATGTACATTGTACTGTGGCAGAGTGTGCAAGAACTGGATGGACTTGAGGATATTGTCTGAAACTTCACAGGGCTGTTCATTCACATGTTCCCTGGCCCCTTGGAACATCTCTAGGATGATCCCTGCACTATTTTATCCATTGGCTAGCTCAGGCCTCTTCCCTCTTCTGGCTAAAACGTTATATGCTCTTTGGTAGAGATTTAAAGCAGTACAGATACTCACTCTTTCTGAATATTTTTGTGGACCCTATACAACAAAAGAGAGGTAAGAAATTCCAGTTTGAGGGCCTGCACTCGCCACAGTAGGCAGAGTGAATTGGGGCAGTGAAATCACAGGACAGGGTGTTGGAGCAGAGCATATGCTCTCTCTCCACCAGGAGCAAGCCAACTGCTGCTGGGAGGATGGGGCTGGGAATGGCCTCCGGACCAAGCACTCGCTCGATTTGCACGCCTGCACGGCTGCTGGTGGATCCAGCTGCTCCTTCCCCCGGCTGCATGCACTCACACACACTGGGATGCTCGTGCCCAGGCACACAGGGGCAGAGCTGCTCCTCGGGAACCAGGGAGCAGGCAAGAGAAAAGGAGCTGCTCTGGGAAAAACATGTTCTCTGCCCCCACAGTGGTAAAAAAGCACTGTAGGTAAAGCTGAGGCATTGCAGGCTGGTACTTGAGTGAGAAGTTTCTGGGGAGCAGCTTACACCAGGGTGCAGTTTTCTGTGCACAGTAGGTGGTAATTGCTGCCTCTGATATTGCCCATTTGAGTCTGGTGGAAGAATTCCCAAGGGCAGTTGCTGGGAGAAGCAATGAAGTAGGAGTTAGGTTTAACCTTCAGCTGAATGAAATGCTGTATTGCACCCTGAATATGACATCTTCAACAACAGGCCAGTCACTTCTCCCCTCCAAGGAAACATCCAGTGCTGGGCTCTTGTGCCAGGACAAATATCTGTGGCTATGATTTTTTGAGGTTGAGATAAAATATACATGCTCTTGTTATCAAATCTGAGAATTAAAGACAAATTGTACTATTTTAAGAATGCGATTTTGGCAGTAATTATAACAATAATGATTTTCTCCATACTGCCTTTTTTTTTAGTAATGTTGGTATGGAACAAACTTTTAAGAGCATTGAGAATAATGAGAATATGCCTGGAATTTTCTTATCCTAAAATTTATGTCCATTTGTTTTCTGCAGCAAGCAATCAAAAGTCTCATACAACAGTACATGAAACAGGATTGCTCTTTTTATTTCTTGGGAGACAGCCATCATTACATTGGGCCAGAGCTATGAGTCAGGGCTGCTGTTTCCTATCCTAAAGTGAGGAATCTCTCTCAGGAAGTCCTGTGTTGTGCTGGAGATCAGAGCAGGTGATAATGGTCTCATCTGGTTTTGAAATTTACGAGCAGGAGATATGTCATGTAATGGAGTCATTATTTTGTTTTAGTCCATTCTTCAAGTCGCAGTACTTGGAGATGTAAGAGCCGTGTGGTGACCAGATGGAAGGAGCAGGGAACAGGGAAGAGCAGTAGGATGGCTTCCCTGTTACTGGTAAGATGATCCTGAATAAAAGTAAAAAACATTGGGAAACTCTGTAAGTGATTTTATCCATAGAAATTACTATAGAAAGAAGAGCAGGTTTTGACAATATAGGTCCTAAACTGAGCGGAGACAGAAAGAGGAGGGAAGGGTCAGAGAATATGGGCTTAAAACCCAAGAAAATACGAGCAGTTGCATCCCTAAAAATCTGAATCAACTCCGTTTGTTGACAGCAGCTGGGGCCTCTGAATTCTGAAATGAAAATGGAAAAACACTCAAAGAACATGAACTTAAAAATAGGGCTGAGAAGATTGAAATGGATGACATTTATGTAAGGTTTAGAAATACTCAAAATTGTTAAAAAAATTTTCCTCCTTCAATTTTCCTGTAATCTTCTACATACTTAATTCAGAACTCTGAAACTCAAAATTACCATTGCATCCAGGTTCAAATTTTTTGACTTATTGCCAAGGTTTTGTTTTCTTTTTCTCTTTAATTCCATTACTGTTCAGTAAGATGTGGGTTCTATTTGGAACTGGGCAAAGTAATATCAATTCTTAAACTTCCAGTCTGTCTTCTTTGTGGCTATAAGAGGAAAATGCATTTTAAAACCATTAGAAAACAGTTTATGCTTCAAACGAATATGTTTATTTCATAATGGACCAAAAATAATTATAAGACAATGTTAAATTGTTGAAATTTTCAAGGTAATCTGTACTAAACTGTTGCTTTATTTTATGAGGAAATGCTGAAATTTAATTGCTTAATGTAGCAAAACTAAGATGGAAAGGAGTTTTCACAAAATTTGGGAGGTGAACTTCAGAGACAAAAATAATAATTCTGGCACAGGATCAAGTGGATGCAGGCTGATTATTAATACATTCAGATTGGGATTTTTAGAGAGACATTTCCATCCATCCATCCATCAAAGAAGTGATATTCTGGTGCTGGGGACAGAGAAATTCATTGTTTTAGGCTGCAGTTGGGTATGTTAATGAAAACGATTGTATCAGAATTCTTAGGGAGAGAAAACGAGGCTTGTGATGTGGATCAGTTGGTATCTGATGTTTAGGTGTCAGCAGCTGAGTTTGAAAAGAGACTTGCTTGTTTATTTGCACCATTGCTTTATTCTATTAATCACATGCTTCAGGACTTTTGTCTGCGGCCTGCGGAGGTCAGGAAGGGTCAGTTTTACTTTTGGTTTGTGCACTGCTAGTCTTCTAGGCTGGTCTCTCTTTCACCTCTGCACCATGAAAGAGCAGGAGGTAGGCTAGAGCCCCTAATCTCTGCATGTATCCCACTCATAAGCTGAAGTTTAAAGTGATCAGCAGATTTGAGGTAAGAAAGGAATTTTCCTGTTGACCAGATTGTCAGGAACTGCTGCAGAAGAGGGGATTGTCTTTGCCTGTCTTAATTTCTTAGGATTTGCAGGAGATTGCACCTAACATTTCCTTTCTATTAGGAGGACTTGGGCTATTGACAATGCATTGCATCTTGCCTTTTTGCTTCCTGGGGCTCATTAAATTTGCAGCTGCCTTATGATGAAGTGTAAAGTTTGTTACAGACTCCCAGGAGCAGTGTGTGTGGGGACACACTGGGCAGGATGCCTGTGGACTCTCCAGGCTAATCATCTGTGAAAGTCTGCACTTGCTGGCCCAACTGACCCCTTCCATCCTTACTTCCTACATTCCTTACTCTTTCTTTTTTTTTTTTCTTTTTCTTTTTAAAGAGCTTTCAAATGTCAGTTTTAATTTGATCTGAAATGTTTTGTCTTGCATGATGTGTCAAACTGGCCAATGACTAAGACATCATTGAAAAAAAGCAGCCTGGTCATACAGGAGCTCCTCATGCCCTGGGTTCCTCCATGACCTAAATTTGGATGTAGGGGTGCACAAATCAATCCCAGAAAATAGCTGGAACACAGGCTAGAGCACTGCCTCTATACTGCCTTACATTGGCCTTGGCCCTCCACTGGGCCAGGTGTCTGGGCTTTCCAAAATTTGTCTGCTATAGGTTGGAAATGTACTGACCTAAACTGGGCCAGGGAAGAAGGGGAGCAGCTGTATTCCAAGGGAGCATTCCTGAGGATCAGGCACTGCTGCTGGCTGAGGGTTCAGGTGTAAATCACCACTGGCCCTAAAGCAATACTTGGTGGAGGACTCACAGCTCCTGACCACCTGAGGAGACAGAGCTTTAAAAGGGGACAAAATGGGGATTTAGGAAATGGGCAGGCAGGGGTGGGGACAGCTCTTCTTTTCTGACACAGCGCTCACGTGTAGAGCCACGTGCTGCACCAGGTGGTTCTGACACAAGAAAGCACCACAGAGCTGCTCAAGATGTCTTGCTGATGAATTATTTTGAAGCCACCATTGGGCAGCAGGTTAGCAATTAATCAAGGAGAAAGATGAATCGAAACTACAGTGACCTGCAAGGTCCTGTTACTCTGCTTTCTAACTTTAGCACATGCTAAAGACATAAAATGGTTGTGATGCCTTCTTCCTTCCTTTCCAGACTAAAGATAATAAAAAAATTCCCCCCTTGCATGAAACAGACAGGTAAGCAGCAGGA
>NW_005054299.1:3540213-3543553 GCF_000277835.1 Geospiza fortis
GCAGGAATTCCTGTGGTGCCCTGGTTTAATACGTGCTGTTTAATTACACTCTTATGGCTGCAACAGGTAACAGTGTTCATGCTAAAAATATTTAGACATATGGATTTGCCTTGTATATGGAGTTGTTTTCATCCACCAGACTCACAAAATAGTGAAGCTACATGATAATGCCATATGTAAAATAAAACCACATTTTTTCGAAGACCACATAAATGCATACTACTAAAATACAGATATTTTGCTAAGGAAATTAAAAATGAAAGATAGGTTTAAAACATTGTTAAAGACTATAATGGGAATGGCAAGTGGCATAATGGGAATAATGCCCTGGGATTATCCTTGGGCAATAGGGAATAACCAGAATGAGATAGTATTAAGGACAATAAGTCCAATCCTGCAGAGCACAAGCAATCCTGAGAAGTGCTGAGCCTGCTCAGCTCACGGTGAATTCAGTGGGAGCTGAGGGCATTGAACACCTCTGCAGGATGAGGCCCCAGTCCGACTTCCAAACTAAGGCTGTCATTTTGAGCCTGGATTTTTATGAGATGCCAATTTGATTTTTATGAGATGCCAATTTGGATGTCTTAGTGGGACCCTGGCACACTGAGAACCACTCAGAGCAGCAGCCAAAATTTTCCGAACGGGCCTGATCCACCTGCCACTTACATTGAAGGACAGATCCCCATTGTCCTCTGCGGGCTTTGTTTCTGGTCCTGTTATCAGGAGGCACCCTAAGAGTGTTGAAAATTGGCTGAGGGAGGCATGGAAGCAGCACATGTCACAAATGCCATGCTGCTGGCACTCTGGTTAGGTGGAGCCAGCTTAACTCCATTTTCAATTGTGAGATGGCCAAGTTGTGCAAGCGCCTCTGCCCATTTCATTCCTTAGCACAATAAACCCCCATTTTACATGCCTCAGACAGCCAAGGTTACAGAGCTGAAAGGACAGGGAGAGTCACATATCTTGATTTCAAGCAAACAGTTTCCTTAGATGGAAAAATGACATATTTGATTCCCTGAGCGGAAAAATCCTGGAAAAGCCAGTTTCCCATTTCCCAGAGTCCAAGCAGGATTGTTTTAACCTTATTAACAAGGTCTATGTGAAATATGAGTGACTATGGCTTCAGTCCTGCAATTTTAACACGACTCTTCGTGACTGAGGAGTGAAGGGGGGTGTGTGTGAAATATTTGCAGAACCTGGGGCTGTGTCCCTGCCCCAGTGAAGTTCTCACATGGTTACCAAGTGTTGTTGCATTTCCACAGTGACAGACCCAGTGTGCACATCCACAGGGCAGGTGGAAACTGAGAAATTTAGCCACTTTGGGGGTTCATGGATTACTGTAGCCTGGCCCCACAACCTCATTGCATTTACTTGCATTTCCATGCCTGTTTGGAGCTCTGTATTAGCTGCTACATCAAAATCATGCATTTGAAATTAGGGGAGTAAGATACACCCTGTTCAAGGGGCTAAAAATCTCCAAGGGCATGGAAGCAGCTCCTACAACACATTATCTGTGCCTACACTGCATGACAAAATTGTCTGGGCTGCTGGGAAGGTGGCATGGCTCATCTCCTCATCCTTTCCTGGCCCCAGCGTGGGCAGCTGTGCACAGAGCTCTAACCATGGGTGCTCCCTGGGAAATCTGGAAGATGATGCATCCTCACAGTGGGCAGTCATGTGCTTCAGCTGGCCTTGAAGCACAGCCTTGCACATCCCTGCTGCATTTCTGACCCATTTCCTACTGCCTGGACACTGGCTTAGGAGCTCTCCAACAAGGTGGGACCGAGGCCAGCCCCAGCAGAAGACTTTCAGGAGAAAGTCAGCCGTGGTGAGACATTTGTTTCTCTTAGGCTGAGCTAGATGTCAGGCTGCCCTTCCCTTCCCTGGCTGCAGAGTGGAGAGAGCAGCAGCTCTTCAATGTCCAAGTACATCTTCAACAGAGACACCTTCCACAGCTGCCTCTGAAATGCTGCTGCCTTGTTCCTTTAAAAGGCACCTGAAGGCACCTCACAATTCTTGTGGACCTTCAGCACTCTGAAACTACCCATAAATACCCTTGTTAAAACATGCATTTCGGCGTGATGACAATGAGCCTAACTGCTAAGTCCAGCCTTGCAGGGAGGATGGCACTTATTTCCTTAAATGTATAATATAGAGCATCCACATTCATATTTTTAGTAGCATATAGCAGTGGTCCAGCCTTTAGTGTACTGTATGTACTTTTAATAATCTCCATAAAAGCCTGATTTTCAATCCCTAGGCTCAAGCTGACAGTGTAAATAAAATCACCCAAATCCACAGGGTAAGAGAAATGAAAATGACAAGGATTAAAATTTTGTCAAACCTCTTTCTTTTTAAAATTCTGCTTCCCTTCCAATTGGATCACGACCCTCTGTGTGCACAGCTTAAGACCAGACGGTATGCTTTCACTTTTATTCCGCTCTGCAGCAGGCTTACAGTATTTAGTGAAAGTCTGTAAAGAATGTGTGCTGTGTAGAGAGTTAATACCATAATCCCCTATCGTTAGGGTCAAATGCTGAATAGAGCAGAAGAATTAGAAAATATGTTACATACAATGGCAGAAAAAATGCATCAGCATGCTGTTCTGTTAACACACACATTCATTACCAACAAGTAAATGACAATGAGGTAATAGAGTATATTAAGAGATGTGTACTTCAAGTCTAGTGCCCATGTTGTTATGAGAACCTAAGACTTTGAGTGAGGATCTCATTCTGTGGGTACACACACATCACAGGGTTCTTCTTGCCGTATTATTGCATCTTTCTAGGAAGCACTTTGATGCAAAAAATCAGCTTTTAAAATTATTTGGCAGGGATAAACTTTGAATACTCCTTTTATTAATTTCCTGTGAAGTGAGATATCTCTATTTTGCTATCCAAGCATGACAGTACATCTGTCTCTAGAGAATTCCCAAGCATGAATTGAGGTAATTTTAGCTAAGGAAGTATTCAGAAAACAATCCTCATGCTTGCCTTTTCAAGAGATCCTTAGGGGGCTAGCTACTTACATCATGTAGAATTGGCATGGGTGTTCCATTCCCTTGGGTTTTCAGGAAAAATGAGCCAGTATGTGCTGGAGGAGCGACAATTTGCTAGAAAGAGGAGAAAGAAAATACATTTTGCATGTTGCGTTGCCTGAAACCAATTGCAAAATACAAGAATCGCCCGATCTAAAAATCTTATCACTATGAGTTAGCATATTGTGCCTTCCTCTAAGGAAAAGTCTGAGCTTCACAAGAAGGGGGGGGTGACCTTATGGAATAGGAAGAGATAGAGAAGTTATTTGGCTGCCTGTACTGACACTAAGTAGTGTCTGA
>NW_005054299.1:3543606-3597420 GCF_000277835.1 Geospiza fortis
GGCTGGAGACAGGGTGAAGGTACTTAACAAACATCTTGCAATAGCTGGTTAATGACAAACTGTGGAAAGCACGGCAGGAACACATAACCTCAAGACTTTGTCCAGCGCGGGCTGTGTTATCTTATCTCGTGGCTGATCAGGTGTCAATAGTCCCGGGCAGCACTTCACCCAAGGGGCCATGGATGTTCCTCTGGAGACACAGCTGCTGGCTGCGAGCTCTCACCTGCACAGTGCTTCCAGGCTTGCATTGTTTTCCTACAGCAGGAAATTATTTTTTATCTGAAGAGGGAAAAAAAAAAAGATTTAATTTCTCAGAATCTTAGATTTGGGGTTTTTTTTAACTAATTCAGGAAATCCTTGGTTAAAAGTCCACGTTTCCCACAAAAGCTCTCTTTTTTTGTAAAAAAAACAAACATCCTTCCTCAAAAATTACTTGACTGATAATCAAAGTTAAAGTGATTTCACTTTTTAAAACTTTCAGGTTCCAGAAGGGAGAATTATTAGGGCTGGTTTTTTTCCTCAGAATTTGTGCATCACAATCAGTTTATTTGAGTTTTGAAAATTTTTAAAAATTCTCATTGAGCATTTTTGAGCAGCTGTCCCGGCCCTCTGGCAGACACCAAGTGTCAAGCAACATTAGTAGGGCAGGGTCTGGAGGTGTTGGTGTCTCACTCCTGAATTGCAGTGTGCTATAGTGGTATCATCTCAAATTTCTCTCAAAATTGCTGAAGGCTTCCTTTCTTCTAAATCCCCATGAAATTTACTTCACCTACTTTACCACATTCTGACAGCTCTTCCTTCAATGTTGTACAACTGCAGAAATAAATTTAGAAAAAATAATTAAAAAGGAGCCTTCCCACTGAAACACAAAAATGCTCTCCCACTTAGGTGAGTGGTTTCCTATGCATCCATTGGTGTCAAAGACATTTTTCATCTAGGTAAAATTCATCTTTGTGACTTAATTTTCAGTCTCAGGTATACCTGAGGTATAGAAAGGTATATATAAGATATTCCTTTCTAGTCCTGGGCAATAAATGCAGAATTTATAAGTAAATTCTGGGTAATCAGTTTATTTAGCTACATTTACTACAGCATGGTGGATGCAAAAAGCCAGGCTGTGCTAGGCTGCTGCCCAAGGGAATAAATACTTGTGAGGAGATTCACAAACTGAACTGCACATATCTGTTTGCCACTCACAGTAGTAGGAGTGCTGCATTTTTTTTCTAAAGGGAGAACTTCTCACGTGGAAACTGCAGAGTTGATGAGTGGATATTATTTAAATCAATAGATTATGTGTATTTGTCTTGACTCAATTTAATATCTGAGTCAGTAGGCTGAAATAATTAGAAATTATGACTAGAAAGGGAAATGGAGTGTGATAAATTAAATCAAAGAAACAAAACCTGTTATTTCTTTGATGGCAGGAGAAGACACAGCAGTAGAAGAGAAATTCTTTGATATTGAGTTCTTTCTCTAAGACAAAATAAACATAAGCATAAAGCATAAATGTCTTTCTCTAAGACATAATAAACATAAGGTGATTGAAGGGTTATTCAGGTTGGTGCTTGTCATTCAACAAGTGGTTCAGGTCAAGAAAAGAAGCATTAAACCTAGACCAAGAATCTAATACTGATCACTGCTATGGCTAATTTTAGGGCTAAACCCCCACAAAACAAGGCCTTTACCAAGTGGCTGACATCACTGCCAGCCTGGGGCATGAGGGAAAGGGCAGGCTGGGCCAACCAGGCAGTGAGAGGCAGCTGTGGGCTGGTACCTGGGCTTTGCTTTCCGCACAGTTCTTCTGGTCAGGCCCAGACAATGAAACACTGCACTGGTGGGTTCCTCACGTCCTCTGAAAGGACAGTTAATGCCCATTCACCAGAAATGCCTGGATTGAGGTTAATTGTCTTAGAGATGTTTTTTTCCTCAGATCTGATTTTGAGTTCAGCTGAGTGGAATCAAGCCGGATGTTTGACTGCCGAGTGCTCAGGTCTGTGCACAGCAGATGAAGACATTTTTCAGGCCAATTAGTCTTCACTAAGTTATGCACACAAACTGCTCTGTAATGGTATTATTGATAACATTTGGACATTTCAGTGCTCATGATGTGACTATACAGGGTTAAACCAACAAAAAAGAACAGTGTCATTTGCTTAAATGAGCAGGTTGTGTGCAGGGACTCTGGTCACCACCAATTTGCATCTTCTCATGTGGCTCCACACGATCTTTCCTGTTGTTCAGAGTGGGATTGACTCAAGTGAATCACCCAGGAAATGTTCTCCTCTTGCAGAGACTTTCAGTTCCTTTCACACTCAACAACACACAAGTACCAGGAACAAAATTTCTCCCCACAGCTTCCTTGCATAACCAGCTCATGACATGCAACCCTCTTTGGGACAAAAATTATTTGAGTTGAAGGGAAACAAGCTCTTTCTGGCAACATCCATGCCCTTTACAGATCAATGGTAGCTATGTGTCTTTAAGCGCTTCAGGAAAGGATTTAAGGCTGTCTGGTATAGTTTGAAAGAGGTGATATTAATTATTATTTCTTATTTCTTAATATTGGCCTCTAAGTGTAGAAAACAGAAAGTGACGGGTTTGGGGTAAACCCTGGTGGAATTTACTCTTCTGTAGAAGTGTTGTGAGAGTATGTCTGGCAGATGTTTTTTTTTTTGAAGAAGTTATATTTACTTCTTGTAGCATTTACTTAACATTCACCAGCACGATATTGCTTCCAAAATATGCCAGTGTCCTTAATTTTTCTTTTTCTTTTTTTTTCTTTTTTTTTGCCTGTAAGAAAAGTAGCTTGATTAGCATGTTTTTGTTTGTGCTTGTGTTTGAGCTTAGATGTGGTCGTACCTGGCAACTGTGTGTGAAGAAATTAATGAGGCAAAGTTAAGTCAGAGAGATGAGTTTTGCAATTAACACTGAATGTGGTGAGATCTATAGTTATTCTCATCTCTTGTGAAAATGAATTAACTTGCCATAGGAAAATTGTGTCTCCTGCCTTCATGGGTTTCTCTACATCGGTTGGCCTTTTTTGGTTTTGATAGCACATCCCAGCTGCAGGGTGTAACGTGATGCAAAACCCATCCATGAACAGTGTCAGGAAGGCTGGATGATCAGCTGCTTGTGCCACTGCTTCTTTTCAGAAAAAAAATGCTGCAGATGCCCCATTAACAGAGAGAAAAAGTGTCATTTATTTGAACAGAAGGATTCCGGTTGATTTAGAAAATGCCCAGCAAAATACATAACACAGCATATCATTGTCCTTTGCTCGTTTGCAAAGAGAAACCATTCACAAATCAAACCCCAATACTGCATTTCAAAGAAAATAAAAACTTATTCCTATCTCTGAAAAGTGACATAAAGCTTGAGTTCAGCACATGTGCATACACAGGTAGATCTCATCATTGTCACCAGATAGCTTATGTGAATGTAGCACACACTGGTTTCCAGCTCCACGGTTTTCATTTCCTGAAGATTGCCAGTTCATTGCCTTAGAAGCTACAGCCTGAGAGCTGTGTTAAACCTGTCTGCTTACAAGCTTCTTCTCTTACCTCCCTTTTGGATTTGGTGTTGGAAAATGCTGTGTAAAGCTGTCCTTCATCCTCAAAGGAAAGCATCATAGTGCAGAACAAGGTATTTTTAAAAAAGTGTTGAATTCACAGGGAAAAAAATTCTTCCAAGGAACTGAAGAAACTCACAACAGCTCTAATCAAATTTAATAAACAGTCAATTAAAACATGTATTTACTGGAATTTATGAGAAGGCAAGAAAAATTTCAACTTCTCAATAAATTTCTCTTCAAAAATTTGAAGAGAAATTCTCTCTCCTTCTCTTTTTGCTTCTCTTTTTAAATCAAGAGTTATTAGAGAATGTAAAACAAACACCAATATCAGAAAGCACAAGTCTAACGCAGGGAAACACTTTGTGCTAAACCAAGTATGTTAAAACTTCTTTTTATCTTACCCATTTGTGCATCCAAACAAAAAAGTGCATCAAAAATATGCCTTATTCACAATGCTACAACATCCCTGTGGTTTTAGGACCACAGAATCCCCAGGTTATCATTAATGGAATACTGTCACCAATCTCAAGGCAATTTTTCAGAATATGAATTGTTCCACAGGTTTTGACTGACTCACTAAGTTCTTTTTTGGTGACCTAAGGTTTCTATAAACTCCCTGATTGTTGTCTGTAGAAATGGAAATACAGGTCACATGCAGCCACAGACAATAAAGGAAGGGCCCTGATCCCACATGGTGTTTAACTTTCCTGATTTTCTAGATGCTTCTATCACAATAAGGATTATGGAGCATAAACACAGTTCTGCAATTTAACCTATCTGTAATCTGCATCTGCATGGAGCTCAGTTCTGACTATTTCAGGGCAGAAGCCCCTCTGAGACATGCAGGAGTAAAGTTTGCTGCAAAGATGTTTGCACATTTTGTACCCAGACTTTCTCTTCTTGTGCTAGGTCCAGCACAGGTCAAAGTTGCTTTACATCACCTTGGCTGGTTCCAAAGGAAAACTTCCAATAAAAGGATCATTGCAACATTGCCTGTTGAAATACATCCAGGTAAGTCAGCATGGCTCAGCTCAGGCAAATGAAACCAAGTAAACTTATATCCATCTTGAACAATTCAGCTTGGTTTTGCTTCCTACCTGCAGCACAGGATGCTCACAGAGCACCAGAGTATTCTTCAGGTACTGCACACAGCATGGACCGGGACTGTCATTATATCTTAACAATTTAGGAGATGAAGGGGAGAAACATTAACACTTTACATTTATTTACTTTTACAGCATGCCATAAAGATTAAAAATACATTGTACACAAGTGCAGTATTTAATGTAGCACTTTAATTACATTCAAGTGTGTTACTAAATAGTCTTGAGAAAACCTTAATGACCAGCTGTTCTACCCTCTTCCCATATGTCAGAAATGGTTTCAGAAATCACATTCTGGGACAGTAAGGTTGTATAATTAGACAGTGTATAGTTAACACTTCTAGATTTTCCTCTTAAACTGTGGGCCCTTTTCACTAACATATTGTGGTTTGGTGCCAGTTTGGCACAACACAATTATGCAATGTGCCAAACTGCAACTGAGATGTACAAACTCTCAGAGACATGTTATGATTGCACCATTATCTTTTTATATCTTTTTCATCATTAGGACTGGATGCTTTTTATGTTATGTAAGATTCAGTTTTTTATGGCCAACAAATAAACTTAGTAAATAGGACTATAAATTTTTAATACTTCTTCCATAATTCCATTTGTCTAATCAGAATTAGATGATTACTGTAACCCCACATTAGTTTTCACCAAAAAGGCACCTTTCCAAGAACAGCAGCTATGGACAAAAATGTCAAAGGAGGTACCTTTTGGCCCAGTTCAGGAATGCACTTAAGCACGTGCTTAGCGTTAAGCACATGAATGCTTGTGTAGAGGCATGTGCTGAAGCCGGATCACAAAATGCTTTATGCTGAACAAATAAAACAAACCCTTTCTGGAAGTTATAAAGGATAGGGGCAGCTCAGTCTTTTGAACAATTATCATCCCTCTTCCTGTTAGCACCTGAAAATGCCGGTGTTTTTCTGGGATGTTTATTATTTTGCAGGACAAAACACACCCAGGGTTTGCAAGGCGGGGGGGAGGCAGCGGGAGCGCATTGAGCGCGAGCCGCCAGCCGAGCCGTCACCGCACGGCTCGCAGAACATCCATCCATCCTGCCCCTATTTTTTTTCTCCCCTGTGCTTCAATTTCCAACGACTTATTTAGATGTAAGCAATGACAGCTGTAATCATGTTTTAAATCTTGCTTTGTATCCTTAGTTATAATGTTGTTCAATTAATATTCAGAATAATGGAAGTGATGTGCCCCTTTGAAAAAGACTTGAATGCAGGCCAAAGCTTTGGGAAACTGATTCTCAAGAGGATTAATCAGCATTTAAAACTTGCATTAATAAAAATCTGATCTTCTACTGTGTAGCATGCATAATACTTTTCATTTTTAAGCATTTTATTTTAATAGTGTGGTATCCTTTGTCCTGATTTTTAAAGGGATTTTAAAATCTAACTCCTTCAAATCAATCCTGCTTTGACCCCTGTGCATTCTTTTACTGAATATAAAAACATTAAAGAAATCCTTGATTCACAAATACCTCTATCGCTAAGTATGAGCAAAGTACAGTGCACAAGCATGCTTGTAATAGAAATTATATATAGCTTCCACAGGAATTTATGTTAGGCAAGGGCTCACCTTTTCATGTAAATTATTGACGCAATAAAAACACAGATTTACACGGAATTATTTAAAAGTCTGGAGGTAAATTATACCCTGAGAAGTCATGAACAGCCCTGGCACTCCATAAAAAGTGCTCTCCATTTTTTGCGTGACTTTTGACTCTGTAATAAGGAATATTATTGTACCCTATGCCAACAAGATTGAGTCTATATCTGAAAGACAGACTTAATCTATGTTTTGTGTTGTTCTCCTGATCTTATTAGTGGGTTAGAGAAACAAGAGGATTTTTGTATAAAGTTTCTCATATAAATTCAATTCTAGTAAACCAGCCAATTTACACGCTAAACAGTCAGAAGTTGGTAAGATAGTTTTATTGGATGTCAACTGCAGAAGCTAAATGTATTTTATCAATACTAGAAAACATTATTTTTTTCTGAAGAGGCATTTTAATAGCAAATACCTCACTCAGATCTTCTATGAAGCAGAGAAATGTAGTTGAGAAATTATTGTGTTCTTACTCACATTATGAAAGACAACAGTTCACAGTCTGAGTATGGACCATCTGCTTTTACTTTGTTTCATACCTTATATGATGCTTCAGTGCATCAGAAACATAATCAGTTTTCTAAAAGAAGTCAGAGATTCTTGAGGGATATTTTTATTATCTTGCTACCTTCTAGAAATAGAAGGTAAATAGGTTTTGTGCAAAAATGGTAACTATAAAACACATTGTATCCAATGGAGCATCAAAAATTCTAGTCTTTTAGGCACTGGGCAGGATGACAAGACTTTGAAATACTACAAAGAAAAATTAATAATAAAAAAAATATCATCTTTGCCTCCAGTGGATAGTGCACCCAGTGTGAGAAGTGAAGTGCGTGAGAGAGAAGGGGTTTATGCAGATGTGCACTAGTTTGGAGTAAGAGGAGTAAGGCTCCCATTTAGGGTGTCCCCTGCCTGAGTCCCTAGACCTAAGCCTGGCCCAGTGGCACACAAGGATCCTGTCACTTGGGTGGAGATAAGAGGAGTGAGTCCTCTCTCTTCATGTACTTTGTGAGAACAGGCAGGAGCTGCTTTGGTACCATCTTAATACCCTGTCAAGCACCACCTGTCTTTTTCTGGCTTCAGAGGTTGTCTCCAACTACTGCTCGCAGACTGAAGCCTTTCTCTGTGAGTTAAATCCTGGCCATAAGAAGTCTATGACAAAATACACAACCCACATTTCCAACTGAGCTAGTACATTTGCTTGAGTTGATAGACACCTAGATTTTAATCCAAAAATGCACAAGAGCCCATTACTTATTGGATAAATATCAGACATTGGCTGTCATCTGTAGCTTCCTCTATCCTTGCCATACTCAAAAAACCTCACTTCTGTCTGTCTTTGGTGCTCTCAGAAGAGGGATAGAGAAGTCCCTTTGAAATTCAGTCTGCAGTGTTCATGTCCACAGCTATAGCTCCAAAGCCAGCAAAAATGATTGTCTCTAATTTGGAAATAATCCAGACAGAGGTCCATCCTCTCACACTGAGGTGAAGTAACATCACTTGTGTACATGATTAAATTTTTTCACACTGGGTGGTTGTCTTGACCTGCTGCTGAACAATGCCTGGAGTGAAGCTCTTTTGCTGCTCTCTGCCCAAGCAGTGCCTGAAAGTGAGCTAGCAGCATGTCCTAACCATGAGACACTGCCACTCCCCAGCCAGGCCAGCAGAGCCAGGGACAGCTTTGGGTCTCTTGCCAACTGCCCCATACAGGGAGGAGAGGGGAAACATCCAAAATGATGGTGAGCAACTATTACAGCTTAGCCTGAGACTTTGAAGTGTGAAGAGGGCAAAACAGCAGTCACCCAGTGTGGGGGTTCATTGTAGCAATGATTGCATTCTCTAAACTCATCTAACCCTTAGTGCAGAAAAACAAAGCCACCGTTAACTGAGTGAGTAGGTCTGATGCATCACCACAGGGAGCCTGGGTCCTGTTATTCTGTGCTGTTGGACCACAATCTTCCTTTTGCTGTCTTCTACGCTTTTCTTGTTCTCTCTTCCTAGGCTCCTAATTGCAATGAGGAACCAACATCCTTCATGCAGTCAAGGCTATTATCACTCCCACCACGGCTCCAGCCCTGTGTCCTTACTCCCTGGTCTCTAGGTACCCCTCGCACTGCTTCTTCTCCTTGCTTCCATTGCCATTTCCAGGCTGCCTTGCCCTGGGCTGTGTGTGGTGGTGCCAGTGCTGGATTAGGCTGAATACAAGTACCACATTCTTTACTACAGAGTCAGCATTTCTTCCTCATTCCTTGCCTGGCTGCTGCCCAGCAGGTTATTTTGGGAGTTACGCTAGCTGGCCCGGAGCACTGCCATGCCAGGCAGAGCACTGACAGCCAAATGCTGCCCAGGATTGCTTGCCAGTGCCTGAGCCTGAAATGAAGTGCTGCTTTATTTGGGACACTGACATAGCGTAAATGTCCCCAAGGTTTGTAAGTGACCACTACTGAAAGGGGCTGACTGAGGGAAGGGCGGGTGTGGGTGGGAGCCCCTTGCAGTGCCTTCCCTGTAAACAGCAATGATGCAAACCCACGAGCTGGGGGTCAGAGGAACAGGGATGTGAGAAGGATTAAGCTGTCTGTGTGTTTTTCTCCCAGTATTCCTGGTCACAGACTGCTCTTTTCCGAGTCAGGACAGTGCCTCTGCTCCCAACACGTGGCTCCCACGCTTCCCACTGGGTCAGTGTGAGAAGCAGCAAAACTGAAGCAGCACTGCAGGATTGTCCTGTGGATCTGGGTGGGTTGGGACTGGGAGACATTGGTTGAATATCTAGGTCATGGCTCAGGAGTCTGTTCTCACCCTGTGCTTCCCAATCCCATGGAACCAAGCTCTGAATGCCCACTGTGTGGAGATCAAGCAGGTCAGGCAGGGTGTGTATGGGGACAGGTGCTGGAAGGTGAGGGGATGCAGAAGAAGGGGTAGGACGAGAGAGAGAGGAGATGGGATGGAAGAGGCAGGATTGAAAATTACATCTACGATATGGTTGGAAAAGATAGGTATGGTTGAACTGTTCAACCAAAGTTAAAAGGTAAGAGTTAATTCTCTGTGTGTTCTCTGAGCTGACAAATAATACTGATATATAGGTGTAAAGCAGGTCCATGACCAGGTACAGAACCTGCAGCATCCCAGGTGTCCTGCCTCTGATATACTCATTTTATTTGGAACCACAAGCAACTTTACCTTCCCTGGTACACCTTGTAAATGTCACATCGTGCTTCAGTGCCCCCTACACCTGTGGAGTCAGATGGCCATCAATGGTTTTTTGTTTTTTTCTGGAACACAACTTTGAGTAGCTTATGTAGGCCTGAATTTCTACTTTGGAGGACAGGCCTTGTGCTGGACAATTCTCAACATGTGCTGTTAAGAGCACGTGATACCATCACACCTCGGTTCCACTGTAGTGGGGCAGGTTTTGAAGGCGGTCTGAGTGCCCTTAGAGCAACCAGTCAGCAGATGCAGGGGTGTTGTTGTGGTACCTGAGCTGCCCTATTTGAAGGCAATTAAATCTGCAGGAGTCAGGGTAGGTATCCCCACCATTTGCACCTGGGTGTGCTCAGGAACAGCTACAGGGGTGCCCAAAGAACAGCAGTGTTAAATGCTATGGTAGAATCATGATGTTGCTATCTTATTTCTTAACCTTTTATTTCCTATGGCAGTAATTTTTGGGGAAAAAAAAGGGTTTTGGGGAAAAATAATGGTTATTGTTATACTTGAATTTATCATGCTGCTGCAGAGCACTGGGCATGAGTCAGCCTTGAGGCAGGGAGATGGACAAGATGAACTCATGAAGTACCTTTCCAGACCTATTTCTACAAGTCTGTGAGCAGAACAAGAACAAATGAACTCAAGATGTTTTCCCAGAAGTGGCAAACAAAGGAACCATTTCTTTGAATTCTGCACAAATTGAATATGAATAAAACGAATCCCATATCTGGTCCATTCTTCTTTTTCATTTCTTTAAAGAACAAATACAA
Source organism: Geospiza fortis (assembly GCF_000277835.1). NCBI lineage: Eukaryota > Metazoa > Chordata > Aves > Passeriformes > Thraupidae > Geospiza > Geospiza fortis. The sequence goes on from NW_005054299.1 coordinate 3,553,878, forward strand.
TAACTCCAAAAGTACACACAGAAACCAAGCATGGAAAATCAAGTCAAGGGTGCCTCAGGTTTTACTTTTGTCTCTTTTTGAAGTGGCAAAAGATTAAATCCAAAAAAGTCTGTATGTCCCCCTTGTTTGAACAAAGCAACTACATCTAAACCATGGTAGTCCCTGTGCTCAGTGTTACAAAATCAAGATCTGAGAGGGAAAAAGAAGCATGCAGTGGCCAGAGAGGGCTGTCCTCAGACGGAGGAGAGTTCAGGAAGCTATTTAGCCCATGGAATTCATTAAATGAAGGTAAGCAGCTGGGCTCCCTACACAACATGTGAAGGAAGCTTGGTCCCTGGTGAAGATGGCTCCCAAAAACCAGAGTGCTGAGCAGGGACCTGCTTGTCCAAGCCAGTGGCAAGAGATGTGTCTATCATCCCACCTCTGAGAGCTGCTCACATGCCCAGCTCAGGCCAGAGAGCAGATATGGTGCATGGCAGCCCCTCCAAGCTGTGAGTACTGAACTCTCCCATGTGCCAGATATTTAGAATGAGCCCAGTCTTGCAGTTTGCTCAACTAATCATTTGCCTTTTCTGAATCTTGTAAGGCTCTAAACAAACCATATCCATTGGTCTTATAAATATTTATTAATTTCCCCTTTGTTAGCTAATTGTTTTGCAACACAGATTACTTTATTTATTAAACCTCTTGCTAAAATGCTATTCTACAATACATTTATTGTTAATTCCCTAATTACTTAGGAATGTATGTTTTGTGGATTGTGAAGCCACTGTGCACAGTGCCTGACAGGTTAGCTTTTAAAATTAACTTTGTGTTTGGGTTTGAATGATCAGCAGTGAGGAAGAGAGTCCTAAAATGCACTTGAAAAAAAATTAATTAATAAATGTAGCCCAAAATTGATGTAGAATCAGAATTATGCAATTTACTTGCACATTTTCTTCTACCTATTGTAACTCCAAATAACATTTCTGAATCAGATTTGTTGTACTAAGTTTATCTTCTCCGCAAAGAGCAGATTTTTTAAATGCTGTGATGCACCTTTTAAGATGCATTTTGACATTAGTTGTGTAAAAATCATGCCTCTTATTTTGTGCATCCATTTATTTTTTTCATGTTTTTCCTTTTTGTAGCCTCCTTATGCCATTTTTCTATTCTTTTTATGTATGTGCTTTAGAAAGAACGCATCCACATTTGAGTGGTTAATCAAGGGGAACTAACCAAAATAATCACTTCCCAGTACTTCAAAATATTCTGATTTTTTAATGGAGAACATGCATTCTTAAATTAAATATGCATAATAAGTAATAAGTACTAATAAGAATAAAGTGGGCTCTGTAAGAATGAATGTTATGTTTTAAGCAAAATGCATTTGATTTGCCAGGTTCAAAGCCGCTTTGAGTCAGTAAGAATCAGTGCAAAAAACGGGGTGAGAGAGCCTCATAATGCCTATAAATTGTCCATAATTGTATGGATTTTAAATCTAAAAGTTGGCAGTGGCAAAAGCTAAAAGCCATTAGGAGAGATCCTATTGTGCAACACATCAGTAATCGTAACTCATAATCTTAGGGGAAAAAAAACTAACTAGAGTTTTCTAAAATTTTCATAACTGTACTTGAGCCTTGTCTTGATGTTTACTACAATGATGGCATTGTTTGAAATGACATAGCCTAATGCATATATAAGTCCTGTTTGAAAAGAGCTACTAATTAACATGAATAGTCTTCTTCTCTGAAGGTCATTTATTGCAAAGTTCATTTTTCAGCTGAGCATTGCTAAAGTAGTCACCCCCGCTAACAGCCATTAGATTAAGAGACTTAGGTCTGTTCTTGTCCTGACACTGGGTCAGGATTTTCAAAGGAAGAGGCTCTTCGATGCCAAGAAGCCCTTAAAATAATATTTGAACAGAAAAAGAATGGATATAATTACACTGTAAATATTTCTGCGGTTATTGAATTAATGAAGATAATTCTATTCATTTTATCTTTAAAAAAAAAAAAAAAAGCACACCAAGTTTTCCTTGTCTGATGTTCCAGCGCATCTCTTCCCCGTGGGACCTTCGATTTCTTCAGTCATAACGATTCATTAAAACTGAGAGGCACCGAGTATTTAGCATCTGATGTGAGAGCATGTTCACCTATTGCCAAATATCAGGCACGTGAAGCCCCAGGTGCCTCTGCCTCCCCTTTGGAAGCCCCAGAAAAGCTTTCTGTGTCTGTGTGCGTGCCAGCCATTGCTGCTTCTCTCCTGAGAAGAGGTATCTAAATACAAAGGGCATTGATTTAATGCTGCCAAACAACCTTACAAACTTGCCACCTTACAAACTGCCACTTTACCAGGACTTCAGTATTGTATTGCCACCTGAATCCCAAAAATCTAATTCTGAAACACTTTCTGTGCAGGAGCCCCATTAATACCAGTGCCATCCTATTCACTTGGATATATGTTTAGAAACTGCTGTGGCAGAGAGACACTTCTTGGGCTAAGGGACAAACCTGGTGGGTTTCCTGGTCATGTCTGTGGGCAGTTGAAGGGGTGAGGATCCTTGTTGAGGCTGCAAAAACTTGTTCACCCTTGTGAGTAGTTGCAAACAAGTATGAGGGCTTTTGAACTGGGGTGTGACAATAAATGCATTGCTCTGAGGACACCATGGAGGTTCTGGTAAGCCTTGTCTCCCTGTTTGATTGTGCTTGCCAAGGGTGGGACCTTTGGGAGTCAATTGGAACGTAAGTCATTCCCAAACTGATCCCCTTTATTAGGGTTTAGGTTTACTCTTGTCAATGAAGAAAAGGTTCTGCAACCTAGTGGGATTTTTGGGGATGGGAAAAGATTGGGAACTCTTAAGAAGAGCCAAAAACCCCATGGAATCTCTCTGAAGTTACAATTTTGTGTGGCAAAACTTCTCACAATGAAGCCAGCTAAGGCCATAAGACCAGCAAGAGAGTCTCACAGGCCTCAGTACTCATAAAAATATTGTACCTTACAGTACAAGATTTGCATTCGCTTCACCCCTGGCCATGCCAGGCTTTCCGGGGCTCCTGTTGGAACCCAGGACATCCCTCTGGCTGTCCTGAGCGGCCAAGACCCTGCCAGGGGGCTCAGAGACCCTGGCACAGAGCCCAAGATGCCTGTGGTTTTGATTATGAGCCATGGAGCAAATTACCAACCTTAGACGAAGATCTGCAAGCCACAGTTAAGCAGAATGATAGTGAATTTATCATGGGGTGAAAAAGTAGATTTTGGGGTTTTCTAGAATGGGGGTTCAGGGGGCAAGATGGAGGGATCTGGGCGTGTCCAGCCTTTCTCCTTCTTCTTCTTGGCTTCCATCTTCTGCTGTGATGTTGGCACTTTTAGATTGGTTTAGAGTAGAAGCTTGCTGTCTAACATAGGTGATAGGTATTGGGAAGTAATTGTAAACATTGTACACATAGTTTTTAGTATAAAGACATAACACTGCCCTGGGGGCAGGCAGAGTGCCTGGACTGTCTTGCTGAATGGACCTCAGCTGGACAGGAGAAAATATTTTATAGATAAGGAAGAATAAACAACCTTGAGACCGAGAACTGAAGAGCTCTGACTCCTTTTTTGAGCGCTGGGCTGGGAAAAGAGACTTCCTAACATTTCTTGGGGTCATTCTGACCAGTAAGAGGCCTCAGGAGGTTCCCAACAGCTACAGCAGGACTGCTGGATATCAAAGCTGCAGGCACAAGGAAACCACTCCAAGTGAAGGATGACAGTGCTGAGAGAGCAGCAAGGCACTTCTCTGCCCCTTCCACTGCTCCCTGTCCCCATCCCTGGGGCAGGAAGGTTGCAGATAGTATGGAGGGGATGGGGCACTTGTGAAGTGGCTCAACTGCTTCTCCCTGGCAGCTTCCACAGGGTTTTTGCTCCTCTCTGCTTGCGTTAGCAGAGGGGAGCATATGGGCCTTGGAGATTTAATGTTTCATGGCTTACTTGGCTGTCAAAATGTTTTACATTATAATTTGTTGCAACATTCACGGTGATCATCTTTAAGGAAAAAAAAACCTGTGCGGCAGGTCCCTAGATGCCCTTGCTGGGAGCAGATGTCGGAGTAGGAGCGTTGTTAAGCCTCTCCTGGATTTTTCATTTCCCACCCTTTGTACAGCCAACACAGCTCACCATGGAGCACACACAGCCTCTCCTGCTGCCTGCCAGGACCCACTGAGGTGCTTTAGGATGGCTGAAACTGGGAAACTTGAAGATTTATAGGGTGCTGAGACAGATTCATAATCTGTATTGATGGCATCATCCCTGACCATGTGACAACCAAAGCAGATAAGCCTATGACTGAAGTGAAAAGATTTCTTAAAGCTGGTAATCGATATTGAGCAGCTCAGTCTGTTGAGCTATCGGGTTTGGAGATCTCCCTGCGTGCAGGGTCAGGGGCAGCTCTGGCTTTGGGAAAGGGGGAGATGCTATGCTGCTGCTAAGATGCAGCCTGGCACAGTGCTGTAGGTTACTGGTACCTGCTGCAGGCAGTGACTTCAGCTAGTGTGGGGCTCTATAAAAGCAATGGGAGGAGTTTGATTATTGCGGAGGAGGAATCAGAATCAAAGGGATGATGAGTAAGGAACCTGAGTATTCACTAATCTGAGGCCTTTAAGTTTTGCTACAGGTCAGCCTTTCCAAGGGTGCTGCATTTTGTCCCTTCTCCCTGCTGCCAGAGGCTCAACAATTGAATCCCTACCTGACGCTGAAGGTTTCCATAGGGGTTTCTCTTTTCAGCATCTATGATATTCTATTACTTAAAAGTTTTCTGAGAAACTTGTGTTTCAACAGCAGCGCCAAACCTGAAAGACTTCCTAAAGGAGATGTCTCCATTCTTTCCAGAGCTCCTTCCAGAGCTCTTGTTGGAGCGAATCAGTTTTAAAACAAATAAGATGGTCTGACTCTTTGAAAAGACATGATGACTTTACAGGAAGCAACTATTCAAGCCACTGTTGTCCATTGCACACGATAAAAACAAGTCTACCCTCAGCCAGATGGCCTGGGACAGAACTCCCCCCAAAAGTCACTGCCTGCCTTTCCTGATGCCTTTTTAGACAGGGAAGGGAGCTAGTGTGTGTTGAGAGAAGTCATGTCTGGGAAGCACCTCCTCAGAGACAGCACTCCCACAAAAGGCAAACAAATTGTCTCCAGACAACCAAGCCTTTTGCTTCATTTCCACAAGATGACTAGATGTTATGAAGCTGGACTGGTTAGACTGGCACATAAAGAGGAAGGGAGAAGCTGAGCCTTTCTATTCTTCTGTATTTATTGGGCAAAACAGCTGGGGTTCAAACACACTCCGTATTATGAAGCACCTATTAATATCGTCTCCTGATGGAGAACAGGGTATTTTTTTCTTCTTAAATGTTTAATTAGCAGGCATTGTGTTATGTCTTTACTTCAATAAATTCCAGTTGAGAAAGATTTTGGGTGCACATGTGAATGAACGCTTGTCTTGAAAGACAGAGCAAAAAGAAATTCATAATCATGTTTCCCTTGTTGTATTTACTGTTTTGCTTCTAAAGGGAATATTACTCCACTAAGAGATTCATAATTAGGAGGATGCCAGATGGGTTATCAATGTGGTTTTAAATTTTTATACGTAGAGTGCTTGTTTTTGCAGGGGATGCTTTGGTTCCATGTACAGTAGTTAAATATAAATGTCTTCTATGAGGCGACTGCTAACTATTCCATGATTTTGAATTTGCCATTAATTTAATTCTTTTTCCCTCCCTGCCTCCCCTCACCACCCCCCTCACCCCCCCTGTTTTCTTTCCAGCTTCTCTGGTGGGGTAGATTAACTGAATCAACTACCCAGATGAAAGAAAAAAGCTTGAAGCAGAATTAAAACCCATATATTCACCTGAAAAAGCCAACAGCTTTACTCAGTAAAAAGAAATGAAAAATTGGGACTTTGGACACCAAATTCCAGGGAAAGGTGTTCTGGTTCAGCTGGGTGCCTCAGAGGCCTATGTGTGCTTAGTGCCATTGCCACAGAGACGTGCAGCAGAGTGGTGACAGTGAGGAGAAGACCTGAGGTTGGAGAAGACCTCAGATGGGAAGTGATGTGGTCACAATTTCCAAAAGGAGAATAAGTTACAGATGACCAAAAAATCACGGTGACAAGGCCATGCACCAAACCTCACAGCTTGAATTACTGCCCCACAGCAATCCTACACCCACTTGGAAAGAGGGATTCTGCCTCCATGGTTTTATGCTTTCCAAATGCAGGCTGGCTGAAGAGCCCTGCTGCAAGCAGCTCTGGCCCAGCCGGCGACCAAGTCCTGGGTTGTCATTAGGGACCAGCTGCTGGAGGGGCTACCTGCACAAACACATGTGGGCACAGACACAACAGATGGGTGTGTGCACATGTGAGTGCTCACCTGTGTGTGTGTGTGTTCTTCACCTTTTCACTCAGCTCACCTCGACCTTCTGTGCCAAAGTGAAACTCCCCTCAGCAGGATTTATGTCAAAGCCACCCATCCTCATCACCTGCCAGGGCTCTGGGTCAGACAAAAGGGCCATGTCCCCTTTCCTCTTTTTTCTTCCAAGTCCCCTCTCAATCCTGAGGTTTAGGAGCTGTGATAAACAGAAGGGCCCCATAATGATAACCCAGAGGACACAGTCAGATCTGCATTCATTCCATGTGTAAGTGTTATTGAAGGAGAAGATGCTGTTATTAAACACTGGGAAAGGCTGACCAGAACTGGCAAAAAACCAAGGGAAACCACAATGGAAACAGAAAGACCATTAACGTAACAAAACCAGTTTATGAAAAATCAATATCAGTTTAGGGACCAACCCAAAACCTTAGATGTAGCTCAGAAAACTTGTAGGAGTCAGGTCATCATCTCTGAACATGGTTTTCAATGAAAAACATTGCCATCACAGTGTGTCTTGGTGCGTGGAATCACAACCTTGCAAGCTCCAAAACTGGAGCCAGATTGAAGACTGATAGATTGAAAACAGATAAAAACCAATTTACTGAGGGCTTTGAGTTCAATGACAGCTCATAGAAGGATACATTTTAAAAGGAAAATAAAGGACTGTCATACATGTAAAAGTATGTTGGGTTCACATGTTGTAATCATGTACTGGTATAAATGCAATCAGGAAATCACTGGATTATCAACAGAAAATAACCCTTAATGAAAACAGACAGTGAGGGAAAGGTTGTGTGAGATCATTAGGTCATTTTCATTAGAGATATTTAAAATTATTGTTGATGAAATATAAGAGAAAATTGTGTGGAGGAAGCTCTTACACGGTACAGAGATTGGACTGAAGTGGTGTCCATGGATTTGTGTGGATAAAGGCAAAACTTCATGAGCAATATTAATTGGGGCTTTATTTAACTGAAGGTCAAGACCTGCAAGTGCTGGCTCTGTGGCTTGCTACTGAGAGTATGGCCTTGTGTTTTCAAGTTTGCTTTAATGGTCTCCATCTCCTCTGGGGAGAGGTTTATCAAGGGGATAGAACTGTCCCTCTTTCCTCAACATAGAGCATCCCTGCATTTGAAGAAATTTGTCCTGCTGGTGCTCTTCAGTTCTGTACAGCCACAGATTACAAAGCAAACATCCCACAGTCTAACCTGGTATGTGAGTGGTGAAATTTCACTATGTGCTTATAATTCTTCCATCCCTCTGCTTCTCTTTGGCTTTCCTCCCACAGAGCCTCTGGGGAGGCTCCCTCCCTCCAGCGACAGGGAAAGCAGGGACAGGAGATGCTCAGGGAGAAGGCTGATGTGACCTCAATTTCTGCAGCAGCACAGCCAAGACAGTTTTGTGGAGGGGTTAGAAGTACCCTTGGTTTGCACAGCGGCGATGAATTTCACTAAATGCAATGGGGAACATGATGGTAATTAGGAGAAATTAAAAGATGTAGCAGTCCAAATTGAAAGAGGTAACTGGCCAGTGAAGGAATGGCTGTGTGTCTGCTTGGAGGGTTGCCTATCTCGCACACATTCTCTACTGTCCTGTAGTCTTTTCAGTAAATTCACATTTATTCAGGAGCAGCGGGATTGGGAGTTTTTCAGACTTTCTCTAAGCAACGTTTATGGGACAATGTGGCAAACATTCCCCTGCCTTGTCAGGTCTTAATGGTAGGCATGCAACTTCACTGAGCTTAGGGGTCATTTTAAAAAAAATAGTGTGTTGAACCTCTCACATCTTCTAGATATGGATAAGAGGAAGAAACTGTGGTGATTTAAACTCCCAGAACTACTTCACTATACAGCTACAGCTCCCTGTGCTTCTGTTTCTTATCATAACAGTGTCAGCAACCTACTGCTAACATGTGTGGGTGAAGAAGTTTTTCTGAGATCCCAGAACTGAAAGACTCTTACCTGTATCTTTGTTTTCCTCCTTGTGCTAATAACAGTAGCTATATTCCTGATAAAAATATTCAGAGGACCATGTTACGCCTGTATCTTAAATTGCGATCATTATGTGACTAATCATAATAATAATATTATATTAGGAGGAAAAATGTTGGAAGATATTCCCTAGAGGAAAGTGAATTTCTTTTTATCATCTACAGTAGTTTATTTCACATATTCATGACCCTCCTGGTATTCTTTTTTTCTTTTTTTTTTTTTATGATGAGCCATAAAAATGACAAAATACATTAGCAAAGTTCTCGGTTTATGCTAAAATGACCATATTCAAAAATAATAACAGAGACTTGTATCAGCAATGCAAAAGATGCATGAAGTAATTGGTGCTTAATTTGTACACAAACTGTCAAGGCAGTTTTCCTCACGGCCTGCATCTTCTGAATTCATTAGTCTCTAATTAAGGCCAGTTGGGACCAGCAGTTAGAAGGTTAAAGAGGTTCTGACAGCCCTAATCATTGCTCAGGAAGCTGAAAATGTATGCAAAGTCTCGGCAGATGGGGTGAGATCTGCTTCTGCCAAGTGATAACTGTTATTCCTTTGCACCTCCAAAGCTGTCATCCTAATAGGCACATTTTAAATTTATTAATGCTCTAGTTACAATGCATACACAGTCTCTAATGGTATGTCATTCAGAGTATATAAACTGAGCAATTAACACATATTACCTGGTAATGGTAAAATTATTTGTTGCCTGTTTGATTTTTTTTTCAGTTTCCTAATTCAGCAAGGATAGTCATAAGAAAAGACTTTTCTTTGTTAAAAAGGGGGAGATTCTGAGCTGCTTGTTTGTTGACCATGAATTCTTTGTTTCTGCAGACAAAAAGCTCACAAGCCATAACTAACTTTTCTTTGATTTCCAGTGCCTCAAAGATTTCAGTTTTGGGGATTATAGGTTTTTCAAACTTGAAATTTAAAGATGTGTGTTTTCAATAGTTCAAATAGAATTTTAGAGGGAATTTTTTTTTACATTTTTAAAGCCCTTTTAAAAAATAGTGGGTGAATTTCTCAGCCAGTTGTTGTTGCTGTCCTCCGCTCTCTCCCCACTACTTCAGTGAGGTACCCATATTATATTCCCCTCTGTGGTGGTATCTCTCTCCTTAATCCTATTTGGTTTAAAGCTGCCTAATCAAGGGAAAGGCATGTTTTTAGGTCTCTCAGTCCATGTGAAGGCTTCAGCCATGGGAGGCCTTTAATTGCATGTAGCACTGGTGCCACGGCGGGTTGTGAGGGGAGAGCCCACAGCAGAGACTCCAGGAGCAGGCACCGGAGCTCAGGAATGGCAACGAGTGCTAATCATGTGCTAAGATGTTAATGTCAGCAACAGAACAATTGTGTACCCAGTGACTTATAGACAGGCCAGGAACCCACTCCTCTGTTAGAATTAATTGATTTCGCTCTGTGTAACGAGCACAGCACAAATACGGAGAGGGAAGGTGGTGTGATTGAACTGTGGGGCTGCCTCTACATTCACCAGCCTGAGTCATGACTGCCTCCAAGAACATCAAAGATTTCAAAATGGTACAATACCAGCATGAGGCACAGTCACAGATCAACTTTCTGCTGCTCTGATTTCTCCAGGTTGCGTTTCAGACCACAGCACCTGCAAGCAGATCATCAGAGATGAGGCCCAGGGTGTGCCTTCCAGACAGAAACTCCAATCTTGTGTTTTCTTGACATGTCAGCAGTCCTGATGAAGTCCAAGGAGAATTTTCCTGAGTGGGAGCTGTGTGGCCAGACCCTGTGGTAAACAGCAGGACTTCCCTAATGGCTACAGATAGTGGCAGCAGAAAATACTGCCAAGATGGTCCCTGCTGGAACCTGGGGTTAAATGGCCCTGCCATACTCCCTCACTCTGCAAAAGTACTTTCTTCAGTAGGTCTCCAAGCAAATAAGGATCATTAGTCTCATTTTACATCAAGGGAAGCTCAGGAACAGAATGAAAAAGTACTGGTATCTGTAATGGAAAAAAAAATTAAAAATTGGAAAACCTTGAAACCCCCGCCTATAGAATATATAAGAAGGGAAGGGAATCAAAGCTGATAAATTTTATAGAACAACTTTGGCCTATATGGTTTTCAGTGAATGGGTAAAAGCCTTGATCAACTTGACCTGCATCACTGTTGTACAGGAGAGCGTTACTCTAATGATCCTCACCTTCTGATGTGGATCTACAGCAGAGCTCTAATCCCAACACCTTTCAAGTTTGAGCAGCACATAACCAGCGTGGAGTATGCTTAAGCAGAAACTATAGCTAGCCCCCTGAGTTACGGTAGCTTTCTGCCAGGACCGCTAATTTCCACTGAGACCTGTCTTATCTGAATGATCTACCTTGCTCCTAGAGCATCACTAAGTGGGGCCGTACCTCCTAGGCTGAGCTTCAGGTTGCGAAATGCACCCTATCCATGCCTCTGAGCAGTGACAGACATTTATTTCCTTCAAAATAAAACATACATGAAGGCACAACAGGCTCTCAGGACACCCCTCTGCACCCACAGTTTGATGTGTATACCCACAAAGCCCCATGAGGGAGGGAGGATGGTCAAGAAGCAGGACAAGTCTCTGGAGGTTCTTTGCTTATACTGAGGCACTGCTCAGTAGGCTGTCCAAGACATGTAATTTTAGAATATTGTATATAGCAGTGGGCAAAAGCTGAATTTTCTACAAAGCTTCTAACCCAATAAATAACTGTATTAAATTTCAGTGGTATAAATGTGGTGGGGCTCTGGTTTAGGAGCATTTGAGCAGCCAGAAGGCACACCATGTTGACACAAAGCTAGGAAACTGCTCAGCTGTGGAGACACAGCTTCCCATTTCTTGAAGTACCTCTCTCCCAACCAGTCTGGAGCGGCGAAACCAGCGGATATCATATGCTGCAGATGGATCAGCGACGGATCGTGCACAGCTAGCTGAGTCTGGCATGGTCTGATTCCTCTCGTGTTTGCTGGCTACTTACCCAGCCAACAGCCAGACATTTGTGGGGTAAATAATTTCCAGTTGTTTCACAGAAGAAAACTGCCCAGCAGTATAAATAATAATTCCTCTCGGGCTTGGGTTTCAGTGTTTGCCTGGGGCTCTGGGGCTCCTTTCAGAACCTCTCCCTCCCCAGCACATCTTCTCCTACAGAAAGATAAGAGGTCTCTGCTACAGACCAGTCATAGACAGCAAAAAGAGGTGCCAACTATTTTTTCTAAATTTTTGTCTTTTTCTTTACATAAGTGGACAATATTGCAAAGAGCAATAGAAACACTTGGTCAAAAATAATGGAGGCAAATTGCTTGTAAAATTATTAGTGACAAAGTTGCTTGGTTTGTACCACTTATAATGCATAAAACTTGAGGGACTGGACACAGACTGATGCTTTGCTAAGAGACAGTTCAGCCCATGTGAAAATTACTGGAGGTTGCTGTGGCCTTTGCTGGCTGCTGTGTGCTGAGGAGGCTCTGGGGATAGGGAAAGCTTAGCAGTGTGGATCTCAGTTTTGCTTAAATTCTGCAATTTGTCGCTCTTCCCTTTACCTTCTCCTCTAGGCAGTCCAAGGTGATGCCCTCTTCTCACTGCCTGCCCAGAGTCACACGATAGCCACCTCCTGCCAGCCAGCACAGGGATTTCTCTGCTGCTTTCCAGCTTCCTGATGCTACTGTAGAAGGGCAGCAGAAGGAAAGGGGCCATGCAGATGATGACCCCACACTGAGCTGAGCCCCAGGTGCCGTCTCCGGCCCACTGGCATCTGGTGTGGTATCGAGGAGTCAGGGCAAGCACAAAAACATATGGGGAGCTGTTGTGTAGCTCGATGGTGCCACTGCTCTGCCCTGAGTCATGGCATATCGTCCTGGGAGGGTCCACTGCTCACTGAGGAGCAGCCAATGCTCAAGACACAATGGGAAAAGGTCTCTGCAGCTGGAGAGAGGTGCTGGCTGCTCCCAGAGCCCACATTTGAACTGAGGGATGTTCCTCCAGCTCAGCCAGTGACACTGCAGTGCCCTCCTCATCTTCTTGTGCAACAAAGTGCCTTCCATGCAAACTGACAATTCCTTGCAAACTACTTGTTCTGCACCACACCTTGCCTGTAACCAGAATTTGGGACCTGTCCTGTCAATTCAGTCCATATTGCTGGGTTTCCATATCACAGACCCTGGAAAAATGAATCTTGTTGGGCCAGGTGATGCTAAATGATGTCACACTGGGGGTGAGATGAGGGCAGATTGATCACTGTGCTTGTGTGCAGTGTCTGCTGCAAGGTGTGGTGTGAAACACACCCAGATCACATGGGCTTGGAAGTGCCACAAAATGAAGGGCAGGAGCTTGTTTTCCATAGGAATTTATGTGGAATAAGCTAGGAGCATAACCATGAGCCATCTTGAGTTGCTTTCTGAGTGACTACCTCTCTACTGAGTCTCCCTGACATCCAGTACTTTCCTCCAGGATGGGTAACTTTTCCGCCTCAAGGCCAAACAGAGCCTTTTCCTACAGCCTTGTGCTAACTTCCTACAGCAAGGAGAGCTGGGGGAACTGATGCCATTAGAAATATTTTTTCTGCAGGGTCAGAGTCTCTTCTGGTCCAGCAAGAAGCTGATGGCCCCAGTGGTATGCCAAGCCTCAGGACCACAGCTCAGGATTCACAGACTCATAAATTGCCCAGTAGGACTCAAGAACAATCCACAGGCTGTAAACACAAGCTGTGCAATGTTTCTGTTGAACTGGTGATCACAGCCTATGTAGTTTAGATTAAGAAATGTTGTAGCTGTGTTCCAGAAATTTCAGACCATTGCCATTTTGTAGTGATTCTGTGTGGATCAGAAAAAGCCCAACAGATTAAAAAGAATTTGAGTATTTGACCTCCTACTGTGTTTTTCTCTCTGTCAAAACCTTGAAAAGTGTCTACCTTAATAACTATGATGCTGCAAAGTTTAAATTTCCTTATTTGTGTGACTGTTTTCTTGTGTTAAATAACCTCTCTTAGTGCTTGCCCAGTGATTTTTTTTGTGGTGGCTGAAGAGCTCTCTGCTGCTGTTTTATTACATTCATCTCTCCATTTCTCCTGAAAAAAAAATAAAAATGGAGGTTCAGGGCAGCTAAGTGAACAACCTGAAGGACTGGCAGCAGCAGAACCAGACAGCACAAAGCTTCACACCAGGGTGAAACTTGGGCTGCCTTGGAGCAGCTCTTCCAGGGTTATACCAGAGCAAGCAGGGCACCTTCAACTCCCAGGGACCCCTGGAAATCTTCTATCTGGTTTACAACAGCTTCCAGTAGCCACCCCAGGTAAGAGGAAGCCAGAGTGGTTTTCTAGTGCCACCTTTTTTTCTAGGCTATCCAGCTTGATAAAAGCAACAGATATAGGGCCCCATAATCTGAAAAGATCTTTTAAAAGTTTTGGTGTCAAAGAAACTCCTGTGACAAATAATGTAAATCATAAAGTAGAAAAATGGAGGCATTTATAAAAGTGCAGACAGGAGTGAGTCGTTCTGCTGGAGCTCTCCTGGACACTAAGAATTTCTCCTTGGATACATGTACAGTGATTTTAAGCAGATTGTATCTTCAATGCTGCAGCCTCTGACATATAGTTATTACAGCTGATGCTGCATGCAGTCAAAGCAAGATGTGACTTGTCTACTACACCATGCAAAGGTGAACAGCTCCGTAAGAAAAGATTCAAGCAGCATAATCCATTAGAGTCCATTTACAAACTAACAGATATTTTACAGACATTCAACAGACGTTCAATCAAATCATAATCTCAGAAACCTGCCAACAATAAAACCCATAAATTAAAATCAAGTTATATAAGCATGACTTGATGAACCTGATGTAATCTGATGGCATGAGATGCATATCCTACATTAAGTAACAAATTCCCCTTCTTTTCTCTTATCCATTAATAGTGGGGCAGAAAATGAGCAGCAAACGTTTTGTAGCCAGCAAACCTGAACCTGAGCACAAGGACATTATTTTATGGGGGATTATTTGTCATTAATTTCACCTTTTTATTAACAAATTGATGGCTGAATAGACTTCCCATTAAAGGCAAGACAATTCTTCCTTTCAAAAGGCAGTTTACAGTGTGTGGTGTGTGGTGAGACCCAAGCAAAATGACCTTTGCTTCTGTGTGCTCTGTGCTCCTCATAAGCAGCAAAGGGCTGTGTCTTGTGGCCATCCTCAGATTTTTCTTCTCTGCTACAACTGCAGACTCTGGCTGGGTCTTACTCAAGGGAGAGCTGATAAGCTGCAAATTGCCCCCTGAACTCCCTTATGACTGCCTGCAGGAAAGAGAGTATCTTCTAGGAATTGGGTATTTTGCAGGAATTGGGTATCTTGCCTTCAAGACCAGGAATTATGCTTTAATAGCATCACTGGTCATAGCATGGAAGATGAAGCGTGAGTGGGTGTTTCTTCACATGTTTAGGAGAGAAATTCCAGCTTTTGTGGAACATGAGGGTGCACAGGAGTCTGGGGGCAATCACCAGGGAATGAGCTGCCTAGAACTGCATGTACAGGGCAATCTTGGGAGCATGTATGTATTACCTTTATTATATGGCTCATACACCTCCTGTGCCCATCTGCAGAAAAGGTCTATGGGCTGCTCTTCCAGCTCTTTGCTTGGAATAGCAAAAGTATCCTGATCCTGGAAAAGGAACAAATGCCCAATTTCACACCCTTTGCTGTCCCATCCACCCCATGCTTCATCCTGGAGTTTGTGGAAATGGCTTCACAAATGCAACCAGATAGCTGAGTAGACCTAATGAAACCTAATTGCCACATGTTTATTACATTTTCAGAGTGAAGAGCACTGCAGTCTGAATGTCTAAATTAATCCTGCGTTACCAGGCCAGCTACCATGACATTTCTATGTTCCAGCATAATGCAAACATAACAATTAATTTGATTTCTTTGTATCACAAAAGCAAACCAAGAAATGGATGTCAAAATCTTGACCTGAACCTCTTCAAACAGAGATGAGGTTTTCTCTAAACTAAGGGACCTGAAAGCACCTGCAAGCTGCAGGGATTGGGCAGACTCTCACTGGGGACAGCTGGAGAGGACCTGGCCAAATGGAGCCTGCACCTTCCCCTGACCTTTCCTTACCTAAGCTCTGGCTCACCATGCTTTATAGCTGCAGCTTTTGTGGAAGACTGAAAAAGTGGGTGCTGAAAGTAGATGCTGCATCCCTGTAGGTCTTAAATCCATCTGAAATGTTTGTGGTTGTGATGATGAAGCTGTTGAAATGTGTCGTGCATTAGGGTGACATGGTTCTTCCTGACTCTTAAATATTGCACCTAAAAATATAACCCTTAGGGTTATATTTAGAGGAACTCTCAGCTAGGAAAAAACAAGCCCCTGAGAACAATAAGAAGAAACAGTTTGAAAAGTAGATGAGACGCACAATTCAATTTTATCTTTATTTAAAATTATGCCTTGTTTTATGTAAAGGAATTTCATTCATGTGCATTATTTCCTTGTTTTAAATGGAAAAGGATTTGGGACTGGTATAGGATCTGTTCTGTTCAAGTGATGAAAAGACAGCCCTACTTTTACACTTTTATAGTATTATCTAAGTAAAGAAGTCCTGGGTGGTGCTGAAGCATTTTTCGTTGCCATTGTGGTTATTTTCACTGGCCTAGCTTTGACCCAGCATATAGGAAAAGCAGTGGGTGCTGGCACACAGAATCCTTGCCCTGCGCCGTGGGGGAAAATGGGAGTTCCCATGCCTGGGGCTGAGCTGGGGACCCCCTGGCAGGGGCAGAGCCTTCTGCCTTACAGAGATAAATGAGCTAAAAGCTTTCCAAATGTTGTCTATGTGTGAAAGAAAGAATAACTTTCTCCTGATATGTTTTGCTAAGGTGCCGCTTCTCTTTTGAATGAGAAGCCTCTTCAAAGGCTCATCTCAATGCCATAGTGAAACAATAGTCAATTCTTGCTACTGAATGTCTTCAATTACCACAATACCTTGCAGGATATGACACTAGAAAGGTTATGCATAGAGAGGATAATTTTGGTTCATAGCCTCTAAATGTTCCCGCAATAGCGTGGTGAAAGAAGATGTCTTCCAAGAAGTTCACATTACTGGCTGGAGTAAAATAAAATAGCTATATTGTTTCAGCCAGCAATTTCTTCCCATTGTCTTCGCTTTAAAAACCGAGCATACTCAAAGGCGAAGGGATGTGTTTCACTACAATTTGAGAACTGTACTGTAACCAAATATTATCTTCATTTTGCTCCTTGTTTCATGTTACTTTTTGGTCCTTGAGTTCTCCAAAGTTCATCACTGTCTGTGACATTACTGTGACTTGCTAACTTTCTCATTATTTCCCCAATCAATAGGAGAACAATATATGGTACTATTCTGTGTTTCAGTTACCTGTCACTCAGTGTTTTATCTCCATTGATACTCCAGGTAGTGCTCACAGAAACCAAAGTAGGCTGTCTTGTCTTCCGCTAATCTTGAATGCCTTTTGTTCAAGAGGTGTTTTGTATTCATCAGTCAACTTAGGACTCATCCTGAAGAAGCCCTCAGTCAGCACATAGATCTCAGTGAAAAAGGGATACGCAGCTCGTGAAATATTAATAGCAAAAGGTACCTCAATCATTTTCACCTTTTGACCCTTTGAGGCTAAAAGGATTATCAGCAGTAAGTGGCAAATCTTCTGGATGGGAAATTTTCATAGGTGAAATACCTTGCCATTCCTTTTAGCCACTTTTGGTATTAAGCCTATTCAGAAGGTCCATTTATCTACCCACTCTATCTGCCACTAAAATTATGTCAAACTCAAAACACTTTTAATATAAGTCCAAAGTTAAAATGATAGTGATCAAAACCTGGAAATAGCCAAGACTTTTTTGAGAAATGAAAAAATGCTGTGGATGTTTTCTGCTTCCTGCACTTCACTGGGGGCAATGAAGAGTCCTTTTATAATAGCTGTAATAAATACAGCATAGTACTATTCATACCCAGAAGTGTCATTTGGGGAATCAAGTGACAAGTCATATCAATTTATGAACTTAAAGTCTAGCACAATAAGTGAGATTTTCTGATACTTACAGTCTGTTAAAGGAGAAAGATGAATGCTGATGGTGGGCAATTAACTTGTTCAGGGATCTCCACAGCTAAGAACAAGGCTGCAAGCAATGGTTTAGGAATGATTGCAAGTAGAAAGTCTTCAGAAAGTGGATATCAGTTCTTCACATTTAAAAAATTATATTTTGCCTACCTAAATAAATAAAATCATGTCTGCTTTGGCACTAATCCATACAGTCCAATCCACAGTCTGTATCCTCTAAGTAACAGGACCCACCCTTTCTAAACAGCTGATTAGCAGCATCAGAGACATGATCCAAGGCAATGAAAATAAGTGGCAAAATACAGTGTACACTTGGGCAGAAACAAGGACAAACTTGGGGAATCCTGAACTCATACCCTGAGGTCTGCTGGTAAAAGGAAAAGTTTCTTGGTGGGGCAACCCCACTGGAAGCATCAGCATAAGCAACCCTGATGTCAGGGCTGTCCAGATACATGGTTTGTCCCTTGCTTTGGGAAAGCTTTGGGTGATTCTGGTGTCACTGTCTAAAAGGCCAGGTGGTCACCAGACTACCCTCCAGCAGTGTGGGTTGTGCCCTCCACTGGCATGGATTAGCACATGACTTCATAATCATCCCAGTGTAGAAACAGCTCCTGTGGTGGTGTTTCATCAATGCAGATGAACAGTCAGACAAACATCCATTGCTTAACGAGCAAGGGCCAGTGGCCTGGAGATAACACATCCCGAAACACAAAATGCAGTCAGGATCCTCAAGGATAAGTCAGTGCTGTGCTCTTGGGCCAGAGAAAGGACAGCAAAGTTATCCACGACTGCAGAATTAGCTGTGACAAGACACCTGGTCTGTGCCTCAGTTTCCTGAACTGCAATTCTGAGTCAGGATCAACACCTTTTAAAAAATATTAACAACCCCCCTTTTCTGTAGGGGAATTTGGCCTTCTGTGTTCTGCAGCACTCATTTGCCTCCTGCTGATGAATCCACAGTTGAAGTATATACCATCAGTAAACAGAGAATGCTATTGTATCAAATTTTACACAGAAGAGTCCTTGATTTCGATAACACTTCTGCATGCTCTTGCCATAGCTTGAAAATTACTTTGGAATTGCTTGTGGTGTGCCCTTTGAATGCCCTCTGCCTTCCCTCCTTTCTTCCTAGAAGAATTTTTGGTTATGCATTCACATGAGAAAGACTAATCGAAAAAAATAGGGCAAAGCAAAGACAATTAGTGTAAATAACAGGCCTTGTGTCCTCTCTCCTCAGTCTTTTCTTTACATCAGGAAATGAACAGCATATTTCAGTTCAATGTGATTCTTGGAGTGCATGAAAAAATATGCTTGGTGGAAATAAATGGTAAAATGTTTTTCTCTTTGATTTCTGTTAGAAGTATTCTTTCAATAGGCATATTGGATAGCAGATTGACAGAAGAATACTCTTGGTTGGAGGTATCCTTCTGGATGACAAAAGTATGCTTCCCTTCAGTGGTAAATCATATGGATGTAGCTAAAATAAAGATTTATATTTCTCTTGGAGTCACGTCTTGTGATTGTTATTCTCTTCCCTATGGAAAAGCACAGGCCTGTAGCTTTAAAATGAATTAGCAGATTTCCAGAATTATTTCAGCACCATTGCTATAGGGGAGAAATGAATGTGTTTCTGAAAACACTCCCCAGCAGGTTCAACACTTAACTGTCTTTGAGATGTCAGTGTTTCCAGAAATCTGTCAGCTGGCGGCTGGAACTGGAATATAAATGCTGGTCTGGACACCTGGAGGAAGAAACATGGTCTGGGAGGTGCCAGGAGTCCAGCAGTTTTCCCAGACCCTACTGGGACTGGCTGAGTGAGTTACACTGGAAATCAGAGCATGCTTTTGGGGATTAACCACTCAGTTTGAGCACATTTAAGCAGAAAGAAAGAGCTCTCTGAGGTCTGGATCATGCATCAGAGTACATGGCTCCAGGACATCCATCCCTGATGTGCTCTCTGTAAGCTCCCTGGCACTCTGTAAGGGACTGGCACACCAAAGGGGAAAGCTCTACCCTGCACTGCCAGGGCAAAGAGCTTTGGAGTGCCCATCTCCTGCAAGAACTGTAAAAGTCTCACTTTCTGTGCTGCTGAACTCTTCTTAGCTTGCGTCAGAAAACATGGGATAACTAATTACACTCCTGGGAGAGCTATATCCATAACATGCATGCAGTAGCCTGATATTCCCCAAACTCTGAATTTTTTTCCCCTCATAATGGATCCAAGGCCTAGGATCTGTGTAAAATGTCAAACACCCGCTGGAAAAGAAGCTTCTGCAATAGCAAATCTACCTCTGCTTCTCTCTTCTAGAAGGCCTCAAAATATTCAATGAGCAGTCATGAAGCCAATAAAAACACAGACAGGGAGGCACATCCTGCCATTAACTTCAAAAGAGAATTAACAAATGAGTGTGCTCAGAGGGGAACCCCATGGCTCAGGGAGAGGTGGGGCAACACAGAGCCTTTCACCTCAGGGTCCTGGATCCAAATCCCATTGAGCTCGCAGTCTACCTCCAGGACAACACCAAATGAGTCCTTGACCTCAGCCCAGCTTCCGGTGTACAGATCTGCTTCTTGCTAATACCTGGGAAAATGATCAGTGCTGAGGCAGATGCCTGATCCTATTGGTTTCACTGATTGAAGACTCACACTTGTTATGTGTGTGTAGGCCTGGCTTTTTAGTATATACAGCTCTTATCTGATTAAAAAAATAATTATAATTTAACCATTGAAACCAGAAGTAGGAATTATCATAAACAAAACCAGTGATTAGAGCTGCTGGTTGTAGGCAAAAAAAGTGTAAAGGATGGTATCAACAGTCCACTGTTGCCCCATAAAACAGGAAACATCCTTAGAAACTCAGCACAAACTTCACCATTTTAATGCTCAAGATACCAGCACATGCAAAGAGATTTTCCTTATAACTTTAATTAATGTACCCAATATGAAAAACAAAGGCAACACCTTGCTGTCACACATACCTCAGTATCAAAGAGCAGCATTAGCTAGAAGTGAATCACAGTGACCCTCTGCAAATGGGCTGAATGTTTTCATTTCGCATGCTGAACCAATTGAGTCATGAGGAAGCAGCAGCAAGATTTTAATTCCATATAGTACATCCCAACCTCTGAATTTATTTACCAAGTATAACATTTATTTAATGTAATTTAGTTCTAAATATTTAAAAGCTCACTTTGTTTAATATGTTTTCAAGTACAAGATGTTAAGTAATTATGGATGATGTGGTGGTCTTTTATTAGGTAGTTAATGACCATCTGGGAATTCAAGCCCCAAGGCAATGCCAAGGGCTTCTGAGTATTAGCTGGCCATTAACATAGTGGTAATGGACTAGCACACTCTACATGATTATGACTATTAACTAAGCATAAAAAAGTAACATTCAAATTAAAATAGGAAATTCAGGTTTAAGGCTTCTCTAGCATCCTTAATTTAATCAGATCATAGTGACCCATATGGCTGAGTCTTGTGCTGAACTGGATCATACGGCAGGGATTCAAGCTGGCATCTCCTCTGGCCATAGCAGAGCTGTAGAGTCAGGTCACCAGTGCTCCCAGGTGCCACTTTCCCCTTGTCACAGTCACAGTCTGGGACCAGCTCGTGCTGGGGCTGCTGCCATCCCAGTCCCCTTGCATCATCTGGGTGTGTGAAGCAGGAGCATGGGAGGTTGCTGCTCTTCCCTGTCACCACGAATGGAGCCAAGAGGGATGCCCCGACCTCCTTCCCACCCCTGGGGCTTGGAGGCTCCTTGTTGGACCAGCTGGCATTTTGGAGACTGGCATTACCCAGAGCAATGGCGAAACAGGCTCAAGGCTAGGATTGTATTTCCCAACTGCACGCTTTGCAGTCATTGCATTTTTCTGGTGCTTTCTTTTCTCTTTTAATTAGGTGATGAAAGACAAAGATACTCATTGTGAACAAATCTTAGATAAAAAGGTTTAGTGCAGTTTAATATGCTCAGGCAGTGTTGCAGCTCATAAACAATACTTGGGAGAGGAGGCAAGAGCAGATAGTGATTTCATTTTGCTGCTGGCTCAATTCTGCACTTCTCTTAGGCAGGTATCAACACTGCTTTCACAGAAGTTAGAGGCAGAAAAGATCTATTAGATTATACTGTTCTCTTGACACAATAATGTGCTCTGTATAGACTTGTATTGAGTTTGTTTTGCCATTGCTTGTCAGAAAGTCTCTGCAGGCTTGAACTGCCATCATTTTGCCATCAGAATGACATCTTAATATGGTCTCTGCTCCACAGAGTTGTGTGACATTATCATGAGATCATTAGACTATGCTAAGTCACATGTAAGAGAGAAAAACATGATGTTATAGAAAACTGCTGTTGGGATTTGAAAATTTGATTTCTATTTCTTCATTGCACTGCAGGTCTTTGGTCAGGAAAAAGACTTTGCTGGAAACCTAATGGGCTGTGATAATCTGTGAAAATGCTCTTTATTGTTATCACAAAATGTTAAAACATTCTTGTTAAAACAAAAATGTCTTTATTGTTATCACAGAGTTCTTTTTAAAAAAAGAAAGTGAAAAATGTGCATTTTGCTCTGGGACAGGGATCTGATTAAAGCTGTGTGTAAGCATGTTGAAATATAACATTAAAGAAAGAATCAGCATCAAATAAATGTTCTTCACAGAGAAGAAATCACAGTACATAAGGGTTTAGCTGAAGACTTTGCATTTTTTTATGTAAAAGAAAATATTTGGACATTTATTACACATTTATTTGTGCAGCACAATGCATCCCCAAAAGACCCAGAGAAATCTGAGCTCTTAACAAGCCCTATGCTTTGGAGGTAAGAGTTTCTCTACTGATGAATGTAGCCATCTCTGTGCTGAAATACACCAGTTTAATAGGACATAGCAATGCTACATGAAGCCAAGAGCCAAAGGAAAAAAATATGCCCAAAATGTGTGCAGTTAATGCAAAATATTTGTACTGCTGTGTCCCTGGAATACACATGATCTCAAGTTCAGGAAAAAATTAAAAGGTTAAAAAAGTTACAACCAAAGAAACAACAGGACAGTGCCAAGTGAAAGGTCACAAGACAAATGAAAAACACATCAAATGGCTCACCCATTGATGTGCTCTAATAGCAAAATGACCCCCATCAAAATGTTCACCATAAGTGCAGTATCAGAAACTCTTCAAAGAATGCATGAAAATGTTGGCTTCCTAAATTAATCAAGTTTTATGGCTTGCTTGGAAATTTTGGTCAGGACTTCTAAATAATAATGTACTACCTCAACTAATACAATTTCCCCTTGAAAGCACACCTTCTTTTCCAGTAATAGGAAGTGTGCTTGTTGCTGCCACCACCCCAATTTTATGAAACACTATGTGCCCCTGGTAGTGCCCAATATTAGGAATGATCTTGGCTTAAATTCTGTGTCCATTTGCCTTAATGATTTCACTCCACTGTGCAAAGGAGAAAGAGAAAATAAAGGTTTAATGTGAAATCTGAAAGCAAAGGGACTGCACTTTCTAGCACTGTGTGGTATGCTCATCCAGAGCAATTATTATTGCTCATTACATTTCCATGCAGAAATCATTACATTTTATATCACAATATGCATTTTTTTATAAGTAAGCTTTAAACAAATTAGAATACTTAATATGCTTTTTGAACTTTTGCCAGATGTGTGCTCCCAAGCTGGTTCCTTCTATTTACATTGTAGCATTTATCCATTTCCAAATATGAGAAGATTTATCTATCAGATTCTGTGCAAATTCAGTACACAGATAATTTGTAAAAAGCTTTCTTTTTCAAAATGTTCTGTGGTTTTTCTAATCTCATCTCTTTTCTAATTTCCTAATCATATAACCTTGAAGTCTAAAGACACAGCCTGTGATAATCTGTGTAAACTGTCTTTATTGTTATCACAGACATTTATTAAAAAAAAAAAAACAACACATACACACGCATACACATTCAAAGCTGCCTTTTAAGTAATACTTTAGTCAAAGTTCAATCAGATCCACATTACTGCTACTCATCAGATAGAAAGTGTTTGCGAGCAGGAGGGGGATATTGACTTTAAAAATTCACTGGCGAGGCGTACAGAGCCTGCAGGAATGTCAAAACTCCAACCTGCATTTTGATGTTTTTGCCTCAGGTTAGTCTTGACTGACATGCTTGGAGCACTCTTGTTTGTGCTCCGGCATCCATTAACTGTCCTTGACTCAATGTTACACGGGCCTTTACGGTCAGCTCGGTGCCTAATGGTTACGGCAGATTAGATGCCACGAGGTGTAAGAAAAGCATACGCCTCACTTTAAGGGATCACATTGGTCGGTCCCTGCTTCATTAGGGGGTATTGTTTGATCCTAAATTAATGAGAGCCTGTTAATTATTATTCTGATAACTCTGCTTCACATGGGAGCATGTCAGGCAAGTGGTGCTGTAAAGAAACAGAGTTCTGCAAAAGAAAACAAAATGTCAAGGTTGAGGTGTCTTTGAGTGGGCTTGGTTTACATGTAAGGCATTTCGCTCGAGCACAGATGTGGCTAGATGTGGGGAAAAGAAAGTCTCAGCTGTACTTTTGTTCAACATTAAATGACTGCCTTGCAAAAACAGCTCAGAGAAGGCTTATCAGTCCAGCATATAGATAGATGTATACAACCATAATCCCCTGCGACGTGCATTGCTGACTTTCCTTCCCTTTGACTTTGTCCTTCTCTGGCTTCCACAAAGTTTTTGAAAAATGATCCAATACCCACTTACATTTGGGTTCATGGAAAGCCTCCCTTTCAAAATAGGGTAAAATGGGTGCTAAAGCAGTGTTAACATTAACAATAATTTTAATTATTCTGATGTCACTCACGTTACTGTAGAGAGAGATCTCTACAGTAAGTGCTGACAGGTACAAATGTGCCCATAGAAATGTTTTTCTTTAACATCAAGCTTAGATAAGCTTCTGAGGTGCCTATATTCATTTACTGGGAAGTACTGAGATTAGACAGATGTCTCAATTTAAAAAGGGAGAAAAAAATCTCATGTAGATGTGACACTCGTTCACCTGTGTTTTTCTGCCAGTCTATATAATGCTATCAGAACATAACCAGAGTTTTGATTTATACACCTCATTTGACATTGACTGGCAGCTCTACAGAGAACACATGCACAGAGATGGTAATTTAAAAATATGGAGATCTTATTAGGCCAAATGGAAAGAAAAAAAAGATCATTTCATTTTACTTCTTTTGAAATTAAATGGGGGACAAACCACCAAACCCGAACATCTCCGTGCTGAGGCGCTGGGAGTGCGGACCTGGACGGGGCCCAGGATGTGCAGATGGCCCCGTCTTTGAAAAAGCCCAGGCGAGGAATTCCAAGTGCCCTAAATTCTAGCATTGGAGGGGCTTGACATTTTAATCTGACTTAATAGTTGAGGGCAATCTAGGTTATTAAATTGACCTCTTCCATTTGTCTGAGATATTTCACCAGAAAGAGAGAGAGAGTGAGGTACTCCTCTCTGCTCTGTGGCTTCATGCTACTCAGTTGCTGTTCACAGGAGGAAATGCAGAAAGTGCCTATTCAGCTCTCCAGGTCATCCACGACCATGAAGTCGTGCCTAAATTTAGCATCTTTCAGTTTGAAAACCTTTCCCTGGGCTCAGCAAATTCCTCAAATTTAAAAAGCTCTAGGCAAAAAGGGTTCTAAAGTGAGCATCATTCTTTCTGGTAGTGTCAAAGTTGACTCCAGTCAGATAGTGTTCCCAGCAAAAGCGTGGGGCTTGTGATATGGTGAAATGTTTGGAATTACAATATGGTGAGAATATAAGAAAAATTGAATGAACTAAAACAAGGAAAGAAATATAAGTCCCCATATAACTTGCAAGGATTTTGGTTAGGAAATGTTGGGAGGTCACATGGCTGTCTCCTTTTCTTCGCTAGACCATAAATTTCATTATCTTGAAACAATGTTTTTCTTTCAACGAATAAAAAGTTAAGAAGGAATTGGAATGCTTTAAGCACAAGGGTGGTGAGAAATGCCTGTAGATTTTTCTCACTTTTTTTGTGTCTTGCATTGCTGAAACCAGTTGAATTGTCTTATCTTTATTTTCCTTTGGAGGAATTTCTACTGTTATTGAATGATTCCCAGATGACAACTCTTGAAGACCAGAAGCCTTCTTCCCAGCTGCAGAATGAAACCACAAGAAAAAGCGGCCTCATTCAGCTTTCTCACAATGTAAAGCCTCTCTGCCTCAGCCCTGATCTAGTGTGTGGTCAGCTTAGGCTGTGTAGAGTTTCCAGGTTTCCAGGAAATACTGCTGTCAGTAGCCAGGGTAGGCTCCCATTTGGTGTTAATTTTCCTTGAAATTTCTGAAAGGAAAAGTTGAAAATAAACACAGTTTAAGTAGACAAAGTACTCACTCCTTAGCTTGACAGTAAACTCAACATGTTTGGGGCATTGCTGAAAAGAAAGCTTCAGTAGAGCCAGTCAGGCAGCTCTGTGGTCACAAGATCTCACAAAGAAATACAGAGCATGCCTTACACCTTCTGCCAGGTGCACAAAACTGGAGTGGGAGCTGCAGGAGGAAAAGCAAGTTCTGTTTTGGCCACTTTCCTGCAAACCTTCTCTTGCTTCTGCTTTCAGGTGCCTCAAAAAGCACATGGGTACATCAGGAACAGCTGCATCAGGGTACCTCAGGTCTGCTGGGCCAGAGCTGGGGCTTCCTTTTGCAGGTGTTGGAACTGGGGGCAGGTGGGTGTGGCTATAAGCCATCACCATCTGCCAGTGCTTCTCAGTGCTGCAGGCGGACTGGTGCTAACGTGTGATTGCAATCCCATGGAAATTTCGCCATGGAAATTTGGGGAAAAAAGTGCACTCCTGGTCTATCCTGAAGTCAAATCACAATATGCTTAACAAGCTGTGCCCACTCGAAAAAAGGTCTCAGTATCTTCTGGAGAAGCTCCATTTCCTGGTGATGTACCATCTCGTCGAGGCTGCATTGGAAAGCAAAACTTCAGGTTTCTGGGAACTTCCTTTGGATGGAGATTTGTCTAAATGCATAAAAGTATTTTTATGGACAAGAACAAAAGGTGTGTCACAGGTTTGGCACAGTCTTGCTTCATATACCTTGCAGTGTGTGCTCGTTTCTTTTGGCCCTCAACCATTGCACAAAAGAAATTTCAAGATGACTTTGAGCCTTCCATTTCTTCTAGAGGGTGACACAACAAGTGAACTCAGAACTGGGAAACCTTGATGTATATATGTACAAATTTCTGAATTGCAATGTGCTTCACCTTTTTACAGCAGACAAAGACAAACCCTGCATGCACTCTGCTGCTTCGTGGCACTCTGCGGAAATCACATACTTACTGGAAGCATCCATGTGCAGAGGATTACCCCCACAGAATATACGTGATGTAAATGAAATAGTCAGCCCCATCTGGGGGCAGCTTACATTGCTGTGATGGAGGCAAGACCAGGGCAACGTGCATGGCTCCCACCTGGCTGAGGGGAGGCATGCAGGCTGGGCTCCGCCGTGTAGCTGCTGGTCCTTGACATTTGATATGCTGTGGTCGAGTGACAGGAATTGGGATCTCCAGAGCTTTGCAGGCATTTGTCACAGCCCAATTTGTTTTGCTATGAAGTTTCCTGCAGTTTTCAGCTATGTTGTAGCTGCTGTGATTGTCAGATAAGTGTGTTTGGCTGTGGGTGCGGCTGAGCCAGAGGAGGGTGCCATTTCGGGGGTTTTGCTTTGGGATATTTATAGCTGGAGGAACAAGCACGTGCATAAGAGAGTTTTCCAGATGAAACACATGATTTCAGCACAGTGTGGAGCTCACCTCAGTGTGAGATTAGCTGCACATAGCGGATATGAATAAAAACAAAAGATAACTTGATTTGGCCAGCACTAATGCTGACCAGGAGATCAGA
The DNA here is from genome assembly GCF_000277835.1 of Geospiza fortis. Lineage (NCBI taxonomy): Eukaryota > Metazoa > Chordata > Aves > Passeriformes > Thraupidae > Geospiza > Geospiza fortis. The sequence continues at coordinate 3,581,246 of NW_005054299.1, forward strand.
GAAGCTCCCGCTAGCAAACCACTCACCCATCAGTGTCCAATGTCACTGCTCATGTACAGTGCCCAGAAATGAGAAAGCGATGTCTGCTTTTGATGGTGCTAGTTGACTCTGGCCTTTAATGAGCAAACCTTGCTTTCACCTCTTTGCAGTGACACATTTTCCAGGAGGGGGATGCTGGTGAGTTGACATTAGCTTATACAGTGATGCCCATGCCCCTTCCCAGAGTAAAGATGAGAACTGACTTTGGCAAAGTCGGAAAAGCACTGAACAGAAATCTTACAATTCTTGGCCAAATGTTTGTCATGAAATTGTGAAGGTGCCTACTTATAGAAGGGGATTGAGGGGCTGGGTCTTGAAGTAAGGAAAGATATTAAACTGCAGCGGTAGCACTAGAGTTCAGGCAAACATCAGCTTCATTCTTTTATTAACAGTGAGCAGGAGTTTCAGAGCATTTTCCTGGAGCAGTGACCTCTCAGTGCACTGCCATGAGCTGCTTTTAAAACTCCTGTCTTGCTGGTATCTAAACCCTTCATTTGATCTGGCCTGACCATGTCTGCAGCAGCCTGGAGACTTAGTGAAGGAGCAATGCTTGTCAGGGCTTCATTAAGGTGTTAATGCAGGCAGAAGGAAAAGTGTCCACCACATAACTGTCCATGAGCTGTTGAAAAAATAAACACATCAGCATTTTTATTGCTGTCATTCTACATGGATTCCTCTAACTTAACACTGCAAACACTTAACTGGTGTCAGAAGAACTTTAAAACATGCTACTTATGTCCTCCATCTACTGAAAACTCTGAAATCACCCATGCTGCCCAATTAAAGCTAGATACAAGTTCATTTTTCAAAGGATGGCTTAAGTTAATCCTCATACATACAGATGAAAGCTAAACTTCTGTAAGAAAACTTTGACAAAGGGGAAGGGCAATTGCTGCATGAAATATAGACACAGGAGAGATCACAGCTGATAAAAGTACTGCAGTTAAGCATATTAACACTCATAAATTTTAAAGGCTTATTTATATTAAGAAAATTAACTGTCCAAAGATAACTGTTCAGGAAAAAAAAAATCTTCACTTTAGGGATCTTTCTGTGTAGTTGCTTTTTGAAGCCATTTGTACCCTGGGCTTCTACAACACCACCTGGGAATAAGTTGTAAAATTAAATAGAGCAGTACATGTAAAAGTAATTTCTGTTGATTCTGCTGCCTCCTCATTTTATCGGGTTGTCTTAGTTCTTGTGTTCTAGGAAATAACAAATAATCATAATTATCCCCTAGTCACCCTCTCTGCATGTTTTAGGATTTTCTAAACCTAGTTATTTTTCAAGACACACAGTCTGTGTTATTTTCTCTCTTCTCTGGTTGTATTTATTTTCTCATGCGTATCTGTTCCTACACTTGTGCAATTGAATATTTTTTATTTTTGTATTTTGGAGGAGGAGGAGGAGTGAGAAAAGCTGCTCTCAGCACAGGATGTTGCTCGTATTCATCTAATTTCTATTTTTCAATGATTTTATACATTCATGTTTTCTGTCTGACTGTCACAGAGGTTTTTCAAAGAAGCTCTGACAGGTTTGTGTCCATCACTTTTCTCTAAAGAATTCATAACCCCGGATATATATTTAAACTCAGCTATTTATCTCATTCCTTATTACAATTACTACGAATTCTACCAGTATTATAGGATACTCATTCTAGTTATTTGTCTCTAAAATCCCTTATATTGTGCCATCTCCTTGTAACAGATCCACAGCCTCATTCTTTCAGAAGAAACAATCTCCATTCACAGTTTTTCCTGAAAACAAGTATGGATCAGACTATGTAGAAAGCTGATTCATATAGACATTACTGTTTTTATTACTTTTTTCTCATTCCATTTGCCTGGGAGTGGCTGCACTTTAATTAAACTACTTGCAAAATTGCATCAGAGTTGCTGGGTGTGATGAAATCCTTGCAGTGCTTCTGTTTGTTGTTTTTTGGAGTTTGTTTTTAATTTAGAAATAAATGCAGGCTACAGGAACATTTCCATTCCCTTTCTCTTTGGCATTTCTTTCCACACAGAGAGATGCTCCTTCTGGAGGTATTCTTCCAGCACCAGTAGCTTTTATTTTGAATCACAGACACCACATAATTCTCCAGTTCCCCTTTCTGGCTTGTTCTGCCAGCACTGGAGACCTCCCTGACAGAGACTGTGAAACTATTTTAATTTTGTACACCTTTCTCTTTCTGGGAATTTATACAGGCAGTTTGTAGAGATTGAAAAGGTATGCAGTAGATGTGGGGATTGCATCTTCAATTTTTTCAGATGCTGTGAGTTTCCTTAACCTGTCAGATATTTATCTTGGATTATGCTGCCATTGACTTTAAGTCTGATCTCAGTTTTCTCATTTCCAAAATCTGTCACAGAAATGATAAAGCCAAAATTCAGTATGTTCAAAATACATATATGTTGCTGTAATTACAAATATATTGAACATATGTATTGTTGAATATACTGACAATATAGGGGTTGAATTACAAAAAAAATTAGATCTATATTCATATATGTATGTACATGCATAATATGGTCATCAGCTCTTCTCCTGCATTCATCCTAATTCTTTCAGAGGCATCCATTCAATTACACCAACACTTTCTCATGCATTTCCTATTTTTTATCTCAGAATTTCTTTTTCTAAAAGAAAAATAAAATAAAAAAGTAAAATAAAAAGTCACCTCTCCATTATTCTTCCTCCCTACACAGGCACTTTTCTTCTGTTCTTCTGCTCCTGTGTGTCACAGGCACTTTTAAAAGGCTTAAGGACAGATTTCCACTGGACCAAATGTGGTAAACATATTCTGGGTTTCCTCATCAAAAAACATCCTAGGAAAAGATCCTTACTTATTTGTTCTTGTGATATCTTTTGTTTGTAATTGGGTAACACATTCATTCATAGGACAGTAAACTGGAATAAAGCCTACATTCTAATATGTTCCAAGTCTGGAACAAATAAATATACAACATCTCCCCCACACACACTTCTGCTAGTTAGCATGTGGTAATTAACAGTTGTTGAAATGACTAAAATTTCAAATGTGGACATGCTCCGTGAGAAAACCTCAGTGTGATTACACAGTGAGCCTTCTGTCAGAAGATAATAGGTATTTTTAGCAACCCCCATCTCACTTTTGTATGAGTTTTGTCACATCCCAATCCAAAAAAAACCCCATAATCAACTTTAGATTCTGGCAATCCTGGTTTTCAATCAGTCAGAACATCAGCATTTTCACATTCCAGAGGATATTCACTCTGTTGTTTTCATCTCCATTTTACCAAGAAATGCTGGAATTAAACCATTCCAGATCCCTGTGATGAAAAGAGTCTGGAAAGGGGTTGATGGGCAGCAGAGGGAGAGCAGCTGCTGAGATTCTGGGGGAAGATGTTTTGGAGCAGCCATTTCCCTGTTGCCTTGTGTTGTTTGTGGAGGTTGTGGGAGGGAGAACACTTCACTGGGGACAGGAGAGGGGATCCTTTGGTGATTTTACTCTTTTTGTATAGGTGGAAAGTACTACCAAAATGCACAGGAGCAGAAGTGCAGGTTCAGATCTATGAGATAAAAGCCACATAGCACTGCTCTGAGGCATGCCCATTAAATAATTCAGGAGTTTAGAAGATACCAAGAGAAATTTCTTCTTCCAAGTAGGTTTATTTTGGATAGCATTATACAACAACCAGCAAAAGGGATAGGCATGTTTTCTGCAGAGGACAGTGTAGTGACAAATAAGAAAGTGCAGCAGGTTGGTGATCAGAAACTTGTTTGCTTTTATTTGCTTGCCTTTAATTGAACCTGGAAAGTTTTGATAGACAAACTGGCCTCACAAGGCACAGAGGCATTTCAGGTTCTGCCCAGGCAGACAAAGGACAGCACAGCACTGTTGGGAAAGATGGCGGGGAAACATGGAAAGGTGCTGTAAAAGTGAGAGTTAAATAGATATTTGACCAGGGAGCTTGCCCTAGCAAAGGAGCTTTAGAGGCTCCATCGCAGGCTGGATGAGAGCTGCTGCACCAGGACAGCAGTGGAAGGAGACTGGCAATTATCACTGGCACTTTTACAAGTGAGGAGCTTATGGGGCTCATGTGATACCAAGTGCTCGTTGTGCACTGAGCAGTTGTTCTGGAAGCCTTGGCTTTGTTTTCGCTTAGTCCTGAGAACAAAAAAGAAATGTTGCAAGGAAAGTGCAGAATGAATCCAAAAAGAACAATGGAATTGTGCTTGATTTGTTTAGTTCTGAAATCAAGGTCACTTAGAAGTACTACAGCTTTTATTTGTTTTATTGGGGTTTTTTCTTAAGGATTTTTTTTTTTTTTGGCAACATCTTTCTTTTCATTTGACGGTTCTGTCATCCCAGAACTGTATAGGTTACTGATCCTGCCTGTATTCAAAGCTGTTATTAAGTGGAGTCTTTTAGATTTTAGAGAAATGATAATGGTTCCAAAGATGACAGAAAGTGGCAGCTGGTGACAAAAAACCCCCTTGATAAGACGACAACAGTAAATCAAACTACTGCCACTTTTTCGTTTCATGTTTGTTAATACCACCTCGCCTTTTGAAGTTTAAAGCAAGGTTCAAAAGAGCCAGGTGCTGAATCATAATATTAAAGCAAGTAAGGAGCTCCATGAAAGAGAGGAGATCTGAGAGGGGAAAGCAACAAACACGGCTTTCAACTGCCTTTTGTCGGCCTTTCTGCAGATGTCACCAGTTGTTATCCCCAGCAGAGGCTTCAAGCTTGTAGCAGTGCCTCTGGCTGATTCCAACTCAACGTTTCAAGTGTCAATCAAAAGGGAAGGACGCAGCTTAGGTCCTGGTCATTGTCCTGTGAAAAGAGCCAAGCATTTAACATTGATTTAGCTCCCTCAATATACAAAGATAGAGCCAGCTTTGTGCAGCAAAAGGGCCTTTGGCAAGGTTGCTTGTAGAGCAATTCCATCGCATCCGATGCTCCTTGGTTTAGCTGTCACACTGCAGTGTCTGGAGTTCTATGAAAAGTTATTCAGGAATGAGTGAGCAAATTAAAAAGAAATAACATGCTCTCCTAAATAGCAATGTAAGCTATAGAAAGTGCTTTTAGCATCATATGGCCCTGAAAGGCATTTTTAATAAAGTATTTTGTGCTTTTAAATGCCTTTTAACAAGGAGAATAAGATGTTTTAGGACAACAGGAGGCCCTTGTGAAACCCATCTCCATTGGATTGGATAAGCTATTGCACCCACAGTGTCTTGGCCAAGTACTTGCTTATTTTGTTTTCAAGGAACTTACATTCACTACCATCCATCCACACACTGCATTATGCTTCCATAAAGGGGTAAAAAATGCCCCCAAACCCAATGGTGACAAAAAGGCCCTGCCTGAATGCCACAGATGCCCCCCACTCTGACCTTCCCATCCTTTCTGATGTCAAGTCCTGCCTACCCCTCATATTTCTCTTGAAAACACCTTGGCAATTATATTTTTCTCAGGTATTGCTCTCACCCCAGCTCTCACAGGCACCACAGATGAGCCCCACTGGTCACACAGCAGTCATGGAAATGACAAGTCAGTTGGTGGCCACACCTGGACCATTTTGGCAGAACTCTGGTGGGAATTAAGTTCTCACAAGTGTGGTAGAAACTCCATGTTTTTCCCTAAAAAACAAAGTAAAACTGGATGAAACACAAATAAAGTATTCCTGTTGTTTTAAGCAAAGTGAACACAGATACCCTTTGTACCTGGAAGCAACGTTAAATATGTGAGGAAAAATTACTATCACTGTGCTTGCAAGTGTGGTTCTTCTTTTTGGGTTTTCCAGCATCTTTCCATTCAAGTTTAATGCACCAGGCTGAGCAAAAGGCTGACCTGATATCACACAGTCAAGAGTCTGGGTCCAACAAAATTCTTTTGCATGCATCCAGCTTCAATGAAGTGAGGAAAGAAGTTTAAAGATGGGGAAAATATTTCCCTTTTGCAAAGTCAGTATTACCACTAATTTCTGCTTTGCACAATTATTATTTCCACCCCAATATTCTCATCCTTTCCTGTGCAGAAATACAGATGACAAGAAATGGTTAAAATTCTCATTAGAATTAGAACATTTCAGTAACATGATGGCAATAGTCTTTCAGAAGCTTGTTTCCCCTCTTAAAGACAGCTTTCTGGTAGTACCTTCCCAAGTCAAAACCCCACTGAGCAGCTGTACTTCTCAGCTGCAGGGAAGCAGCACAGCCCTGAAACCAGCCATGCCTGGTGCTGGTGTTCCTGGGGGTGGGACTGGGTTACTCCTGATGAAGGAGCCTCATTCCTGCAGATTGCTCATGCAGCTTGTGTTATCTGCAGTTTAGAAATTCTCTAACAGAGGATCTCATAGGATTGGGTGTATTTTTAAATCCCTGTATCATTGTGGACATGGTCATTTCTGCATTCCTCTAAAGGCATTTCCAACAGTCCCCATAGCTGCCACTCCAGCAGGCAGTTTAAGAAAGTGTGACTCAGTTCAGGGACACTCGCACTTCTCTAAACGTAACTGGGATTTTTAAACACCTTCAATATGATCTACCTCACATCCCTTTCTTTTGCACTTACTTTCTGTCACTTGCTTACAGAAAATGCGCTGGCGGAATTTCTTCCTGGCCCCCTGAGTCTGCCCAGAGCATGAGCTATACCAGGTGTCCACCCGCCACAATCTGTCCTTCTTCCAAACATAAAAAAAAGCAGGACACAGATAGAAACTTCCTGCATTGCCATGTTGGTCATCCCAGAATATTCAACAGGCAGCCCAACACACACTTTGAACTAGGGAACTAGGGGTCAGTGAGAAATCAGAGACTACAAATCACCAATGAAAAAGAAAGCTCGAATTTTGTAGGTGTTTTTTTTTCATTTTTCTAAACAGCAACAACTTGTTGAATATTTTTTACGTTCTAGCTAACAGGGACTCAAAAACAGTAATAATTTTAAAACAGCATTTTGTTGGGGCCTTTAGAACTTGTTTGGAAAAAAGTTCCAGGAAAAAGGAATCATATGAAAGCAAATATGGAAGCAGGTGCACATGGACATGTGTATATGTTTGTGCATGTGAGAGAGAGAGCAAAAGAAAGGCAAAAACAAGCATTACAAAGCAGAGCTAGGAAACCAAGGGCTTCAGTGACCCTAATAAAACCCACTAAAGGTCAAATTTGTTTACCAGCTTGACAATACAAGAAATGCACAGTTAAGGTGTAGAGACAGTTTTACCATTTCCTCACAGTAAGATAATGAGGAGAAAAACAACAGTTAAAAAAAGAAGCAAATATCAGCTTGATCCAAGTTTTGGTCATGATCCCCAAAATGTATCACTCACACTGTGGGGTAGTGCAACAAGGGAAACAGGACACAGTTATCATTTGTGATCTTGGTGGGCTCATCCATCCAGGATAATTTTTTACCCTGCAGTCCCTGGTTTCCTTTATGTGCTTCTCATTGTGCTTTTCCAGTAGCACATCTCTCTTACTTGTAGTGCCGGGTCAAATTCAGGCTTAGTTTAAGCAAACTCACCTTTCCTGAAGGTGCCAAATAGCCCTGGCCTGAGCAAGGACAAGATTTGATGGACCCCAGCTTGTGGGGTAGTGAAGGCCTTGTGATACACTTTCAAAACCACCTTTGTTTAACCATTCTTGACCCTCTGGGAACCAAAAAATCTCTCCAACAGCTTTGCTAGCTTGTTTGCTATTCCCCCACGTGACCACTTTTATTTCACTCCCCGCTCACAATAGCTCATTTCTGTTAGGCCTCCTCAACCTGCTCACTCTGAGCCCTCCTGCTCTTGATGTAGACATGTTTTTAAAGACCATGTATGTGAGTCCATCCATTCTCCTCAGAGGTCGAAACAGAACAAGTGACGGGAGTAATTTTCTATGAGCAAGTAGACATAAGTACTTCGCAGACCAGTTTCAGAACTTTTGGAACAGCAGTGCCGCATCCCATTTCCTGGGAGGTCATGAGCTAATGCATTTGCATTCTTCAGTATTGTGAGTGTAATGTTCCTGGTGGCCATTGTATCCCTTGGAAATAATGGCTTCTGGTCACCACCAGTTAGTCGATGCAAACAGACTCTATGCCCAGCAACTTCGCTAATGCAGGAACTATTGTGCATCCAGATGCTCCTGCCTTATCCATAAAGAGGAGCTGCCTAAGGGTTTCATTGGAAAAAAATACCACAGTCCTGGGAGTGTCAGGGATGTAGCCTATACAAATCAATTAGTAATTTTGTTTATATAAGGATGTATTTTTTATTATAATCACACAATATAATCTTGCTTAAGTGCCCATTATTACGGGTTAACAGCTATGGCACAAAGAAATTTAGTTTGCTTTTATTTTAGACACTGGAACTCTGTATGTGCACTGTTTCTTTATTAAAAAAACCTCAGTGTATATTGTCTATAGAGAGCACTTTCATTCATCTTTCCCACTCAAAACCCCTATTCTATCCAGTGATTTTTATGTCTTCACTGATGACAGACTGCAAAATCTAAATTACAGGCATTGCCCTTTTCTTCATTTGTCATGCAGGTTTGTGATGACGTCTCCAGCCAAAATTTTCCAGAGGTGGTGAGACCACAGGAAATATCAGTGCCTCTAATAACAATTCTTTTTAGTGCCTCTAACAACAATTATGTCTCAAATCTGAATGTTGTTTTCAGGGCTATCAGGAGTCCTCAATCCCAGACTGAACCATCACCAAGTGTTCCAAAATTATTAGCCAAACCTGGAGGGTCTGGGCCATGATGGACTCTTCTGATTGTTAAAATCACTTACTAAATATGTCTCAGTGGCAGAGTGTTTATAAAAGCAAGGAGCCTCCAGCTTCAGGCACCTGCTCTAATTCAATACTGGGACCAAAAGTTAAAGAAACCAGACAATTTTTCCAGGACCATCTCTGTTTATCTGTTATAACATAAAAGCAAAGGAAACACCACAGAAGAAGTGTATGTTCACTAGGATAACCCAGGCTGGTCTGTGGTACATGTGTTCCACTGCTTCACTAGTGCAAAGAGGATTAGCACTACTGCTACAGTCCTGATGCTCTCATGGCAAAGATGAGGTATGTTTGTGCAGAGAGGGAAGTAACATGTTAAGCCAACAAATCTACTCACAAGTTATCAGGCTCACAAACTACTGCTCAGATTCAGTATCAATGTGTTCTGAATCTATTCTGTGAATGAGAATGCAATTGCAGACAGTTTTGGCTGCTCTAGAACAGCATTTTCATCTGATTCTTTATTTTGATCACCCCCATCAGATGTATCCCCTTATGGCCACCATCAGCAAGCCACTGCTTTCATGGTAGGCATCAGACTTTTCAGTTTCTCATACGTGTGTCCCACACTCTTGCTAGCTTTTATAGGCCTTGAAATCATATCTATTTTCATCATCCTTCTGCTTGCAATGTGCTGCCACCTGCACATTATCTCTCTTTTCCTCCCTGACTCCTTATATCACTGCTCATGCAAGTAGCCATGACTTTAAATAATAAGCTTACAGCTCGTGTTAATCTGTGTAAGTGCAAGAAACTTGTGCAGGCAAACTCTTCAGAGAGCTGATATGGTTCTGCTCAGCATTTCTATGTGACAGCATCAAACCTCAGTCAGCCTTTTCCCTGTGAATTTGCTGGGTTTGTGTTGTGCTTTATGACACTCCCCCTGCCTGGGACCACCAACACTGGACTGGGGCTTTCCTGCTGCTAGTCATACACTTGCAATTTCAGTATTTTTGAGATTCATCTGTCTTCTGGACTCTGTACATTTAAGTTTCAGGGCTGGTTAAGCTTTGTTATATTTTTTAATTTCCCTAGAATCACAAGTATAAAAAACTTTCCTGAATATACAAGCGAACGAAAGTTGCACTTTTAGGCAGTTCACAGATAGGCAGAGGGAAAGCTTTAGGAAAAGCGCTGGATGCTCACTAGCATTTGAAGTACAATTAAGGCTGTAACTGAAATAACATAAGCCTGTCACAGAAAAGTTCATGCATATATAATCTTAGTATTAAATACATGAAGAAAGCCATGCACACATGGCTTACAGATCAGATGTTAACACTGTTTTTTAAAATATTGATCAGGAAAAATAAAGTTGGTAATTAGCACATGTGATTAATTTATCAAAATACTTTCAACTTGAAGTAACACTAAGCATTAAATGCACCATAAATATAACTATTGTATGCTTTAATCAGCTTGATTTTATCCCTTCCCCCTTTTTTCTTTTGTTCTAGTTTGTGATAGTCAAAATTTTTCTGCTTGTGAAGCTGCTGCAAGGCAGCACAGGCTACATATAAACTGGGATATGTGTACAGTGTGACAGCCACATCTGCAGGAACAGCAAACTAGCTCAAACACTGGCATCACCAGCTGAGGATCTGGCCCCTACTGTGTTTATTATTAGATGGAATGGACGAGAATATATTCATTTTCTGCTGAACTTTTTGATGGCCTTGCTCTTTCTTCCTTTCTTTCCATTTCTCATACCCCATCCAAAATTTGTGGTGCAGAAATTCAATGTCCCTGTTGCTTTCTTTCACTTGAATCTCAATTGCACAGCCAACCAGATTTCATCATGGCTTATATGCTCTTCCACTTGCTATCTGTAATCACTGTCATTGTGAAACTCAAAGCTAAGTCAAGAATTGTTGCCTTTTTATGGCTTCCTCTTTTATATATGTTGTGTTGGAGAGCGGTCGTTACCGCTTTTTTGTCATTATTTCTGGGCTTCACTCCATTAGCTACTGAGCAGGCCTTCTCTCATTGCTTTCCTTCAGTAAATACTGTAACATTCAGCTTCCTTTCAGCCTTGTGCTTTTAAAGAAAATCTTTGTACAATTAAAGATATGAAATTGCTAAATACAAGGCTGCATTCATTGTTCTCCCTTTTTAAAGGTTTAATCATACTTAATGGCTCTCTTGAAAACTTGAATTTTCCATGTGGATGGCTTTACCCCACTGAAAGAGTTTGCTAATATACTTTTCAAGTGTTTTCTCCTTAAATGAGCTATTCAAGAAGTTTTGTGCAGAATAAGATTGAGGAAGGATATATCCAGAAACAATTATGAAAAGGGTCCAGTACTATCTTTTTAATCATTGGTGGAGATTCATGACCTCAAGCAACAGCCAGAAATAGGAACGAGAAAATATAGTCCTTTCCTGGTGTGGAGGAAACATCTTGAAATATCTCATGCTCCTTCTTTTGGACCGCTCTCAGAGCAACTGGTGCTCCATATTGAACTCTCACAAGATGCAGCCCCTGATTGCCACGTGATGAGAATGGGACATGGTGAGAACTAGGCTGAGTATGTATCCCGAAGAGGTGCCAGCTTTGGTCCTGTGTGTCTCAATGCAACCCCAACCACCAGCACATTCTCTGAGAGCCGCTCTCTGAAGCGCTGGGAGCTGCAGTGCTTCCTGCTGCGGGCTGGAGAGTTGTTGATACAAAGAAGGCAAGTGCACATCTTTACTCAGTCCTTGGCAATCAATTTTCTGACTGTGACTGACCAGCCAAAAGCATGCAGCCACCCCTATGAACACAGGTTGGACTTCAGCGCGCTGCTTGACTTTGAAGTCTTGCCATGACTCTTTGTCACATCTAGGACTGAAGCCATGACTCTGGAAACTTCTAAACATATCAATCCATTTGCTCAGAGGCACAAATTCCTTTGGTTTGTCCAGTGCTTCTGTCTTGATAGTCAAAGCCATTCAGGGTATTGGACTTTGCTTCCTGAGATATCACATCTCCTTCCACCAACATGACCTCCCCTGACATTTGACAAGAACAATCTGGACTGTGAACCAACGGGGAAAGTTTGTGAGCTTGTGCAATGAAATTCTCACAGCTCCTGGAGTTAGACTTCATTATTTGCTTTTATGCTTTCTGATAGTCATTGTTCTCAATATATTCAGAAATAAATGTTAATTTCTTTTTGGCAGACCTTTTCTTCTCAAAAGGTTTAAAACAAACAAGATTCCCAGTGCCATTCACTCATGCACAAGACCCTAAACAAACCAAGGGCAAACCTTACAGGAAATCTTACATGACAAGTAGGGAGGCAGACAACAAAATAATCTCTGCTGTTTTATTTATATTTCTAAATAATTGGCATCTGCTCAGCTACTTTGCTAATGGGGTTCATATAAGTAGGTAGGTACAGGTCTAGTCAGATGAAGATTATAAATTAAATGTAGTAGCAGTAATATTTCATCTGTCAGTCTCTGGGCTGGTACCACTACATAAATCCTGAGATACTTTAGATTATATATATGTGATATGCCAATCTCCACTTAAATATTTTGGGGCTGCTCCCAATAAAGTTAATGGAAGTAGGATCAGCAATTGCTCCCATGCTATCAGTGAGTCTTTACTTCCCATCAAGCAATTCCTGTGCTGTATTACCTTGATACAAAAGCCTCATTCTGCTCGTCCCAAAGTCAGCAGGCTTTGTTTGATCAGTGGGAGCCCCATTAGGGTATTAGTGCTTTACACTGAAGCTCCCAGACTGGATTCCCGTGGCTCAGAGCCGCTCAACCTCACTGTGAGCGCTCTGTCCTTACTGCGGCCTGTGTAAGAGCACTCTCCTCTCGAGAGCTTTTTGCCTGGGGACACCGAGGGACACACGCAGTTTTACATCATCCTTCTGCTCCCCTTGCAGCAGTTCCACTCTGGAGCCCTTTCAGGCCCTGCTTGATCAAGGGTTATCAGCAACTTTGGGGCAGCCCTGCACTGGGCTGGGCTGAAAGCAGCAGGGCATGCAGCCTGGAGCAGCTGCACTTGCTGGGCAGCAGGAGGGGCAGCAAGGACACCCCACCACCACCAGTGGTTACAGCCATTGCACACAGACATTTTAAATGAGGTTGTTTCACTTCACTCTTAGGATTTGCTTAGGTTAGGAATGGGATTGCCTAGCAGTGAGACAGAGCACCCAAGGAGCTTCCCAGACAGGACAGACACTTAAGGCAGGAGTCAGCTGTATGATCACTGACTACTAATGGCTCATTTCATCTAAAAGCCCTCTTGCTGTGGATGAAGTTGAATTTTCAGTCCAGGTATTTGAATTGCCACTGACCATGAATTCCAAAACCTGCCAGTGATATGAACCTGAATAGTAAATGCTGCACACCCCTCTATCACTTCTGGATTTGCTACATACAAACAAATAGCTAGGGAGCAGAGACATGATCAGGTGATGTACATTAACATTATGGAGCACGGGTTCTGCATTCATGAAGAACCATTCACAGAAGACTCTTATTCAAATTTATGGCAAACAGCAAATATAAACCAGCATTCTTTATTGTAAAATGTGTAAATAGGAAGAAGAGAAACCCAGGCTTTAGAGGCTTCATTAGGACCCACATTCTGTTATTTTTGCATGCCACCTGGTACCTGAAGTGGTCCTATCTGGTCACCAGCACTGCTCACAAAAGTCCCAGCACACCCTGAAGCATGGACCCCACTTGCACTCAAGGCAAATATGTGCTTTGTGAGAACAGTCATTTTGAGCACTGTGCTAAGGCCAGATGCCAGATTTGCGGTGAGAGGTAAATCAGCACTCAGGGTGAGAGGCAGAACCCAGGTCCGTGACTTTTCCCTCAGAGAGAGTTAACCAGCACAATATATTATCAGGTTTCATACAAAGGCAGTAACACTCACTTCCCAACTCATCTTAAAGTGGGCATCATCAAACGATGCCCTGTCTTGTGTTCTGGTTCCAGTTTTCTTGTGAGCATTGCACTGGAAAATACTCAGTCCTTTAGTGCCTCAAACCCACTGGGAATGTCACATGAGGACGTCTTTAAAAGCCATGTGATGTTCTTTCAGTTTGTTTTCTTAAACACAGAGTGTCTCCAAAGTTACTGATTAATTTCTCACAGCACAAGGAGAACTATTGATTTCCCATGTCTGCTTCTGACGCTTTAAGATATAAAAATACAAATGCATTGCTTAAAGAGAATATTTATTTATTCCTTATACCTGATACACAAAAGGAGCTTCAACACAAAAAGCAGCTTTTGCTGAATTTGTTTTAATAAATGGAGCATGTTTGGTATTTCACTGAAACAATATGCTAACATGCCCATTTCTGAGCTGTTTCTCATCTCAAATTCCCCCTTTTCTGCTCTATACTCCATGGCTCTCCCACCCTGCCACAGCACACACAGAGTGGTGGACCTGCAACTTTGCTGGCAATGTTTATTTTCAAAAGACAAATATTGTGCCAGTGTTAACTTCAATTAGGAGACTTATTTGACAATCTGACTACTCCATCTGATGCCTCAAGGGCAAATTTCAGCACTTTATGAAAGATGTTGGCCAAAGACTGATCTATATGAATAAAATATAGGGGAGAGAAGTTTTAATGAACACTCGAAAACAAAACTATCAAGAATTAATTGCAAATATTTACATGCAAATAAAGGGGTTGGTTTATATCTGTGAAGGCTGGTGCATTCAGAAAGAAAGCTGCCGCTGCATCCTTTAACTCACCCCTCTGTGCCTCTGTATTGCAGGCATCTCTGGTGGAGTATAATTGATACCACAGGAGGGGCAATGTGCAGCCCCTACGGGGTGTGGATCCTGCAATCCCATGGCAAGGTGCTCTGCCCACCAGGAACCACACAGGGAGGCTTCACCTTTCCACATCTCCATGGATTTGCTCTGTGTTTGACCATTTTTATTTACACCCAAACATCAGACAGAAGTTCTTTTGTGCTGTTTTTGATTACTTAACGGTGCTTTACTCGCAGAACATTTCCAGAGCGTGTAAAAGGCTGTTGTGCTGTTCTGTGAAAAGCTGCTCCCATTGGGCAGAAAGTCACCTGTGGCAGAGAGCCTGCACAAGGCCTGGCACAGCTCAGGAGCACAGAGGCAGCTACACCTGCCTCCCTTGCAGCCCTCGTTCAGCTGAAGCTCCAGGTGCCTTCAGCGGGAGGTTTGCCCCAGCGCAGACTGAGCTGGCTGCTCCTCTCTGCTGCTGCCAGGGCACTGGGGAAACGGAGTGTCACACCACAAGGAAAGGTTTTCCAAATTGCCTCTACTGCCCCACTCAGGTGCTAACACAGAGATTGTCCCCACTCCTCTGGAAACCCAGAGCTGGCATTTGGCACCCCTGTTAGGGGAAAACCACAAAAGTGGAGGCATTTTCTACTGCTATCTACAGTCCTGCAGCTGGAAGGAAGGGCAATGTCTTCAGCACAGAGTTGAAGATGTCAAAGAGAGAAACCTCTTCCCAGGAAAATGGGTCCTGACTGTCTGCAGCTCACAGCCCTATGAAAGCTGTACTCAGGTCATGCACTGGGACTCCTCAGCATCACTGGCATGCGTGTACCTCTGCCCCGAAATCCATAGATATGGATGCTACAGGCAGGACCACTGGCCTGTTTACCACAGAGAGAATTGCCCCCAACAGAAGGCAGATGAAACAAAGGTGACATTGTAGCACAACTCAGAGTGAAAAATTCTTTTTTTTTCCCTTCTCTCTCACAGTGTCTGATACGCCACTGCCAAAAAGGTTCTGTTCCAATGAGACCACAAAAGCTGGAATACTTTTCTGAACCAGTTTGGTTGTAATTGTGAGCTGGGAATTATTCTCACAGGAGTTCAGGACCATGTAAATTATTCACAAGAGACATAACCTTGCTATGTAAGTCTTAATTATCATCTCTAGTACTTTATAGGAAAGATATCACCCCTCATAGCTCCTTTAAGGTCAGGTAAATACCCCAGGCCTGATCCCTGGATGATGGGACCCTGCACATTGGTTCCCAGGCAGTTTCTATTTGTATTTGACTGTTCACCCACCCTTATTTCACAGCCAAGCACACGAGCAGCTTTTTTCTATAGACTTTAATTCAAAGGTCTCTCGAACTACGGCAGCTGGGAATGTTCTGTTGGAATGACTTTCTGGGGGAAAAATATGCCTTTTATAAAATTGGGATTTCTTTTATGGGAAAATTTCAATTTTGCCAGAAATTTCTGATTTGCTATTAGGAAAAATCAAACTGATGGCTCTGTGGCTGCTTGGCTGGAAGGCTCCTGTCGATTTTGTTGTCGTCTGCAGGGAGAGAACAAAATTGACAATAGTCTTCCAGGCAGGCAGCAGGGGAGAGGCAGCAGGTCTGGAAGAGGGAGGA